>NC_069500.1:1196357710-1196697710 GCF_027579735.1 Bombina bombina
CATTTGAAGTATAATGTATCTGCCATGAGGATCTAATTCTTGTTTTGTTATTTCATATGACAAGTTCTTACTCATTATAATGGCTACCCCTCGCTTGTGTCTGTTGCATGGTGTAGCTATTACTTCTGCTACCCAGTTTACCTTTAATTTCTCTATCTCAGTGCTTTTTAAGTGTAACTCTTGTAAGAAAATAATTTCTGGTTTCTTACTTTTTAGCAGTCTCAAAACATTTTTCAGTTTAATAGGGGAAGTTATCCCCCCCACGTTCCAAGATACCAGATTCACAGAGGAAGACATAACTGCTCTAACATATTTCTACAAAAGAGAGGAGAAAAAACAAAATAAGGATCCCCCTTCCCCCCCAAAAACAGCCCCCCACCCCCCGAACATCCCATCCCCAACTATCAACTATCCATGTTTTCACCATTTTCCATTGGTGCTTGTTACTTACTAGTCTTAAATTTCAGATTCTAATCATACCTCAATATTATTTTCATGACTGAAAGATTTCGCTTCTTCTACAGTGTTCAACACAACATTGCCTTCCATACTTAACACAATTATTTTTGCAGGATATATCATTGTTGTTTTTAGCCCTGCTCTGATTAACCCTGAACAGAATGGTGCCATTGCCCTTCTTCTCGAAGATGTCTCTGAAGAAAAATCCTGAAAAATCAATATTTTTTTCCTTTCTATTGTTAGTGTTTGTGCTTTTCTATAGTGTTGCATGATATTGACTTTATCCTGAAAGTTGAGATATTTAATTAGCACCATCCTCGGGCGTGCATTCCCTTCTGCCATGTGTCTAATGCTGCCAATTCTGTGTTCTCTTTCTACAGGTATGGCCCCTTTATCTGTTTGGATCCCCAGCAATTTAGGGAGCATATTAGCACCAAATGTTAGTAAATCCTCAAACTCCTTGGTTTCTGGCAGCCCCACTACTCGGATATTATTCCAACGGCATCTGTCCTCTAAATCCTCAACCTTTTGTTGTAATAATTTAATTTTCTCAGCATATTTACTCATATTTACATCCTGAGCACTAGCTTTATCCTCTAAATCTGATACCCTGGTTTCTACTTCTGTAATTCTTATAGAAAATTGTCTTACTTCCTGCGAAAGATCAGTTATCTCTTTCTTTACCAGCTCAAATTGTGGCAATATTAGCTCAGCTAGTTGATTTGTTGTCAACTGTACCTCTACATTTCTGCCTGGACTTTCAGGATTTGAATCTAAACCTGGCTCCTGTAATACTTTCTGTTTTTTATCTTTTTTTAGGTGCATTGCTGGAGATCTATTTTTCACGGTTGTCATATATTTTTCCATAGACTTTGAAGGTTTTATTGTCTCTATTTATGTAATTCTGGGCGTTATTTCTGATTTTAACCCTTATTATGTACTTCTATGTACATCAGCTTCTTATTATGTATCTGGGCCCCACTTAACTTCCGAAGATCAAACAGGGTCGGGTAGATACAGTGTTATACTCCACCCAGTAACAATCAATAACTTTGTCATATATTTCGATTTCTTCTAAAGAATCTGTACCTTTAGTTTCTTAACCTATTCCACCTCAACAAATACCCCTGCAAATATATTGAGCTTAGATACAATACCCAAGGGTGACTGTTCTACTCGGCTTATTTGCTTATGTATGTGATTGGCTATCTATTTTGATAAATACTTTTACTGTGTTTCAACACCTGTTACCCTAAGTTGCTATATTCCTCCTTGCAAGATCCTATAGCCTTTTATCCTTTATAAGCACCCGTGCGTTTACAGTATAACCCCAAACAACCCTATCTGTACAGCTCCTACTCTGATCACTTTTTATACATTCATGTGTATCTGAGTATCTTAAAAACACTAACATTTGTTCGATTTATGCAAATGTTGGTATAACTTTTGTTGGCAAACTACATAGTCACCATATATGTCTGAATCTGAAAACCATACAATTACCAACACTTATGTTATCATAACAGGTATACGGTATTTAAATTGATCTTCTACACCTTCATTTGTTTTAACCAGCTGTATATTACCCTTGGTTATTTTGCCACTTTACATCTTGATGTCAGCTTACAACTCTATGGCCTAGATTTGGAGTTTGGCGGTAGCCGTGAAAACCAGCGTTAGAGGCTCCTAACGCTGGTTTTAGGCTACCGCCGGTATTTGGAGTCATTCAAAAAAGGGTCTAACGCTCACTTTTCAGCCGCGACTTTTCCATACCGCAGATTCCCTTACGTCAATTGCGTATCCTATCTTTTCAATGGGATCTTTCTAACTCTGGTATTTAGAGTCGTGTCTGAAGTGAGCGTTAGAAATCTAACGACAAAACTCCAGCCGCAGAAAAAAGTCAGTAGTTAAGAGCTTTCTGGGCTAACGCCGGTTCATAAAGCTCTTAACTACTGTACTCTAAAGTACACTAACACCCATAAACTACCTATGTACCCCTAAACCGAGGTCCCCCCACATCGCCGCAACTCGTTTAAATTTTTTTTACCCCTAATCTGCCGACCGCCACCTACGTTATACTTATGTACCCCTAATCTGCTACCCCTAACACCGCTGACCCCTATATTATATTTATTAACCCCTAACCTGCCCCCCACAACGTCTCAGCCAGCTACCAACAATAATTAACCCCTAATCTGCCGACCGCAAAGCGCCGCCACCTACATTATAGCTATGTACCCCTAATCTGCTGCCCCTAACACCGTCGACCCCTATATTATATTTATTAACCCCTAATCTGCCCCCCTCAATGTCGCCTCCACCTGCCTACACTTATTAACCCCTAATCTGCCGAGCAGATCTCACTGCTACTATAATAAAGTTATTAACCCCTAGTCCGCCTCACTCCCGCCTCAATAACCCTATAATAAATAGTATTAACCCCTAATCTGCCCTCCCTAACATCGCCGACACCTAACTTCAATTATTAACCCCTAATCTGCCGACTGGAGCTCACCGCTATTCTAATAAATGTATTAACCCCTAAAGCTAAGTCTAACCCTAACACTAACACCCCCCTAACTTAAATATAATTTTAATCTAATGAAATTAATTAACTCTTATTAAATAAATTATTCCTATTTAAAGCTAAATACTTACCTGTAAAATAAATCCTAATATAGCTACAATATAAATTATAATTATATTATAGCTATTTTAGAATTAATATTTATTTTACAGGTAACTTTGTATTTATTTTAACCAGGTACAATAGCTATTAAATAGTTAAGAACTATTTAATAGCTAAAATAGTTAAAATAATTTCAAATTTACCTGTAAAATAAATCCTAACCTATGTTACAATTAAACCTAACACTACACTATCAATAAATTAATTAAATAAAATACCTATAATTATCTACAATTAAACCTAACACTACACTATCAATAAATAAATTAAATACAATTCCTACAAATAAATACAATGAAATAAACTAACTACAGTACAAAAAATAAAAAAGAACTAAGTTACAAAAAATAAAAAAATATTTACAAACATTAGAAATATATTACAACAATTTTAAACTAATTACACCTACTCTAAGCCCCCTAATAAAATAACAAAGCCCCCCAAAATAAAAAAATGCCCTACCCTATTCTAAATTACTAAAGTTCAAAGCTCTTTTACCTTACCAGCCCTGAACAGGGCCCTTTGCGGGGCATGCCCCAAGAAGTTCAGCTCTTTTGCCTGTAAAAAAAAACATACAATACCCCCCCCCCAACATTACAACCCACCACCCACATACCCCTAATCTAACCCAAACCCCCCTTAAATAAACCTAACACTAAGCCCCTGAAGATCTCCCTACCTTGAGTCGTCTTCACCCAGCCGAGCCAAATTCTTCATCCAAGCGGAGCAAGAAGAGGTCTTCCATCCGATTGAAGTCTTCATCCAAGAGGCATCTTCTATCGTCATCCATTAGGAGCAAAGCGGCAGCATCCTGAAGACCTCCGATGCGGAACATCCATCCTGGCCGACGACTGAACGACGAATGACGGTTCCTTTAAATGACGTCATCCAAGATGGCGTCCCTTGAATTCCGATTGGCTGAAAGGATTCTATCAGCCAATCGGAATTAAGGAAGGAATATTCTGATTGGCTGATGGAATCAGCCAATCAGAATCAAGTTCAATCCGATTGGCTGATTGGATCAGCCAATCGGATAGAACTTGATTCTGATTGGCTGATTCCATCAGCCAATCAGAATATTCCTATCTTAATTCCGATTGGCTAATAGAATCCTATCAGCCAATCGGAATTCGAGGGATGCCATCTTGGATGACGTCATTTAAAGGAACTGTCATTCGTCGTTCAGTCATCGGCCAGGATGGATTTTCCGCGTCGGAGGTCTTCAGGATGCTGCCGCTCCGCTCCGGATGGATGACGATAGAAGATGCCTCTTGGATGAAGACTTCAATCGGATGGAAGACCTCTTCTGCCCCGCTTGGATGAAGACTTCTACCGGATGGAGGACCTCTTCTTGCTCCGCTTGGATGAAGAATTTGGCTCGGCTGGGTGAAGACGACTCAAGGTAGGTAGATCTTCAGGGGCTTAGTGTTAGGTTTATTTAAGGGGGGTTTGGGTTAGATTAGGGGTATGTGGGTGGTGGGTTGTAATGTTGGGGGGGGTATTGTATGTTTTTTTTTACAGGCAAAAGAGCTGAACTTCTTGGGGCATGCCCCGCAAAGGGCCCTGTTCAGGGCTGGTAAGGTAAAAGAGCTTTGAACTTTAGTAATTTAGAATAGGGTAGGGCATTTTTTTATTTTGGGGGGCTTTGTTATTTTATTAGGGGGCTTAGAGTAGGTGTAATTAGTTTAAAATTGTTGTAATATATTTCTAATGTTTGTAAATATTTTTTTATTTTTTGTAACTTAGTTCTTTTTTATTTTTTGTACTTTAGTTAGTTTATTTCATTGTATTTATTTGTAGGAATTGTATTTAATTTATTTATTGATAGTATAGTTTTAGGTTTAATTGTAGATAATTATAGGTATTTTATTTAATTAATTTATTGATAGTGTAGTGTTAGGTTTAATTGTAACTTAGGTTAGGATTTATTTTACAAGTAAATTTGTAATTATTTTAACTATTTTAGCTATTAAATAGTTCTTAACTATTTAATAGCTATTGTACCTGGTTAAAATAAATACAAAGTTACCTGTAAAATAAATATTAATCCTAAAATAGCTATAATATAATTATAATTTATATTGTAGCTATATTAGGATTTATTTTACAGGTAAGTATTTAGCTTTAAATAGGAATAATTTATTTAATAAGAGTTAATTAATTTCGTTAGATTAAAATTATATTTAATTTAGGGGGGTGTTAGTGTTAGGGTTAGACTTAGCTTTAGGGGTTAATACATTTATTAGAATAGCGGTGAGCTCCAGTCGGCAGATTAGGGGTTAATGTTTGAAGTTAGGTGTCGTTGATGTTAGGGAGGGCAGATTAGGGGTTAATACTATTTATTATAGGGTTAGTGAGGCGGATTAGGGGTTAATAACTTTATAATAATAGCGGTGCGGTCCGCTCGGCAGATTAGGGGTTAATAAGTGTAGGCAGGTGGCGGCGACATTGTGGGGGGCAGATTAGGGGTTAATAAATATAATATAGGGGTCGGCGGTGTTAGGGGCAGCAGATTAGGGGTACATAGGGATAATGTAAGTAGCGGCAGTTTACGGAGCGGCAGATTAGGGGTTAAAAATAATATACAGGGGTCAGCGATAGCGGGGGCGGCAGAATAGGGGTTAATAAGTATAAGGTTAGGGGTTTTTAGACTCGGGGTACATGTTGGAGTGTTAGGTGCAGACGTAGGAAGTGTTTCCCCATAGCAAACAATGGGGCTGCGTTAGGAGCTGAACGCAGCTTTTTTGCAGGTGTTAGGTTTTTTTTCAGCTCAAACAGCCCCATTGTTTTCTATGGGGGAATCGTGCACGAGCACGTTTTTGAGGCTGGCCGTGTCCGTAAGCAACTCTGGTATCGAGAGTTGAAGTTGCGTTAAATATGCTCTACGCTCCTTTTTTGGAGCCTAACGCAGCCATTCTGTGGACTCTCAATACCAGAGTTATTTTAAAGGTGCGGCCAGAAAAAAGCCAGCGTTAGCTATGCGGGTCGTTACCGACAAAACTCTAAATCTTGCCGTATATATCTTATTTCTATACAATTCCTTTTAAAAATATCTTTACCTGTGTAACATTTATACTTTATCACACTTCGTATCTGACAACATTTTCTAAAGTAGAAACAAAAAACAATTTTTCAGAAATTTTGCTAACTCTTCAAACCTTTTTTTTGGAGGTTTTTACCCTTTTACAGCCCCCTTATTGCTCCTAAGGAGACAATACACTCTGAACATATAAGACAAAAGGGAAAAAAAAGAGGCAACAAAATAAGGAAAAAAACAAAAGAAAAGAGAAAAAGCGCAGAAACAAGAAAATAATGGAAAAAAAACGTGCAGTCCCAGTCTCTGGAAACTTATAATTTTCCCAAAAGCTCTGAAACAACCAGATGGCTTGAGCTGGGTTGTACTGACAAGTTTTTTGTTGATCGCCCTCTGTCAATTTTCTGAAATTCTGCTGATTAAACTGTTATTGTACTCCTTTATTTCTTTGATAGTCTATTTATTTCTTTCTGCCAGGGAGATCTCATACATTCCTTTTACAAAAGAAGAAATTCTGTCTCCCCTTTACTTAGGTTTTTCTTACTCTTTACTTGTTATAAACTCTGTTCTAGAGTGTCGTATGAAAACAGTCAGGGAGAGATAGTGGAATACTGCAATTTACATTTGTTTTCCTGGAACGATGACTTTCCTGTGGACTATATAATTTCCCGTTACAAAAAAACAAAACAAAAAAAAAAACCAAGGAGTAATTTTCTCTCCCCTACACTTATTTTTTCTTGCTGTTTGCTTGTTATGAAGTCTGATCTAGAGTGTTAAATGGAAACAGGTTATGCCGCCTCAGCAGGGTGTTGATGACTTGCTCCACGCTGTCGGAGCTTCACATGCAAGCGTGCTCACTCCAACGCTCCACAATGTCTCACAATGTTCCATCGAAAAAATCATTGTTAACTGTACCACCACTTGCTGTGCCAAAGTGCGCTTTTAATTTTAAAGTGTGAAAAAACCTTTAGAGGTCTTTTTCTACAGTAAATTCATTAACATGACTGGTGGGGAAAAAGGATAAAACTTTGCTTTGAATAGCCCATGCATCATCTGTTAATTTATACTTAGAGATGTGTATAACAACAGTGTCGTTATCAGTGAATGCATTATTAACATTAGAGTTTATAGTTTACAAAAAGTCCATGTCCTCATCAAATATATCAACAGTATTAATAGGGACAATGTCAGCATTATCAGGGTTTTCAATTCTTTCATTGTGTACCGGATGGGGAAGGTGGGGTAAATACCTTACAGCTTGGTGTTCCCTTTCTTCTTCCCTCTTTGGTATTGCTTGTTTTGTGTGCTGCTCTGTTGCTGGCAGTTTTCCCCACCTTGATTTGTGCTTCTTTCCTCCCCTCCGGTATCGTTGTCCCTGCTGGAGCTTAAAAAATACTCTGATGAGGTGGATTGTGAGTGCCCTTCTGCAGCATTTCCCAGAGCGTTCCTAACTCCTCATCACACGGTGCCTCCTCTGCCTGGGCGCCTATAGTTGACATCATGGGTGCGACCGTCATGTGACCACCGATATACTTGATTACTTTGGTAATCCTCTTCATCTCTGCTGAACTTTTATCTCTTGGTTTCCTTCAGCTCTTTTTAGAAATTGTGAAGGATTTTATCCACTTCTGCTTTGATGTTATAAAGGTCCTCTGTAGAAAAGTGAGTAATTAAACTCTGTTTACATTTGTTTGCAAGTGTTTTTTGCTTGTCTATCTCTTCTTGCAATCATTCTACAGTACAGACAATAATGTCAAAGGAGCACTTATTTAATATGTATTCAAATCTTTTCTTGTATTTTTCATTATTGGCCATAATGGTGGGTTTTAGTCTGATTCTCAGACCCCTTGGTATCCTCCTCACCGATAGTACTCTGCTTGGGTGGTACTATGCTGCTCATAGGATAATAGTTTCCCAATTTTTGGAGAAATTCATATTAGAAGTGTCTCTAAGGAAATCCATTGATCCTCTTGCAAGAGCTGTAATCCTAGAGGCATCAACATCCGTATAGGAAAAAAAACATACCTTCATTAGTCACCTCCATATTTGGTAACTGTGCACGTGACCTTAACAGGAACAAATATACAAAGGTAGTAGTAGCTCCAGCACCAGTATGCACAAAGACAATTCAAGCCCATATGTTAAGTGCACGTCCGCCTGAGGGTCCTGCAACTCCTTAAATATGTATATCCAAAGGAACAAAGATGGTGTCAGCACTGCTTCTTTAGTTAAACAAATATCTTTATTGTGACATAGTGGAACAGCAATGTTTCGGGTCCCACAGACCCTTAGTCATGCTATGGAATGCTATGAAACACTGCCTTATATAGCACCTGTGTCTTAATTACTAATCATTAACCCTTTGGGCTCTTGAATACTATCATATGATATTACAACACTGCCATCTACTGACAAAAAGTAAACATAACACCTAAAGAAAATGATTATCTCTAACACAGATTATATGCTAGCAGAAAGTGATACATAGCAAGATTAAAACCATACAATATAATTCAAATATTTCAACATTTAAAAGAAAAAAGTTACATAGAGAATTATGGTAATAGACAAGGAGGTGGTGTAGGTATTTTACTTTCCTCTCGTTGCACCTTTCAAAAAATACATCCCATCTCTTCCCTCACTTTTCCCTCATTCGAAACCCACATGATTCGCTTATTCTCCCCTCTCTCTGTACGTGTTGCAGTCATATACTGACCCCCTGGCTCCTCAACTCAATTTCTAGATCACTTGGCTGCCTGGCTACCCTATTTCCTTTCCTCAGACACCCCTACCCTCCTTCTTGGCGACTTCAACATCCCCCTTAACAATCCCACTGCCTCATCTGCTAAACAACTTCTGCAACTCACTTCCTCTTTCGGTCTGTCACAATGGACTGATTCTCCCACTCACAAAGACGGTCACTTTCTTGACCTGATCTTTAGCTATCGATGCACTCTCTCAAACTTCTCAAACTCCCCTTTTCCTCTTTCTGACCACCATCTCCTTTCACAACTCTCCCACCTTCTACTCCTCACACCAAACTTCACAGAAGCATTATGTCTTTAGATCAGCAACAACTTGCTAATTCCCTTAAACCGCTCCTCTCATCCTTCTCCTCCTTTTCCTGCCCTGAACAATCTATCTGCCACTATAATTCCACCCATATATCCGTCCTTGACAATCTCGCCCCTCTTACCACTGCTTGGAAATCACACACTCATCCCTAGCCCTGGCATACTCCTCTGACACGGTACCTATGCAGATGTTCCCGTACTGCTGAACGGCATTGGAGAAAATCACGGAGTTCAGCTGATTTTCTTCATTACAAATTCATCTTGAACTCCTACTACTCTGCCCTTAATCTCCACAAGCAACACTAATTGTCTACTCTTATCTCTAATCTTTCTTCAAACCCAAAAAATCTGTTCTCCACTTTCAATACTCTCCTCCGCCCTCCCCCACTTCCTAATACAACTTCTCTGTCAGCTCAAGACTTTGCCAGTCACTTCATTAACAAAATTGACTCCATCAGACATGAAATCAGCTCTCAACATAATTCTATTCTCTCCCCCACATAATTCCATTCTCTCCCCCCCTCAAATGCTCTCACTCAACCACAACCCTCATAACCTGAAACTTAGTTCATTCTCCCCTGTTACTGAGGAAGAAGTTTCAGCACTTATACTGCGCTCTCACCTCACTACCTGTCCCCTCCTCCCTATCCCCTCACAGCTGTTCCCCTCTCTCTCTGCTACCATTACCCCTATACTAACACACATTTTCAACCTCTCCCTCAGCACTGGTACATTTCCCTCATCGATGAAACATGCACTGGTCACACCTATCCTCAAAAAACCTTCCCTTGATCCTACCTCCCCATCCAACTACCGCCCTATTTCCCTCCTCCCTCTTGCTTCAAAGCTTCTCGAAAAACTAGTATATGCACGCCTATCCCATTTCCCTACGTTAAACTCCCTTTTTGACCCGCTGCAATCTGGATTTCGTCCCTATCACTCCACAGAGACAGCTATTGTTAAGGTGACCAACAACCTACTAAATCAAAAGGCCACTTCTCTCTGCTTATCCTCCTTGATCTGTCCACAGCCTTTGACATTGTCGACCACCCTCTTTTGCTCCAAACCCTCCAATCCTTCGGCATCTGTAACACAGCCCTTTCATGGCTCTCTTCCTACCTATCAAACCGTACCTTCAGTGTAGCCTTCTCTGGGGCCTCCTCTGCCCCGTCACCACTTTCTGTCGGAGTACCGCAAGGCTCTGTCCTCGGTCCCCTTCTCTTCTCAATCTATACATCATCACTAGGTTCCCTAATTAAGTCCCACGGTTTCCAATATCATTTGTATGCCGATGACACCCAAATCTACTTCTCTGCACCAGACCTATCTCCTTCCTTGCTAACCCGTGTCACTAACTGTCTTTCTCACATCTCTTCCTGGATGTCCTCTCACTACCTCAAGCTAAATCTCTCCAAAACTGAGCTCCTCATTTTCCCCCTTCTTCCAAATTCTCCACCCCCAATATCTCTATAACTGTCGACAACTCCATCATTACCCCTACCCCGCATGCCCGATGTCTCGGGGTCACATTTGACTCAGATCTTTCCTTCACTCCTCACATTCAGTCCTTGGCTACAGCCTGCCGCTTCCACCTTAAAAACATCTCTAAAATTAGACACTTCCTTACACAAGACACAACTAAGATTTTAATCCACTCTCTCATTCTTTCCAGCCTTGATTACTGCAACTCTGTCCTCTCTGGTCTCCCCACCTGCCGCCTAGCTCCTTCACAATCCATAATGAATGCCTCTGCCAGACTCATCTTCCTTACACATCGCTCTTCATCTGCTGCGCCTCTCTGCCAATCTCTTCACTGGCTTCCTCTTGCCTCTAGGATCAAACACAAAACTCTCACTCTTACATACAAAGCCCTCAACTGCACTGCTCCCCCCTACATCTCAGACCTTGTCTCCAGATACTCTCCCTACCGTCCCCTTCGCTCTGCTCATGACCTCCTACTCTCCTTCTCTCTTGTCAGCTCATCACACTCCCGTTTACAGGACTTCTCCAGACTGGCTCCCATCTTGTGGAACTCTCTGCCTCACTCCAAAAGACTCTCTTCTAATTTTAAAAGTTTCAAGTGCTCCCTAAAGACTCTACTGTTCAGGGACGCATACAACCTACGCTAACCTTTCCTAATACCAGTTCCTCTCCTCCACTGCAATCCCCTGAACCCCCTTAGCATGTAAGCCTAAAAGTCCAGCTGTTTGTAGATCACCTTCTTAAGAGCTGACTAAAACAGTGCAACTCTTGGCAGGGCCCTCTACCCTATAATTGTTTTGTTTTACTCCCCCTTTGTTTACAGCACTGCGGAATGTGTTGGCGCTCTACAAATAACCAATAATAATAAAAAATAATAATACTTCTAAAAACAAATGGAGATTATAATCTTTATTAAGACCTATCGGATGCAAAGTTTTAAGGTGTTGAATCCACCAAACCTCTCTTTTTTTGAGCTCCCTATTACCACCTCTCCTAAATTTCGGAATGTGGTCAATAATCTGAAATCTTAATTGACTGATTGTGTGTCCAATTTCAATAAAATGTGATGAAACAGGAAGGGACTTGTCCTCACACCTAATTGAGGATTTGTGGGTGCTGATTCTGTCCCTAATGGGGCGTATGGTCTTTTCCCATGGCGGTACTCTTCTGGGGCTGTCCTGTTCCATCCATCTTCTGATCTTCTATCCAATGCTTCTTCTTTTCTTCTGGTTTTCCGCCCAACATCCTCTTTATGCAGTCTTTGCAGCACACTGAAGATTAAATTTGAGGGTCCCCCTTATATAGGGGTGACTTTGCATTTCCTATGGCTGATTTTTTATTCTTTATGTAATCAGCAAACAGAAAAAGCTTTCATTCTATTGGCTGATTGGACTAAGAATTAAAAAATCAGCCAATTGAAATGCAAGGGTATTGGCAGTTAGGGGGTGTTGATGGTTAGGGGGTTAATAGGTTAGGGGTAGTTTGCGGTGGGGGATGTGGCAGTTTAGTGGTAAAGTAGTGTAGGGCTTATTGTGGTGGGGTATTGTTGGTTTAGGGGTTAAAAGGTTAGGGGGTTAATATTGATGCTGGTTTATAGCAGATTAGGGGTTAATAGAGTGGAAGGGTTATGTTGCACTGGGGGTGCATAAGGGGTTAATAGTTTAGAGGAACTATATATACAATGTTTTTTATTGTATGCATTTTCTTGTATATTGCCTATTATTTTAATTATTGTATTTAATTTACAATATTCAAATATGTTACTCATTCATAGCGTATTGTGTGTAGAGTGTAAATATCCAGTGTGTATTCCTCTGCTTAGAGCTCCACATATGCGGTAACACACAGTTCCTACTTACACTGTCCCCCTGAAAATATCACTCTCATTAGAGCCCCACAATTGCGGGTTCACATACGGGGTGAAAGTAGAAATTCAAATGATTGTGAGTTCCAAGTTCATTGATAAATATATAAGTACTAGAGGCTTACCCCTTCCTTAGCTTGTCACCGGGAATACGGTCTGTACCGCAATATGATCCCCCTCTGATGGTACGAATCTTGCAAGCTCCTCCATAGTGGCGTGTATCGCCAAACTCCTCAGTGAAGTGGACAGCCTTGTTCCCAAAGCCGGCATACGTCATCCAGCACGGCTAAGCCTATAAGAACGCGGGGATCCTCCACACCCCCAAAACAAGGCAAACACAGTAAAGACTTCCACAAAGGTGATTGCGTTCTTGCAGAAATAACGAGCAGGGAGAGAAGAGGTATATAATATAAAACTTCGGTTTATTTCTTCATTTAAAAGCGATTATTAAGCAGAGCAGATCAAAAATTACAGCTGACGCGTTTCCTGCCTCCACGGCAGGAAAACGCCATGGAGGCAGGAAACGCGTCAGCTGTAATTTTTGATCTGCTGTGCTTAATAATCGCTTTTAAATGAAGAAATAAACCGAAGTTTTATATTATATACCTCTTCTCTCCCTGCTCGTTATTTCTGCAAGAACGCAATCACCTTTGTTGAAGTCTTTACTGTGTTTGCCTTGTATTTAATTTAAACAGCTGGGTTTATTGCATGTTCTTCTTTCTAAAAACAATAATATTTATTTATAAAACTCAGTAGCTGCAGCTGTTACATTTTTTTATTAAACTTTGCAAATTTAAGCATTATGCAGTTATGTAAAACTATAAAGTCCCTGCTGCTGTCTTTTATAACATATTTATATTATGAAAAATGCATAAAACGACAGCTGTTTAAATTCAAAACAATTATTACAATAATATGCATTGTACAAGAAAATGAATAAATTCCAAGGGCTTTCCTGCAGGCTAGGTACAGGTTTTCAGCCATATTTGTCTCGCCACCTTTTCAGCGTGAGGCAGGTATTGTTGGTTTATTAACCTTTTGATGACTGGGTTACTTTGTCTACATCGGAACAATGTTCAATGATGGGATCGGGTCAGAGGACATCCCTATGATGCTAGGCATGCCCTCTATACCATGATCACAGTATAGAATGCCTTAAAGGCCTTAAAAGGTTAAATCTAGGGTTAGGTATGCATTATTTGAAGTGTTCCTACACAGAAACGTCTTTTTTGTTTCAGTATACACACTGTCTGCGCTGTGTAGGAACACTTGAAATACAGCCCCCTCCACCCACGATTATTGTGCCGACAAGTGGCAATGTTGGCAGACTTTGCTGAAGCCGAAATCCCTATTATTTCCCATGGCTCTTTGTTGTTCAGTCCCCTTTTTTGGAATATTTTGACTGACAGACTGCAAGCCTGGCAAACCCAAACAGGCAGTTTATCGTCGGTCTTTCAATGTTTTTAATATCGGGGGCTAAGAAAGAAAACAAACAAAAATTAATGCAATTATATCAATAATTAGCCAAATATAATTTTTAAAAATTAATTCCCCTGACCCACATACCATATACAATAAATGCAAAAATAAGTTTGCAGCACATACAATACTTAATAAATACATTAGTTGATCATAAAGAGACAATCTCTTCTATTTAGGACTAATTAAGGATATCCGAAACAAATTTCTATTAAAAATATATTTGCTTTATGCATCATATTGATGAACCAGTTTACCAAGTCGTAATCAAATAATGATTTTCAATTCAAATGCACAAGTGCACAAAAATCTTTATGTTTCTCTTTTTAAAAGCATCATATCTCATAGCCTGATAATCAAATATTTCCCTAATGCCATTGTAATCTGTTTTCTTACAAAATTGCATTAAAACATTTGTGCTGTAGAAATAAAAAATGTTTTCTTTAATAATTCTAAAACTACTTAAAAACTTAATTAATTCCCAGATTCTGAAATCTAGCTAAACAAAATATACAAATATGTTTTTTTTTATTATCACCATGTACAACTGTTTGAGCACAAAGGATTAGATTTTGAAATTGTCTTTATTCAAATGCTCCCAAAAACCCTTAATATGTAGCCTTCATCGACAATGTATAAAAAAATAATCAATCAATCCTACCTCCTTGTAACACCTGTTCCCATTATTTAATATTCCCAAACGGCTTGATAAACTGTCAAAACTATCCAATATGTTATATCATCAACCACAAAAATACTTTACATTTTACACATTGCCAAAACCAATACCTTTATTAAAACACATTAAACCTTGTTTCCACACAAAATCAGCCACCTTTGCCATGCCACTCAATCCCATCAAATTTCTTTTCTATTTGAACCAAAACCATCTACCACAATTAAAGGGACAGTCTACACCAGAATTTTTATTGTTTTAAAAGATAGATAATCCCTTTATTACCCATTCCCCAGTTTTGCATAACCAACACAATTATATTAATATACTTTTAACCTCTGTGATTATCTTGTATCTAAGCCTTTGCAAACTGCCCCTTTATTTCAGTTCTTTTGACAGACTTGCAGTTTAGCCAATCAATGCCTGCTCCCAGATAACTTCACGTGCATGAGCACAGTGTTATCTACTAACACCCTCTAGTGGTGAAAAACTGTTAAAATGCATCCTGAAAAGTGGTGGCCTTCAAGGTCTAAGAAATAAGCATATGAACCTCCTACGTTAAATACCAAGAGAACAAAGCAAAATTGGTAATAAAAGTAAATTGGAAAATTGTTTAAAATTACTATCTGAATCATGAAAGTTTATTTTGGCCTAGACTGTCCCTTTTAATTTCATGATTAGATGTGCAGCCATAAAAAACAGTTCATTAAATCTTTCGTAATGAATATTCTGGGACTTTTTTGTCCCTAAATATTCGTTGGCTGCACTATTCAGCATTTGTTTTATTTATATCTTAACGAATACTGAATATTCATAAAACATTTACATTTGTTTCTTTTTTAAATGCATGTAAATGTAAATGTTCAAAAGCTAAAGTTTTAGATTAGGTTTTTATTATTTTAATGGACAAAAAGAAGCTGAATGCCCTTCTAAGGGCAGTAAAAGAGCTGAATGCCCTATTAAGGGCAATGCCCACACAAATGCCTTTTCAGGGCAATGGGTAGATTAGATTTTTTTTAAGTTATTTTTTTTGTGTGGGTTTGGCGGGGTGGGGGTTTGTAATGTTAGGGGGTGTTTGTTTTTATTTGTTTGCAAAAGAACTGTTAACTTTAGGGCAATGCCCTACAAAAGGCCCTTTTAAGGGCCCTTGGTAGTTTATTATAGATCAGGGTTTTTTATTTTGGGGTATTTTTTTTTTTTTTTTTAAACAGGGTATTAGAATAGGAATAATTTTTATTATTTTTGATAATTTTGTTTGTTATTTTTTGTAATGGTAGTTTTTTATTTTTTATAATTTCAGTGTTTATTATTTTTTGTAATTGTAGTTTTAATTTTTTAGTAATCTTAGGTTTTTTTATTTTTAGTAATGTTAGATTTTTTTATTTTTAGTAATGTTAGGTTTTATTAGTTTAAGCTTAGGTTTTATTTTTATTTCACAGGTAAGTTTGTATTTATTTTGAATAGGTAGTTAGTTAATACATGTAACTTTAATTTAGGCCTATTATAATGATGTTAAAGTTAGGGGGTGTTAGGTTTAGGGGTTAATAGTTTAATTTAGGTTGTTGTGGGGGCCTGTGGTTTAGGGGTTAATAGGTTTAGTTAGCGTTGGCGATGTTTGGGAATGGCGGTTTACGGGTTAATAGGTTTAGTTAGTTTCGGAGATGTCGTTGAACTGTGGTTTAGGGGTTAATAGCTTTAGTTAGTGTTGGCAATGTCGGGGAACGGCAGTATAGGGGTTAATAAGTTTAGTTAAATATATATATAAAGCTTGCTGATTCCTATTACACACAATTGAATATATATATATGTCCTTTTTCAGTATTTATTGATACTTCTTAAATATAGATATTCCTTGTACTTGCACAACTTCTATATTAGTATACAGGTGGTGGCGATTATATGAATACGTGTATATGTATATTTACCACTTTCTGTCCACCTTATAGATTTTTACTCTTTTTTTTTCTTACCATTTTACAAGTATGGGTTAAATCCCCTGTTTAAGTTCTGCTTTCTCTATCTTCTTAACCACTTTACAGTTCCAATCTTATAAATAAACCACTATATTCCAGATAATTTCAAATGGGTTTATTATACTAAACACTCGTTAAAAATACATACTGCTAGATTATGAGTTTTGCGTTATGAGGGGTGCGGTGCTAACTTGCACATTATTGTTACCTTCCTCAGCACTGGTATTACAGGTTTTTATAAACCCAGCGTTAAAAGACATGAAGTGAGCATAGAGCAAAATTGTGCTCCATACCACACTCCAATATCAGCGCTGCTTAAAGTGATGGTAAACCCTAGCATTTGGGAAACGCTAGGATTTACAATCGTAACAAATAAAGGGGACTTTCATTCATGAAGTATAAAATACTTCATTCTGAAAGCCCCTTTATTTGTTATCAGCCTTTGCTGCGCTGAGCTGCTAAAGGCAGCCCACGGCAGAACGCAATTTGGCTGAGAGGTGACGTTTCCACCGCTTAGCCAATAGCCGTGCGGGAAATACAGCTTGGCGCCAGGTTTTGTGGCGTCAAGCTGTATTTCCCGCACGGCTATTGGCTAAGAGGTGTAAACGTCACCTCTCAGCCAAATTGCGTTCTGCCGTGGGCTGCCTTTAGCAGCTCAGCGCAGCAAAGGCTGATAACAAATAAAGGGGCTTTCAGAATGAAGTATTTTATACTTCATGAATGAAAGTCCCCTTTATTTGTTACGATTGTAAATCTTAGCGTTTCCTAAACGCTAGGATTTACCATCACTTTAAGTCAGCGGTGAGCTGGTTGTACATGCTCGTGCACTATTTCCCCATAGACATCAATGGAGAGAGCCGACTGAAAAAAAAGCCTAACACCTGCAATAAAGCAGCGTAAAGCTCCGTAACGCAGTCCCATTGATTTCTATGTAGAAATTAAATTTATGTTTACACCTAAAACCCTAACATGAACCCCGAGTCTAAACACCCCTAATCTTACACTTATTAACCCCTAATCTACTGCCCCTGACATCACCGACACCTACATTATATTTATTAACCCCTAATCTGCTGTCCCCGATGTTGCCACCATTATAATAAACATATTAACCCCTAAACCACAAACACTAGTTAAATAATATTAACCTTTAATCTGCCGCCCCTAACATTGCCGCCACCTGCCTAACGGCTAGATTTAGAGTTTTGTCGGTAACGACCCGTGTATCTAACGCTGGCTTTTTTCTGGCCGCACCATAAAAATAACTCTGGTATTCAGAGTCCATATAATGTCAGCGTTAGGCTCCAACTGCAACTCTCGATACCAGAGTTGCTTACGGACGCGGCCAGCCTCAAAAACGTGCTTGTGCACGATTCCCCCATAGGAAGCAATGGGGCTGTTTGAGCTGAAAAAAAACCTAACACCTGCAAAAAAGCCGCGTTCAGCTCCTAACGCAGCCCCATTCTTTGCTATGGGGAAACACTTCCTACGTCTGCACCTAACACCCTAACATGTAACCCGGTTCTAAACACCCCTAACCTTACACTTATTAACCCCTATTCTGCCACCCCCGCTATCGCTGACCCCTGCATATTATTTTTAACCCCTAATCTGCCGCTCCGTTAACCGCCGCTACTTATATTATCCCTATGTACCCCTAATCTGCTGCCCCTAACACCGCCGACCGCTATATTATATTTATTAACCCCTAATCTGCCCCCCACAACGTCGCCTCCACCTGCCTACACTTATTAACCCCTAATCTTCCGACCGGACCGCACCGCTATTATAATAAAGCTATTAACCCCTAATCTGCCTCACTAACCCTATAATAAATAGTATTAACCCCTAATCTGCCCTCCCTAACATCGCCGACACCTAACTTCAATTATTAACCCCTAATCTGCCGACTGGAGCTCACCGCTATTCTAATAAATGTATTAACCCCTAAAGCTAAGTCTAACCCTAACACTAACACCCCCTAAATTAAATATAATATTAATCTAACGAAATTAATTAACTCTTATTAAATAAATTATTCCTATTTAAAGCTAAATACTTACCTGTAAAATAAATCCTAATATAGCTACAATATAAATTATAATTATATTATAGCTATTTTAGGATTAATATTTATTTTACAGGTAACTTTGTATTTATTTTAACCAGGTACAATAGCTATTAAATAGTTAAGAACTATTTAATAGCTAAAATAGTTAAAATAATTACAAATTTACCTGTAAAATAAATCCTAACCTAAGTTACAATTAAACCTAACACTACACTATCAATAAATAAATTAAATATAATACCTACAAATAACTACAACGAAATAAACTAACTAAAGTACAAAAAATAAAAAAGAACTAAGTTACAAAAAATAAAAAAATATTTACAAACATAAGAAAAATATTACAACAATTTTAAACTAATTACAACTTCTCTAAGCCCCTAATATAATAACAAAGCCCCCCAAAATAAAAAAATGCCCTACCCTATTCTAAATTACTAAAGTTCAAAGCTCTTTTACCTTACCAGCCCTGAACAGGGCCCTTTGCGGGGCATGCCCCAAGAAGTTCAGCTCTTTTGCCTGTAAAAAAAAACATACAATACCCCCCCCCCCCCAACATTACAACCCACCACCCACATACCCCTAATCTAACCCAAACCCCCCTTAAATAAACCTAACACTAAGCCCCTGAAGATCTTCCTACCTTATCTTCACCATACCAGGTTCACCGATCGATCCAGAAGAGCTCCTCCGATGTCCTGATCCAAGCCCAAGCGGGGGGCTGAAGAGGTCCATGATCCGGCTGAAGTCATCATCCAAGCGGGAGCTGAAGAGGTCCATGATCCGGATGAAGTCTTCATCCAAGCGGGAGCTGAAGAGGTCCATGATCCGGATGAAGTCTTCTATCAACGGCATCTTCAATCTTCTTTCTTCGGGAGCCATCATCTTCCATCCGACGCGGAACATCCATCCTGGCCGACGACTGAACGACGAATGACGGTTCCTTTAAATGACGTCATCCAAGATGGCGTCCCTCGAATTCCGATTGGCTGATAGGATTCTATCAGCCAATCGGAATTAAGGTAGGAATATTCTGATTGGCTGATGGAATCAGCCAATCAGAATCAAGTTCAATCCGATTGGCTGATCCAATCAGCCAATTAGATTGAGCTCGCATTCTATTGGCTGTTCCGATCAGCCAATAGAATGCGAGCTCAATCTGATTGGCTGATTCCATCAGCCAATCAGAATATTCCTACCTTAATTCCGATTGGCTGATAGAATCCTATCAGCCAATCGGAATTCGAGGGACGCCATCTTGGATGACGTCATTTAAAGGAACCGTCATTCGTCGTTCAGTCGTCGGCCAGGATGGTGAAGATAAGGTAGGAAGATCTTCAGGGGCTTAGTGTTAGGTTTATTTAAGGGGGGTTTGGGTTAGATTAGGGGTATGTGGGTGGTGGGTTGTAATGTTGGGGGGGGTATTGTATGTTTTTTTTAAACAGGCAAAAGAGCTGAACTTCTTGGGGCATGCCCCGCAAAGGGCCCTGTTCAGGGCTGGTAAGGTAAAAGAGCTTTGAACTTTAGTAATTTAGAATAGGGTAGGGTATTTTTTTATTTTGGGGGTCTTTGTTATTTTATTAGGGGGCTTAGAGTAGGTGTAATTAGTTTAAAATTGTTGTAATATTTTTCTTATGTTTGTAAATATTTTATTATTTTTTGTAACTTAGTTCTTTTTTATTTTTTGTACTTTAGTTTAGTTTATTTCATTGTAGTTATTTGTAGGTATTGTATTTAATTAATTTATTGATAGTGTAGTGTTAGGTTTAATTGTAGGTAATTGTAGGTATTTTATTTAATTTATTTATTGATAGTGTAGTGTTAGGTTTAATTGTAACTTAGGTTAGGATTTATTTTACAGGTAATTTTGTAATTATTTTAATTATTTTAGCTATTAAATAGTTCTTAACTATTTAATAGCTATTGTACCTGATTAAAATAAATACAAAGTTACCTGTAAAATAAATATTAATCCTAAAATAGCTATAATATAATTAAAATTTATATTGTAGCTATATTAGGGTTTATTTTACAGGTAAGTATTTAGCTTTAAATAGGAATAATTTATTTAATAAGAGTTAATTAATTTCGTTAGATTAATATTATATTTAATTTAGGGGGTGTTAGTGTTAGGGTTAGACTTAGCTTTAGGGGTTAATACATTTAATATAGGGGTCGGCGGTGTTAGGGGCAGCAGATTAGGGGTACATAAGGATAACGTAAGTAGCGGCGCTTTGCGGTCGGCAGATTAGGGGTTAATTATTGTAGGTAGCTGGCGGCGACGTTGTGGGGGGCAGGTTAGGGGTTAATAAATATAATATATATGTATAACGTAGGTAGCGGTCGGCAGATTAGGGGTTAAAAAAATGTAATCGAGTGGCGGCGATGTGGGGGGACCTCGGTTTAGGGGTACATAGGTAGTTTATGGGTGTTAGTGTACTTTAGAGTACAGTAGTTAAGAGCTTTATGAACCGGCGTTAGCCCAGAAAGCTCTTAACTACTGACTTTTTTCTGCGGCTGGAGTTTTGTTGTTAGAATTCTAACGCTCACTTCAGACACGACTCTAAATACCGGAGTTAGAAAGATCCATTGAAAAGATAGGATACGCAATTTACGCAAGGGGATCTGCGGTATGGAAAAGTCGGGGCTGAAAAGGGAGAGTTAGACCCTATTTTGACTGACTCCAAATACCGGAGGTAGCCTAAAACCAGCGTTAGGAGCCTCTAACGCTGGTTTTCACGGCTACCGCAAAACTCCAAATCTAGGCCTAAATTTATTAACCCCTAATCTGCCGCCCCCAACGTCGCCGCCACTATACTAAATTTATTAACCCCTAAACCTAAGTCTAACCCTAAACCCTAACACCCCCTAACTTAAATATAATTAAAATAAATCTAAATAAAACCTACTATCATTACCTAAATAATTTCTATTTAAAACTAAATACTTATCTATAAAAAAAAACCTAAGCTAGCTACAATATAACTAACTAACTAGGTGTCGGCGATGTTAGGGAGGGCAGATTAGGGGTTAATACTATTTATTATAGGGTTAGTGAGGCGGATTAGGGGTTAATAACTTTATTATAGTAGAGGTGAGATCCGCTCGGCAGATTAGGGGTTAATAAGTGTAGGCAGGTGGAGGCGACGTTGAGGGGGGCAGATTAGGGGTTAATAAATATAATATAGGGGTCGGCGGTGTTAGGGGCAGCAGATTAGGGGTACATAGCTATAATGTAGCTGGCGGCTCTTTGCGGTTGGCAGATTAGGGGTTAATTATTGTAGGTAGCTGGCGGCGACGTTGTGGGGGGCAGATTAGGGGTTAATAAATATAATATAGGGGTCGGCGGTGTTAGGGGCAGCAGATTAGGGGTACATAAGGATAACGTAGTTGGCGGTCGGCAGATTAGGGATTAAAAAAATTTAATCGAGTTGCGGCGATGTGGGGGGACCTCGGTTTAGGGGTACATAGGTAGTTTATGGGTGTTAGTGTACTTTAGAGTACAGTAGTTAAGATCTTTATAAACCAGCGTTAGCCCAGAAAGCTCTTAACTACTGACTTTTTTCCTGCGGCTGGAGTTTTGTCGTTAGATTTCTAACGCTCACTTCAGACACGACTCTAAATACCGGAGTTAGAAAAATCCCATTGAAAAGATAGGATACGCAATTGACGTAAGGGGATCTGCGGTATGGAAAAGTTGCGGCTGAAAAGTGAGCGTTAGACCCTTTTTTGAGTGACTCCAAATACCGGAGGTAGCCTAAAACCAGCGTTTGGAGCCTCTAACGCTGGTTTTCACGGCTAACGCCAAACTCTAAATCTAGGCCTAAGTTAGCTACAATATAACTAATAGTTACATTGTAGCTATCTTAGGATTTATTTTTATTTTACAGGCAAGTTTGTATTTATTTTAACTAGGTAGAATAGTTACTAAATAGTTATTAACTATTTACTAACTACCTAGATAAAATAAATACAAATTTACATGTACAATAAAACCTAACCTGAGTTACACCAATACCTAACATTACACAACAATTAAATAAATTACCTAAATTAAATACAATTTATTAAATTACAAACAAAACCCCCCAATTACACAAAATAAAAAACAAATTATCAGATATTTAAACTAATTACACCTAATCTAATAGCCCTATCAAAATAAAAAAAGCCCCCTCAAAAATAAGAAAAACCTCTAGCCTAAACTACCAATAGCTCTTAAAAGGGCCTTTTGCGGGGCATTGCCCCAAAGAAATCGGCTCTTTTACATGTAAAAAAATATACAAACAACCCCCCCAACAGTTAAACCCACCACCCACACAACCAAACCCCCCAAATAAAATCCTAACTAAAAAAACCTAAGCTCCCCATTGCCCTAAAAAGGGCATTTGGATGGGCATTGCCCTTAAAAGGGTATTTAGCTCTACTGCTGCCCAAACCCTAACCTAAAAATAAAACCCACCCAATAAACCATTAAAAAACCTAAAAATAACCTCCGAAGATCCACTTACAGTGTTGAAGAGCCGACATTCATCCTCAACGAAGCCAGGAGAAGTCCTCAACGAAGCGGCAAGAAGTCCTCAACGAAGCCGGGAGAAAACTTCATCCAAGCCGGCAGAAGTGGTCCTCCAGACAGGCAGAAGTCTTCATCCAGACGGCATCTTCTATCTTCATCCATCTGGCACGGAGCGGCTCTATCTTCAAGACATCCAGCGCGGAGCATCCTCTTCTTACGACAAATCCCGATGAATGAAGGTTCCTTTAAATGACGTCATCCAAGATGGCGTCCCTTAGATTCTGATTGGCTGATAGAATTCTATCAGCAAATCAGAATTAAAGTTGAAAAATTCCTATTGGCTGATGCAATCAGCCAATATGATTGAGCTTGAATTCTATTGGCTGTTCCAATCAGCCAATAGAATGCGAGCTCAAACCTATTGGATGATTGGATCAGCCAATAGAATTGAAGCTCAATCCTATTGGCTGATTGCATCAGCCAATAGGATTTTTCCAACCTTATTTCCGATTGGCTGATAGAATTCTATCAGCCAATCAGAATCTAAGGGACGCCATCTTAGATGACGTCACTTAAAGGAACCTTCATTCGTCGGGAGTCGTCATAAGAAGAGGATGCTCCGCGCCAGATGTCTTGAAGATGGAGCCACGCCAGTTGTATGAAGATAGAAGATGCCGTCTGGATGAAGACTTCTGCCGTCTGGAGGACCACTTCTCCTGGCTTGGATGAAGACTTCTCCTGGCTTCGTTGAGGACTTCTCCTGGCTTAGTTGACAATGGATGTCCTGTCTTCAAAACTGTAAGTGGATCTTCGGGGGTTAGTGTTAGGTTATTTTAAGGGTTTATTGGGTGGGTTTTATTTTTAGGTTAGTGCTTTGGGCTGCAAAGTAGTTAAATGCCCTTCCAAATGCCCTTTTCAGGGCAATGGGGAGCTTAGGTTTTTTTAGTTAGGGTTTTATTTGGGGGGTTCGTTGTGTGGGTGGTGGGTTTTATTGTTGGGGGGTTGTTTGTATTTTTTTTACTGGTAAAATAGCTGATTTCTTTGGGGCAATGCCCCACAAAAGGTCCTTTTAAGGGCTATTGGTAGTTTAGTTTAGGCTAGGGTTTTTTTTTTTTATTTTGGAGGGGCTTTTTATTTTGATAGGGTGTAATTAGTTTAAATATCTTGTAATTTGTTTTTTATTTTGTGTAATTTAGTGTTTGTTTTTGTAATTTAGGTAATTGTATTTAATTTAGTTAATTGTATTTAATTTAGGTAATTTATTTACTTGTAGTGTAAGGTTAGGTGTTAGTGTAAGGAAGGTTAGGTTTTATTTTACAGGTACATTTGTATTTATTTTAGCTAGGTAGTTATTAAAAAGTTAATAATGATTTAGTAACTATTCTACCTAGTTAAAATAAATACAAACTTGCCTGTAAAATAAAAATAAACCCTTAGCTAGCTACAATGTAACTATTAGTTATATTGTAGCTAGCTTAGGGTTTATTTTATAGGTAAGTATTTAGTATTAAATACCTTTCATTTAGTTATTAATATTAGGTTTGATTTAGATTTAATTTAATTATATTTAAGTTAGTGGTTGTTAGGGTTAGGGTTAGACTTAGGGGTTAATAACTTTAGTATATTGGCAGCGACATTGGGGTTAATAAATGTAGGTAGGTGGCGGCGATGTTAGGGACGGCAGATTAAGAGTTAATACTATTTAACTAGTGTTTGCAATGCGGGAGTACAGTGGTTTAGGGGTTAATATGTTTATAATAGTGGCGGTGATGTCCGGAGCGGCAGATTAGGAGTTAATAATTTTATTTTAGTGTTTGTGATGCGGGAGGGCCTCGGTTTAGGGGTTAATAGGTAGTTTATGGGTGTTAGTGTTCTTTTTAGCACAGCTTTGTAGCGTAAAACTCATAACTACTGACTTTAGAATGCGTTTCTAATCTTGATGGTATAGGGTGCACTGCTCACTTTTTGGCGCTATCGTAATATCGGCGCCTTGAAAATAACATCGAAAAAAGACTTTACGCAATTTGGGTAAGTTGATTTGCGTTATGGCCAAAAAAGTGTGCGGTGCCCCTGAACCTGCAAAACTTGTAATAGCAGCGGTAGGGAAAAAGCAGCTTTATAACCTGATAACGCTGCTTTTTCAGCATAACGCAAAACTCGTAATCTAGCCAATATATTCCTCTTATGATTCTAAAATTACAAAAAAGACACCGGTGTCAATTGATAATATGGCCCAGATTACGAATTTTGCGTTAGAGGCTATGCGGTGCTAACGAGCAGTTTTCCCTCACCGCTCACTTACCTGCAGCGCTGGCATTACGGGTTTGTACAAACCCATCGTTAAAAGCAAGAAGTGAGTGTTGAGCAAAATTTTGCTAATTACCGCACTCCAATACCAGCGCTGCTTAAGTCAGTGGTGAGCTGGTGTAACGTGCTTGTGCACGATTTCCCCATAGGAATCAACGAGGAGAGCCGGCTGAAAAAAAGTCTAACACCTGCAAAAAAGAAGTGTAAAACTCCTTAATGCAGCCCCATTGATTCCTATTGGGAAATACATTTATGTCTACACCTAACACCCTAACATGAATCCCGAGTCTAAACACTAATAATCTTACACTTATTAACCCCTAATTTGCAGCCCCCGACATCGCCGACACCTACATTATAATTATTAACCCCTAATCTGCCGCTACAGACACCGCCGCCACTTACATTATACTTATGAACCCCCAATGTCGCCGCCACTTACCTACACTTATTAACCCCTAATCTGCCGCCCCCAATGTCGCCACCACTATAATAAACATATTAACCCCTAAACTGCCGCACTCCCGCCTCACAAACATTAGTTAAATATTATTAACCCCTAATCTGCCGGCCCTAACATCGCCACCACCTACCTACATTTATTAACCCCTAATCGGCCGCCCCCAACGTTGCCGCCACTATCTTAAAGTTATTAACCCCTAAACCTAACACCTAGCTTAAATATAAATAATAGAAATCAAAATAAATATTCCTATCATTAACTAAATTATTCCTATTTAAAATGAAATACCTGTAAAATAAACCCTAACTGCTAGATTTAGAGTTTTGTCGGTAACGACCCGAAAAGCTAACGCCGGCTTTTTTCTGGCCGCACCATAAAAATAACTCTGGTATTGAGAGTCCACATAAAGGCTGCGTTAGGCTCCAATAAAGGAGCGTAGAGCATATTTAACGCAGCTTCAACTCTCGATACCAGAGTTGCTTACGGACGCGGCCAGCCTCAAAAACGTGCTCATGCACGATTCCCCCATAGGAAACAATGGGGCTGTTTGAGCTGAAAAAAAACCAAACACCTGCAAAAAAGCCGCGTTCAGCTCCTAACGCAGCCCCATTGTTTGCTATGCGGAAACACTTCCTACGTCTGCACCTAACACTCTAACATGTACCCCGAGTCTAAACACCCCTAACCTTACACTTATTAACCCCCAATCTGCCGCCCCCACTATCGCTGACCCCTACATATTATTATTAACCCCTAATCTGCCGCTCCGTAAACCGCCGCTACTTACATTATCCCTATGTACCCCTAATCTGCTGCCCTAACATCGCCGACCCCTATATTATATTTATTAACCCCTAATCTGCCCCCCACAACGTCGCCTCCCCCTGCCTACACTTATTAACCCCTAATCTGCCGAGCGGACCTGAGCGCTACTATAATAAAGTTATTAACCCCTAATCCGCCTCACTAACCCTATAATAAATAGTATTAACCCCTAATCTGCCCTCCCTAACATCGCCGACACCTAACTTCAATTATTAACCCCTAATCTGCCGACTGGAGCTCACCGCTATTCTAATAAATGTATTAACCTCTAAAGCTAAGTCTAACCCTAACACTAACACCCCCCTAACTTAAATATAATTTACATCTAACGAAATTAATTATCTCTTATTAAATAAATTATTCCTATTTAAAGCTAAATACTTACCTGTAAAATAAATCCTAATATAGCTACACTATAAATTATAATTATATTATAGCTATTTTAGGATTAATATTTATTTTACAGGTAACTTTGCAATTATTTTAACCAGGTACAATAGCTATTAAATAGTTAAGAACTATTTAATAGTTACCTAGTTAAAATAATAACAAAATTACCTGTAAAATAAATCCTAACCTAAGTTACAATTAAACCTAACACTACAATATCATTAAATTAATTAAATAAAATATCTACAATTACCGACAATTAAACCTAACACTACACTATCAATACATTAATTAAATACAATATCTACAAATAACTACAATGAAATAAACTAACTAAAGTACAAAAAATAAAAAAGAACTAAGTTACAAAAAATAAAAAAATATTTACAAACATAAGAAAAATATTACAACAATTTTAAACTAATTACACCTACTCTAAGCCCCCTAATAAAATAACAAAGCCCCCCAAAATAAAAAAATGCCCTACCCTATTCTAAATTACTAAAGTTCAAAGCTCTTTTACCTTACCAGCCCTGAACAGGGCCCTTTGCGGGGCATGCCCCAAGAAGTTCAGCTCTTTTGCCTGTAAAAAAAAACATACAATACCCCCCCCAACATTACAACCCACCACCCACATACCCCTAATCTAACCCAAACCCCCCCTTAAATAAACCTAACACTAAGCCCCTGAAGATCATCCTACCTTGTCTTCACCTCACCGGGTATCACACCGATCCGTCCTGGCTCCGATATCTTCATCCAACCCAAGCGGGGGCTAGACATCCACTGAAGAAGTCCAGAAGAGGGTCCAAAGTCTTCATCCTATCCGGGAAGAAGAGTAGATCCGGACCGGCAACCATCATCTTCCAAGCGGCATCTTCTATCTTCATCCGATGAGGACCGGCTCCATCCTGAAGACCTCCACCGCGGACCCATCTTCATCCGGCGACGTCCAACTGAAGAATGACGGTTCCTTTAAGGGACGTCATCCAAGATGGCATCCCTCGAATTCCGATTGGCTGATAGGATTCTATCAGCCAATCGGAATTAAGGTAGGAATATTCTGATTGGCTGATGGAATCAGCCAATCAGAGTCAAGTTCAATCCGATTGGCTGATCCAATCAGCCAATCAGATTGAGCTAGCATTCTATTGGCTGTTCCGATCAGCCAATAGAATGCGAGCTCAATCTGATTGGCTGATTGGATCAGCCAATCGGATTGATCTTGATTCTGATTGGCTGATTCCATCAGCCAATCAGAATATTCCTACCTTAATTCCGATTGGCTGATATAATCCTATCAGCCAATCGGAACTCGAGGGACGCCATCTTGGATGACGTCCCTTAAAGGAGCCGTCATTCTTCAGTTGGACGTCGCCGGATGAAGATGGGTCCGCGGTGAAGGTCTTCAGGATGGAGCCGGTCCTCATCGGATGAAGATAGAAGATGCCGCTTGGAAGATGATGGTTGCCGGTCCGGATCTACTCTTCTTCCCGGATAGGATGAAGACTTTGGACCCTCTTCTGGACTTCTTCAGTGGATGTCTAGCCCACGCTTGGGTTGGATGAAGATATCGGAGCCAGGACGGATCGGTGTGATACCCGGTGAGGTGAAGACAAGGTAGGATGATCTTCAGGGGCTTAGTGTTAGGTTTATTTAAGGGGGGTTTGGGTTAGATTAGGGGTATGTGGGTGGTGGGTTGTAATGTTTGGGGGGGTATTGTATGTTTTTTTTTACAGGCAAAAGAGCTGAACTTCTTGGGGCATGCCCCGCAAAGGGCCCTGTTCAGGGCTGGTAAGGTAAAAGAGCTTTGAACTTTAGTAATTTAGAATAGGGTAGGGCATTTTTTTTTATTTTGGGGGGCTTTGTTATTTTATTAGGGGGCTTAGAGTAGGTGTAATTAGTTTAAAATTGTTGTAATATTTTTCTTATGTTTGTAAATATTTTTTTATTTTTTGTAACTTAGTTCTTTTTTATTTTTTGTACTTAAGTTAGTTTATTTCATTGTAGTTATTTGTAGGTTTAATTGTAACTTAGGTTAGGATTTATTTTACAGGTAATTTTGTAATTATTTTAACTATTTTAGCTATTAAATAGTTCTTAACTATTTAATAGCTATTGTACCTGGTTAAAATAAATACAAAGTTACCTGTAAAATAAATATAAATCCTAAAATAGCTATAATATAATTATAATTTATATTGTAGCTATATTAGGATTTATTTTACAGGTAAGTATTTAGCTTTAAATAGGAATAATTTATTTAATAAGAATTAATTAATTTCGTTAGATTAAAATTATATTTAATTTAGGGGGTGTTAGTTTTAGGGTTAGACTTAGCTTCAGGGGTTAATACATTTATTAGAATAGCGGTGAGCTCCAGTCAGCAGATTAGGGGTTAATGTTTGAAGTTAGGTGTCGGCGATGTTAGGGAGGGCAGATTAGGGGTTAATACTATTTATTATAGGGTTAGTGAGGCGGATTAGGGGTTAATAACTTTATTATAGTAGCGGTGAGGTCCGCTCGGCAGATTAGGGGTTAATAAGTGTAGGCAGGTGGAGGCGACATTAAGGGGGGCAGATTAGGGGTTAATAAATATAATATAGGGGTCGGCGGTGTTAGGGGCAGCAGATTAGGGGTACATAGCTATAATGTAGCTGGCGGCTCTTTGCGGTCGGCAGATTAGGGGTTAATTATTGTAGGTAGCTGGCGGCGACATTGTGGGGGGCAGATTAGGGGTTAATAAATATAATATAGGGGTCGGCGGTGTTAGGGGCAGCAGATTAGGGGTACATAAGGATAACGTAGTTGGTGGTCGGCAGATTAGGGGTTAAAAAAATTTAATCGAGTTGTGGCGATGTGGGGGGACCTCGGTTTAGGGGTACATAGGTAGTTTATGGGTGTTAGTGTACTTTATAGTATAGTAGTTAAGAGCTTTATAAACCAGCGTTAGCCCAGAAAGCTCTTAACTACTGACTTTTTTCCTGCGGCTGGAGTTTTGTCGTTAGATTTCTAACGCTCACTTCAGACACGACTCTAAATACCGGAGTTAGAAAAATCCCATTAAAAAGATAGGATACGCAATTGACGTAAGGGGATCTGCGGTATGGAAAAGTTGCGGCTGAAAAGTGAGCGTTAGACCCTTTTTTGAGTGACTCCAAATACCGGAGGTAGCCTAAAACCAGCGTTAGGAGCCTCTAACGCTGGTTTTCACGGCTAACGCCAAACTCTAAATCTAGGCCTAAGTTAGCTACAATATAACTAATAGTTACATTGTAGCTATCTTAGGATTTATTTTTATTTTACAGGCAAGTTTGTATTTATTTTAACTAGGTAGAATAGTTACTAAATAGTTATTAACTATTAAATAACTACCTAGCTAAAATAAATACAAAAGTACCTGTAAAATAAAACCTATTCTAAGTTACAATTACACCTAACACTACACTATAATTAAATTAATTCCCTATATTAAATACAATTAAATACAATTAAATAAAATTATCTAAAGTACAAAAAATAAAACCACTAAATTACAGAAAATAATAAACAAATTACAAGATTTTTAAACTAATTACACCTAATCGAATCCCCCTAACAAAATAAAAAAGCCCCCCTAAAATAAAAAAAGCCCTACCCTAGACTAAATTACAAATAGCCCTTAAAAGGGCCTTTTGTGGGGCATTGCCCCAAAGTAATCAGCTCTTTTACCTGTAAAAAAATTACAAATTCCCCCCAACATTAAAACCCATCACCCACACAACCAACCCTACTCTAAAACCCACCCAATACCCCTTAAAAAAAACTAACACTAACCCCTTGAAGATCACGTTACCGGGAGAAGTCTTTATCCAACTGGGCCGAAGTCCTCAATGAAGCCGGGAGAAGTCTTTATCCAAGCCGGGCAAAGTGGTCCTCCAGACGGGCAGAAGTCTTCATCCAGACGGCATCTTCTATCTTCATCCATCTGTCGCAGAGTGGGTCCATCTTCAAGACATCCATATCCATATTCAAGACGCGGAGCATCCTCTTCATCCGACGGCTGACACTGAATGAAGGTTCCTTTAAATGACGTCATCCAAGATAGCGTCCCTTCAATTCCGATTGGCTGATAGAATTCTATCAGCCAATCAGAATTAAGGTAGAAAAACTTCTATTGGCTGATGCAATCAGCCAATAGGATTGAGCTGGCATTCTATTGGCTGATTTTAGCAGCCAATAGACTTCGGCCCGGTTGGATGAAGACTTCTCCCGGTAAGGTGATCTTCAAGGGGTTAGTGTTAGGTTTTTTTAAGGGGGTATTGGGTGGGTTTTAGAGTAGGGTTGGTTGTGTGGGTGGTGGGTTTTAATGTTGGGGGGAATTTGTAATTTTTTTACAGGTAAAAGAGCTGATTACTTTGGGGCAATGCCCCGCAAAAGGTCCTTTTAAGGGCCATTTGTAATTTAGTGTAGGGTAGGGCTTTTTTTATTTTGGCGGAGCTTTTTTATTTTTTTAGTGGGATTAGATTAGAGGAATTAGTTTAAAAATCTTGTAATTTGTTAATTATTTTCTGTAATTTAGGGGGGGTTGTAATTTAGCTAATTTTATTTAATTGTATTTAATTGAATTTAATTTATGGAATTAATTTAATTATAGTGTAGTGTTAGGTGTTAATGTAACTTAGGTTAGGTTTTATTTTACAGGTCAATTTGTATTTATTTTAGCTAGTTAGTTAGTAAATAGTTAATAACTATTTAATAAATATTATACCTAGTTAAAATAAATACAAACTTGCCTGTAAAATAAAAATAAACTCTATGATAGCTACAATGTAACTATTAGTTATATTGTAGCTAGTTTATGGTTTATTTTATAGGTAAGTATTTAGTTTTAAATAGGAATAATTTAGTTAATGATAGTGATTTTTATTTAGATTTCTTTTAATTATATTTAAGTTAGGGGGTGTTATGGTTAAACTTAGATTTAGGGGTTAATAACTTTAGTATAGTGGCGGTTGGTTGTGTGGGTGGTGGGTTTTAATGTTGGGGGGATTTGTAATTTTTTTACAGGTAAAAGAGCTGATTACTTTGGGGCAATGCCCCGCAAAAGGCCCTTTTAAGGGCTATTTGTAATTTAGTGTAGGGTAGGGCTTTTTTATTTTGGGGGGCTTTTTTATTTTGTTAGGGGGATTAGATTAGGTGTAATTAGTTTAAAAATCTTGTAATTTGTTTATTATTTTCTGTAATTTAGTGGGGGGGTTGTACTTTAGATAATTTTATTTAATTGTATTTAATTTAATTTAATTTATGGAATTAATTTAATTATAGTGCAGTGTTAGGTGTTAATGTAACTTAGGTTAGTTTTTATTTTACAGGTCAATTTTTATTTATTTTAGCTAGGTACTTCGTAAATAGTTAATAACTATTTAATAACTATTATACCTAGTTAAAATAAATACAAACTTGCCTCTAAAATAAAAATAAACCCTAAGATAGCTACAATGTAACTATTAGTTATATTGTAGCTAGTTTAGGGTTTATTTTATAGGTAAGTATTTAGTTTTAAATAGGAATAATTTAGTTAATGATAGTAATTTTTATTTAGATTTCTTTTAATTATATTTAAGTTAGGGGGTGTTAGGGTTAGACTTAGATTTAGGGGTTAATAAATTTAGTATAGTGGCGGCGACGTTGGGGGCAGCAGATTAGGGGTTAATAAATGTAGGTAGGTGTTGGCGATGTTAGGGATGGCAGATTAGGGGTTAATAATATTTAACTAATGTTTTCAAGGCGGGAGTGCGGCAGTTTAGGGGTTAATATATTTATCATAGTGGTGGCGATGTCCGGTTCGGCAGATTAGAGGTTAAAAAAAAATGTTTTTGTGTTTGTGATGCGGGAGGGCCTCGGTTTACGGGTTAATAGGTAGTTTATTGGTGTTAGTGTACTTTTTAGCACTTTAGTTAAGAGTTTTATGCTACGGCGTTGTAGTGTAAAACTCTTAACTACTGACTTTAGAATGCGTTACCAGTCTTGACAGGAGACGGTCTACCGCTCACTTTTTGGCAGACTCGTAATACCGGCGCTATGCAAGTCCCATTGAAAAAAAAGGATACGCAATTTACGTAAGTGGATTTGTGGTATTTCCAAGTCTGGCCAAAAAAGTGAGCGGTGAGCCTGTATATTCAAGACTCGTAATACCAGCGGGCGTTAAAAAGCAGCATTAGGAATGGCTAACGCTGCTTTTTAAGCCTAACGCAAAACTCGTAATCTAGCCGGAAGTCTTTTGTAAGGCTAAATATTATAAAACCTCACAAATGCTTGCTTCTAATTCACTATACATTATCCGAATATAGTTATATTAAAATACAATGTTATACAATATATAAAACAGTGTTGCGTTTCGGAGTGTTTTCCCTTTGTACTTGTTAATCATATAACATCCCTTATATTAGTTAAAAAGGCCTTTTTCGACTACAAGAAAAGAGTTAATGTAAAAAATTTCCATTTACAAGGTTCCATTAAAATGTAACTTTCCTGGCAAATTACTCAAAGTAACAATAGCGGTACTTTATAGTTGCAATCTTTTGGTTCCGTAATAGAGTTCAGTGTGACGGAAGTTCATTTAAGAAAAACGATATTTCTGTGATAACTGCTTAAGATGTTATAATCTTATTTACATACGGATTTTTCAGCTGCTGTTTCTTCTCGTTGTTTTCCTCTGTGTAAACGGTGCACTGTTTCAATGAGATGTTTCTCCTAAATAGATGGTTCCGGTGGAGTACTGTGTCATCCAGCCTCTGTTTACCGGACAATGTAAAGGAGGCTTCAATCTCTCTATACGAGTGATGCCAGTCTCTGTCTGTCGGTTTCTCTTTGCTGGTAAAACTCACAGACTTCTTGTTAGCAGCTTTGATATTTTTTAGCTTCTTCTTGCTGGCAAGGTAACCGGAGTAGGTGGTGAAAGATCCATTCTTCCGGACCCTGGTTTTAGCTGGCTTTTGTTCTCTCTTCAGGGACTTTGATTTACCCAGTTCTTGCTCTCCTCGTTATGGCAGCGTGTAGCTGGTGGCTTTCTTTCAGGTTTCTACGTGTTTCTGCTTTCAGCCTTTCTCAATAGGTTTAGTTAGTGTCTGCAATGTTGTTGAACTGCGGTTTAGAGGTTAATAGCTTTAGTTAGTGTCGACGATGTCGGGGAATGGCGGTTTAGGGGTTAATAGCTTTATTTAGTGATTTAGTTGGTGTTGGCGATGTCAGGGAATGGCGGTTTAGGGGTTAATAGCTTTATTTAGTGATTTAGTTAGTTTCAGCGATATTGGGAGACTGCGGTTTAGTTTAGAACAATGAAAAAATCAGAATATGAATAACGAATCTGAAAATTCGGAAACTAATTTTTTTGATTTTCGGAATTTTTCAGGATTTTTGTTATGGTGCCAATTTGGAAATTCGGATGCATTTGAATCTCTGAATCGGTCAAAATTTGGCCAAAAAAAAAATTTGGCTGAACGAAACGCACATGTCTAGTAGCTTTATACTTACCTTTTGCGCATTGGAGAGCATGCAAATCCGTTCCTCTTCTTCACAAGATGTGCTAATAGGAGGCTTAATGCGGCCAGTTCCTAGGGCCTACACTAATAGACCATCTCATTTAGTGCATGCCCTGAGAGCCACTGGGCTAAGCCTTGTGTTAGTGTGGACAGGGCTCTCGGAAGAAGATGACTGGGTAGTTCTCCAGCACTCTAAGAGGAAAGTATTTACCCCTTAAAAGTTTAATTTATGGGGGGGCTTTCATGGGGATATTCATTTCAGGAAAGGGATGCACCTCTCCATCTATTGTTTTTCTCAAACAAGCTGAAAAGAGCAAACTATATTTTACATTAACACCCTCTCACCTTACTTACATGTGACACATTTTCAGAAAGACACATTTTTAACATGTAAAATGATATAGCTTTTTGATCACTCAAGAAACTCATCTGTTAATTTGTTTTTGGGAGGAAATCGCCAATAGATTATGATCAAGGCCATATTGTCAATACCAAAGATTAACATGTGGCACCACAGAATCCACAGGATTTCTTGAGCATATATTTCTATGACAGAATTTTCAATTTCTCTGAAATATTCCTGGGATAATAATTTTCATTGCGATATTGAGAAAGCCAGAAAAATATTCAAAAAGGTTGACAGTACTGTTTAAACTTTAACCCCTTAACGACCAAGGACGTGCAGGGAACGTCCTACAAAAACTGGTAGTTAATGACCAAGGACGTACCCTGCATGTACTCTGCATGTCCTCAGGGGTTGATGTGTCAGGTGCGAGGCTGATCTCTACACTAAAGCTAATATTAACCCTACAAGCTACCTAATTAATCTCTTAACTGCTGGGCATAATAAAAGTGTGGTGCGCAGCGGCATTTAGTGACCTTCTAATTATCAAAAAGCAATGCCAAAGCCATATATGTCTACTATTTCTAAACAAAGGGGATCACAGAGAAGCATTTACAACCATTTGTGCCATAATTGCACAAGCTGTTTGTAAATAATTTCAGTGAGAAATCTAAAGTTTGTGAGAAAGTTAACAAATCTTTTATTTGATTGCATTTGGCAGTGAAATAGTGGCATGAAATATACCAAAATGGGCCTAGATCAATACTTTGGGTTATCTAGCAAAAAAAGTATATAGATGTAAAGGGTTATTCAGGGATTCCTGACAGATATCAGTGTTAAAATTTAACTTATGCAAATTTAAAAAAAAATATGGTTTGGAAATAGCAAAGTGCTACATGTACTTATTGTTCTATAAGTTGCAAAAAAAGCAAAGAACATGTAAACACTGGGTATTTCTAAACTCATGACTGTCCCTTTAACAAAAATAAAGCCAAAATGGAGAAGCCATGTGTAAAAAAACTATGTAATAAGTCATGATTCAATAGCTTGTTAGAACCACCGTTAGGAGCAATAACCTTGTTATTATTTTCTTTATCACTTTATCAGTCTCTCACATCGGTGTGGAGGTATTTTGGCCCACTTCTTTACAACATTGCTTCAGTTCATTGAGGTTTGTGGGCATTCGTTTATGCACAGCTCTCTTAAGATCCCGCTACAGCATTTCAATCGGGTTGAAATCTGGACTTTGACTCAGCCATTGCAATACCTTTATTATTTTCTTTTTTAGCCATTCTGTTGTAGATTTGCTGGAGTGCTGGGATCATTGTCCTGTTGCATGACCCAATTTCGGCCAAGCTTTAGCTGTCGGACAGATGGACTCAAACTTGACTCTATGATAGTTTGTTATACAGATGATAAGGTGCACTTAGTTTTTAACACATGGCTTTTCCATTTTGACTTCATTTTTGTTAAATAATTCATGACACAATGTAATATGTGTTTTTGTTCATCTGAGGTCTAACACTATACTATACAATCTCCAGCTCCTATAGTTTAATTTGGAAGTTTTTTTAGTCTTTATAAACAAAGTAGATCACAGACATGACATATATATAGGCATTCCATGGGTGTTTCAAGTTCGTTCAATGGGATCAAACTGTATTTTAATTGGGAAACATCGTCATTGGTTTCTAATATTAAAAACACTTTCCTCCATTTTAACTATACCTTTTTCACCTGCTTTTCAGTTGTGATATTTTCCAGTGTGACAAATCTAATGAATGAACAGTAAAACTAATTATACATATGCATACTACACAGAAAACATTTTTTATTTTCGCAAATCTATTTTGTGTAAACACACTTCAAAGACAGCCTGCCCCAGCCTCCCCAATCCCTGCTGCCTTAATTGCAGTTCAGTGGCGATGTCGTTGGACTTTTGCTGAAGTTGAGATCCCCATTATATCCTATGGGAGACACATCATCACATGTCAGCACAACATGGTTCAGCACACTTTTTTAGAATATATTGCCAGACTGATTGACTGCAAGCCCAGGAAACCCAAACAGGCAATTTCTAATCGGTCTGAAAAATGTTTTGAATATCATGGTCAGTGACTTGTTAATTATTAAAGGCATACATTAGCATAAATAAAGATCACTCTATTCACACATGAGAGGAATGTCATTGTATCATTAGACAAAAGTCTAACGGCTAGATTTAGAGTTTGGCGGTAAAAGGGCTGTTAACGCTCCGCGGGTTTTTTTCTGGCCGCACCATAAATTTAACTCTGGTATCGAGAGTTCAAACAAATGCTGCGTTAGGCTCCAAAAAAGGAGCGTAGAACATTTTTACCGCAAATACAACTCTCGATACCAGAGTTGCTTACGGACGCGGCCGGCCTCAAAAACGTGCTCGTGCACGATTCTCCCATAGGAAACAATGGGGCTGTTTGAGCTGAAAAAAAACCTAACACCTGCAAAAAAGCAGCGTTCAGCTCCTAACGCAGCCCCATTGTTTCCTATGGGGAAACACTTCCTACGTCTGCACCTAACACTCTAACATGTACCCCGAGTCTAAACACCCCTAGCCTTACACTTATTAACCCCTAATCTGCCGCCCCCGCTATCGCTGACCCCTGCATTACACTTTTAACCCCTAATCTGCCGCTCCGTAAACCGCCGCCACCTACGTTATCCCTATGTACCCCTAATCTGCTGCCCTAACATCGCCGACCCCTATATTATATTTATTAACCCCTAATCTGCCCCCCACAACGTCGCCGACACCTACCTACACTTATTAACCCCTAATCTGCCGACCGGACCTGAGCGCTACTTTAATAAAGTTATTAACCCCTAATCCGCCTCACTAACCCTATCATAAATAGTATTAACCCCTAATCTGCCCTCCCTAACATCGCCGACACCTACCTTCAAACATTAACCCCTAATCTGCCGACTGGAGCTCACCGCTATTCTAATAAATGTATTAACCCCTAAAGCTAAGTCTAACCCTAACACTAACACCCCCCTAAGTTAAATATAATTTTTATCTAACGAAATAAATTAACTCTTATTAAATAAATGATTCCTATTTAAAGCTAAATACTTACCTGTAAAATAAATCCTAATATAGCTACAATATAAATTACATTTATATTATAGCTATTTTAGGATTAATATTTATTTTACAGGTAACTTTGTATTTATTTTAACCAGGTACAATAGCTATTAAATAGTTAAGAACTATTTAATAGTTACCTAGTTAAAATAATTACAAATTTACCTGTAAAATAAATCCTAACCTAAGTTATAATTAAACCTAACACTACCCTATCAATAAAATAATTAAATAAACTACCTACAATTACCTACAATTAACCTAACACTACACTATCAATAAATTAATTAAACACAATTGCTACAAATAAATACAATTAAATAAACTATCTAAAGTACAAAAAATAAAAAAGAACTAAGTTACAGAAAATAAAAAAATATTTACAAACATAAGAAAAATATTACAACAATTTTAAACTAATTACACCTACTCTAAGCCCCCTAATAAAATAACAAAGACCCCCAAAATAAAAAATTCCCTACCCTATTCTAAATTTAAAAAGTTACAAGCTCTTTTACCTTACCAGCCCTGAACAGGGCCCTTTGCGGGGCATGCCCCAAGAAGTTCAGCTCTTTTGCCTGTAAAAGAAAACATACAATACCCCCCCCCCAACATTACAACCCACCACCCACATACCCCTAATCTAACCCAAACCCCCCTTAAATAAACCTAACACTAAGCCCCTGATGATCTTCCTACCTTGTCTTCACCATGCCAGGTTCACCGATCCGTCCTGGCTCCAAGATCTTCATCCAACCCAAGCGGGGGTTGGCGATCCATAATCCGGTGCTCCAAAGTCTTCCTCCTATCCGGCAAGAAGAGGACATCCGGACCGGCAAACATCTTCTCCAAGCGGCATCTTCTATGTTCTTCCATCCGATGACGACCGGCTCCATCTTGAAGACCTCCAGCGCGGATCCATCCTCTTCTTCCGACGACTAGACGACGAATGACGGTTCCTTTAAGGGACGTCATCCAAGATGGCGTCCCTCGAATTCCGATTGGCTGATAGGATTCTATCAGCCAATCGGAATTAAGGTAGGAATTTTCTGATTGGCTGATGGAATCAGCCAATCAGAATCAAGTTCAATCCGATTGGCTGATCCAATCAGCCAATCAGATTGAGCTCGCATTCTATTGGCTGATCGGAACAGCCAATAGAATGCGAGCTCAATCTGATTGGCTGATTGGATCAGCCAATCGGATTGAACTTGATTCTGATTGGCTGATTCCATCAGCCAATCAGAAAATTCCTACCTTAATTCCGATTGGCTGATAGAATCCTATCAGCCAATCGGAATTCGAGGGACGCCATCTTGGATGACGTCCCTTAAAGGAACCGTCATTTGTCGTCTAGTCGTCGGAAGAAGAGGATGGATCCGCGCTGGAGGTCTTCAAGATGGAGCCGGTCGTCATCGGATGGAAGAACATAGAAGATGCCGCTTGGAGAAGATGTTTGCCGGTCCGGATGTCCTCTTCTTGCCGGATAGGAGGAAGACTTTGGAGCACCGGATTATGGATCGCCAACCCCCGCTTGGGTTGGATGAAGATCTTGGAGCCAGGACGGATCGGTGAACCTGGCATGGTGAAGACAAGGTAGGAAGATCATCAGGGGCTTAGTGTTAGGTTTATTTAAGGGGGGTTTAGGTTAGATTAGGGGTATGTGGGTGGTGGGTTGTAATGTGGGGGGGGGGGTATTGTATGTTTTCTTTTACAGGCAAAAGAGCTGAACTTCTTGGGGCATGCCCCGCAAAGGGCCCTGTTCAGGGCTGGTAAGGTAAAAGAGCTTGTAACTTTTTAAATTTAGAATAGGGTAGGGAATTTTTTATTTTGGGGGTCTTTGTTATTTTATTAGGGGGCTTAGAGTAGGTGTAATTAGTTTAAAATTGTTGTAATATTTTTCTTATGTTTGTAAATATTTTTTTATTTTCTGTAACTTAGTTCTTTTTTATTTTTTGTACTTTAGATAGTTTATTTAATTGTATTTATTTGTAGCAATTGTGTTTAATTAATTTATTGATAGTGTAGTGTTAGGTTAATTGTAGGTAATTGTAGGTAGTTTATTTAATTATTTTATTGATAGGGTAGTGTTAGGTTTAATTATATCTTAGGTTAGGATTTATTTTACAGGTAAATTTGTAATTATTTTAACTAGGTAACTATTAAATAGTTCTTAACTATTTAATAGCTATTGTACCTGGTTAAAATAAATACAAAGTTACCTGTAAAATAAATATTAATCCTAAAATAGCTATAATATAAATGTAATTTATATTGTAGCTATATTATGATTTATTTTACAGGTAAGTATTTAGCTTTAAATAGGAATCATTTATTTAATAAGAGTTAATTTATTTCGTTAGATAAAAATTATATTTAACTTAGGGGGGTGTTAGTGTTAGGGTTAGACTTAGCTTTAGGGGTTAATACATTTATTAGAATAGCGGTGAGCTCCGGTCGGCAGATTAGGGGTTAATAATTGAAGGTAGGTGTCGGCGATGTTAGGGAGGGCAGATTAGGGGTTAATACTATTTATGATAGGGTTAGTGAGGCGGATTAGGGGTTAATAACTTTATTATAGTAGCGCTCAGGTCCGCTCGGCAGATTAGGGGTTAATAAGTGTAGGTAGGTGTCGGCGACGTTGTGGGGGGCAGATTAGGGGTTAATAAATATAACATAGGGGTCGGCGATGTTAGGGGCAGAAGATTAGGGGTACATAGGGATAACGTAGGTGGCGGCGATTTTCGGTCGGAAGATTAGGGGTTAATTATTTTAAGTAGCTTGCGGCGACGTTGTGTGGGGCAAGTTAGGGGTTAATAAATATAATATAGGGGTCGGCGGGGTTAGGGGCAGCAGATTAGGGGTACATAAGTATAACGTAGGTGGCGGTCGGCAGATTAGGGGTTAAAAATTTTAATCGAGTGGCGGCGATGTGGGGGGACCTCGGTTTAGGGGTACATAGGTAGTTTATGGGTGTTAGTGTAGTTTAGGGTACAGTAGTTAAGAGCTTTATGAACCGGCGTTAGCCAGAAAGCTCTTAACTCCTGCTTTTTTCAGGCGGCTGGAATCTTGTCGTTAGAGCTCTAACGCTCACTGCAGAAACGACTCTAAATACCAGCGTTAGAAAGATCCCATTGAAAAGATAGGCTACGCAAATGGCGTAGGGGGATCTGCGGTATGGAAAAGTTGCGGCTGTAAAGTGAGCGTTAGACCCTTTAATCACTGACTCCAAATACCAGCGGGCGGCCAAAACCAGCGTTAGGAGCCTCTAACGCTGGTTTTGACGGCTACCGCCGAACTCTAAATCTAGGCCTAAGTTTGTGGAAGATATTTCAGCAAAGTATCTTGCAACATCTGCTTAATCAATTCTTTGTTCTGCTTTCAAGCAGCTCTGCTAACACATTTTGCAGGTTACTGTGTTCAGTTAAATCCCTGTTCAAGTTCCATTTGTGTACTGGTTTAATAAATCTGTACTTACAAAGTCTTGCACACAACCCAGCAGCATCTAGAATGAATCAATCAAGTTACCAATTTGCTCGCAGTTCTCAACTAATCGAGCTGTATCTAAACCAACTGCTTCTCCTTCCAGTTCTGAGAGATTTAAGGGTTAGATATTATTTTATGTTCTGTACTAAAACCTATTGCACTAAATGTGTTTAAAGAACACAAAGCAGAATATAATATAATCAAGTCTTAGTTTCCTGCAGATGTATCCTAGGTAGGGATGGGAGAATGTGTTTATATTCAAATTTGAATGTTAGAATGAATGTTATTGTAGAAATTTGATTTACATAATAGAATGTTGATAAGAACGAATATTCTTAAAAATTTCGATTTTCGAATGTTATTTACAGTTTTCGAATGTCACATTCGAATTCGAATATCACTTTCGAAATCGAATATTACATTTATAAAACACAATTGTAGACTAGAAACACTATTTCGAATTCGAATTTTACATTCAAATCGAATATCACATTTGAATCGAATATCACATTCGAATTTGAATATTACATTTATAAAACACAGTATTAGACTAGAAATACTATTTTGAATTCAAATGTCACATTCAAATCGAATATCACATTCAAATTTGAATATTACATTTAAAAAAAACACAGTATTAGACTAGAAATACTATTTTGAAAAACGAAAACGAAAATTCGAAAATAGAATGTTAGAATGTTATATAAACATTTGAAATTCGATTCGAATGAACGAATGTATCAAAATTTGTTTTAAATTTCTAATTTTTAGAAACATTCGCCCATCCCTAATCCTAGGAGCAAGTAAAGGAAAATATTGTATTTGACTGTTTTACTAATTTATTTATTTGTATGTGTTATCGTGAAAAGTTTTCAGTGTGTTACACCTCTTACTATTAAAGTTCATGACCTTGAATTTTAGCTTTTTTAAATGATGGTGGCAAGCTGTAAAATCAGAGGACTGTACTGTAGCTAGAATCCCCCTTAATCACTAGATTTTGCTACAACATTCTCCATGAGGATTGAGCAATTTGCATCTCCACCATTGTTCTAATTGGTCTCATAAAAGGGATTTAATCGTTAAATACACGGCTAGATTACGAGTTTTGTGCTAAATAGGGTGCAAAATGTTATTTCACCCCCCATAGCGCTGCCATTAAAAGTTTCTAAAAAGCCTCCTTTTGCGTGCGATATGGTGGTGTTAAGCTCCATACCGCACAAAATCCAAGGGCTGAGAATACGTGCTTGTGCAAGCTTTCCCCCATAGACATCAATGGGGAGAGGGTGTAAGAAAAAAACCTAACACCTGAAGTGTGGAATGGCGATTGCCGTAACGCAACCCCATTGATGTCTATGGGAAAAAAAAAGGTACGTTTAAAGCTAACACCATAGCATAAACCCCTAGTCTAGACACCCCTAATCCGCTGCCCCAGACATCACCGACACCTAAATAAAGTTATTAACCCCTAATCTGCTGCTCCCAAAATCGTTGCCACTAATTAAAGTTATTAACCCCTATTCCGCCACTCCCCGACATCACTGCCACTATAATAAAGCTATTAACCCCTATTCCGCCGCTCTCCGACATCGCCGCCACTAAATAAAGTTATTAACCCTATACATCCGGCCTCCCACATCTCCGCCACTAAATAAACCTATTAACCCCTAAACCGCCAGCCCTCCACATCTCATCTAACACATCTAACTTTAAGTTTACCAAAAAAATAAACACTAAAATCACGAAAAAATTAAAAACACTAAGATTACAAAAAATAAACAAGCATCAAAAATAAAAACAATTACACCTAACCTTATAGCCCTATAAAAATAAAAAAGCCCCCCAAAATAAAAACACCCCCTAGCCTTCCAATAAACTACCAATGGCCCTTTTAAAAGGGCCTTTTTTAGGGCATTGCCCTAAAGAAATCAGCTCTTTTACCTGTAAAAAATACAAAATCCCCGTAAAACCCACCACCCAACCAACCCCCCAAATAAAAAACCTAACTCTAAAAAAAGTCTAAGCTACCCATTGCCCCTAAAGGGTATTTTGTATGGACATTGCCCTTAAAAGTGCATTTAGCTCTTTCAAGTGCCCATCCCTAATCTAAAACAAAAACAAAACACTAACACTAACCACAGAAGATCTACTCATGGTTTCTGAAGTCCGGAAATCCAGGCAGAGAGAAGTCTTCATTCAGGCGGCGAGGTCTTCAAACAGGCGGCGAGGTCTTCATCCATCCCGGGGGCGTCTTCTATCTTCATCCTGGTGGTGCGGAGCTGAGCCATCCTGGAATCTGATTCCATCCTGCGTGGAGCGTCCTTTTCATAAGGTCGCCGCCGTACACTGAAGTTGAATGCAAGGTAGCCATTTTAAAATGGCGTCCCTTGCATTCCTATTGGCTGATTTGATTCTTCAAATTCAAATCATCTAATAGGATGAGAGCTACTAAAATCCTAATGGCTGTTAGAAACAGCCAATAGGATGAGAGCTACTGAAATCCTATTGGCTAATTTCAACAGTCAATAGGATTTCAGTAGCTCTCATCCTATTGGCTGATTTGAAGAATCAAATCAGCCAATAGGAATGCAAAGGACGCCTCTGGGATGGATGAAGACCTCGCCGCCTGGATGAAGACTTCTTGCCGCCTGGATGTCCGGACTTCAGAAACCATGAGTAGATCTTCTGGTTACTGTTAGGTTTTTTTTTTTTTTTGGGTGGGTGGGTTTTTTTTAGATTAGGAATGGACACTTGAAAAAGAGCTAAATGCCCTAATACCCATACAAATGCCCATTTAGGGACAATTGGTTGCTTACTTTTTTTTAGAGTTAGTTTTTTTATATTGGGGGGTTGGTTGGGTTGTGGGTATTACTGTTTAGGGGACTTTGTATTTTTTTACAGGTAAAAGAGCTGATGTCTTTAGGGCAATGCCCTACAAAAGGCCCATTTAAGTATTGTAGGCTAGGGGGTGTTTTTATTTTGGGGTGGATTTTTTATTTTTATAGGGCTATTAGATTAGGTGTAATTGTTTTTATTTTTGATAATATTGTTTATTTTTTGTAAGCTTAGTGTTTTTTATTTTTGGTAAACTTAGATTTTTAAATTTTTCGTAGGATTTGTTTTTTTTAGTTGTAATTTAGATTTTTAAATTTTTTCAGTGTTAGGTTTTTTAAATTTGTAATTTAGATATTTTAATTGGTAGTATTTTTTATTTTATTAGATTAATTATGTTAGTTTAATTTATAGTTTAATATTAGGTTTATTTTTATTTCACAGGTAAGTTTTTATTTATTTAGAGTTATATTGTAATTTTAATTCAAAGTTGGGGGGAGTTAGGTTTAGGGGGTAATAGTTTAATTTAGTGTTTTGTGATGTGGGAGGCCGGAGGTTTAGGGGTTAATAACTTTTAGTGGCGTCGATGCCGGGGAGCAGCAGAATAGGGGTTAATAGCTTTTATTAGTGGCGGCGATGTCGGGGGCAGCAGATTAGGGGTTAATTAGGGTTTAATCACTTTTTTGGTGGCGATTTATAGTGGTGGCGATGTCGGGGTGCGGCGGAATAGGGGAGGATGGTGGTTTATGGGTTAATAAGTAGTTTATGGATGTTAGTGTACTTTGTAACATTTTAGTTATGAGTTTTGTGAAACATTTTTGTTACACAAAATCTATAACTACTGCTCTCAGATGGGGGTATGGATCATGCCGGTATAGGCTGTAACGCAAGCATTTTAGCCTCACCACACAACCTGTAATACCGGAGCTATGGAAATCCCACACAAAAATGTATTTTTTTTGAGTGCGGGATTGATGTTGCGTTACAGGCTTCAATGCTTGCGGTATAGCTATACCGACATGACTCCCAATAGTGCGTTCCTGCTTTTACGCTGAAATTGCCATTTTTTCAGCGTTAAAAGCCGCAACGCAAAACTCGTAATCTAATTGACAGTATTGACAGTAAGAAATGCAAATTAATGTATGATTTTTGGAATAAAATCAATATTTCCACAACCCAAAACACTGGCTGTACACTGATCTGTAAACTGCTGTTGAAAACCTGAAAAAAATCTAATTCAAGAGAACCTCTGTTCAGAAACGCCAGAATAGACCTTTTGAAGTGTGAGCGAGCCTGAAAATAGAGCTTATTTATTTTGCCTATCAATTTCCAAAGAGAGCACAGGAAAATATTTGTGCAACATTATTTCATTACACCATGTTTGTATGTTAGGTTTCTAGGTATATTGGGATATTTGGATTTGTTTATATCATATTACATAATTATATGAAAACCTGGTAAATTATTTGCTTCTTGTGAGTATTTCAACTGTTTTGCAGACCTACATAGAGAAGAAATGGGAGCATATAATGCTAAAAGGAACTATAGGGACTAATTTATTCAATGGGCTAGATTCAAAGATGCTTGTGAAGTTGCCAAGAACCCTCATTGTGACAGTGTGATCATGTTCACAATAAATTTGACATTGATTAACCTATATTTTCTACAGATTCATTAAAGGCACAAGAATCCCAAAGTTTGTATTTCAGTATTCAGATAGAGCATATCATTATAACCCTATGGGGTCGATTCATCACGCTCCGTATGGAGCTTGATGCCCATGTTTCCGCGCTAGCCTTCTAAAGATCACAGCTCCCTAACTTGTCCACCTGCTCTGTGGGCGCGGACAGAAATCATTGATCAGGTTAATTGACACCCCCTGCTAGCGGCCGTGAATCTGCAGGGGGCGGCATTGCATCAGCAGTTTATCGATGTGCAGCGGACAAGATACGCTACATCGTATCATGTCCACTCGCACTATGATAAATCTACCCCTATGTATTTGTAAAAATCTATTTTGTCTAATAAAGTTCTGACTTTTATTGTTTTCAAGCTCTTTTCTAACTGACTTCAACATTTATATTAAAGGGAAATTCTGGTCAAATTTTAAATACAAATAGATGAATTACATATTTAAAGACACAAAAACAGATTTGTACTATACATGAATTGGCAAAAATGATTCTAGTTAAATTTATCACTAGATATAGTTAGATTTTCTCAGTGCACCTGCATTTTAAATAATGCAGCTGCTCAGTGGTGCTTGTGTCATGTAAGCAATTAACAAATTGAGTCATTGCCAGATTCTACAAATTCCTTAGGTTCTCTTAGCAAGTGCTGTGCATTTAAAATGCTGTTGCACGGAATATACAGTACTTAAAGGGACAGTAAACCCAAATTTTTTCTTTCATGATTTAGAAAGAGAATGCAATTTTAAACATCTTTCTAATTTACTTCTATTATCTAATTTGTTTTATTCTCTTGATATTCTTTGCTGAAAAGCATATCTAGGTATGCTCAGTAGCTGCTGATTGGTTGCTGCACATAGAAGCCTTGTGTGATTGGCTCACCCATGTGCATTGCTTTTTCTTCAACTAAGGATATCTAAAAAATGAAGCAAAATAATAGAAGTAAATTGTAATGTTTACATTTGTATTCTCCCTTGACCCTAATTCTCCTGAAAGCTACCGCCCAATATCACTGCTCCCACTAACATCAAAACTCCTTGAAAAACTAGTTTACAATCGCCTAACCCACTTCCTGTCTGCCAACTCCTTGCTTGACCCCCTGCAATCCGGATTCCGCCCCAAACACTCAACTGAGACTGCCCTTACCAAGGTTATGAACGATCTTCTCTCTGCTAAAAATATTGGCCACTACTCCATACTCATCCTACTTGACCTCTCAGCCGCCTTCGACACAGTTGACCACCCCCTCCTCCTACAGACCCTTAGCTTTTTTGGCCTCTGTGGCACTGCTCTTTCCTGGTTTCACTCATATCTTTCTCACGGGTCTTTTTCTGAGTCATTTGCCAATAACTCCTTCTCTCCAATGCCTCTGTCTGTTGGAGTACCTCAAGGATCTGTTCTGGGTCCTCTACTCTTTTCCATTTATACTTCTTCTCTGGGTAAACTTATCAACAGTTATGGCTTCAAGTATAATCTCTATGCTGATGACACCCAGATCTACCTCTCCAGCCCTGCTCTCTCTCCCTCTATCCTTTCTCATGTCAGCAACTGTTTATCTGGTATTTCTTCCTGGATAGCCTCTCACCACCTAAAGATAAACATGTCCAAGACTGAGCTCCTTCTTATCCCCCCCTCAAGCTCTATGCCGACCTTTGACTTCTCTATCCCTGTTGACAGCATCACCATTTCCCCATCACCCCAAGTCTGCTGCCTCGAAGTTACACTTGACTCAAATCTATCCTTCACCCCCCATACCCAATCGCTTTCTACATCCTACCGCAACCATCTACGCAACATTTCCAAGATTCAACCTTTTCTGTGCGCTAACACCACAAAGCAAATAATCCACTCCCTTGATATTTCCTGACTTGACTGCTGCAATAACCTACTTACTGGCCTTCCTCTTTCCCGCCTCTCCCCTCTTCAATCCATCCTAAATGCCTCTGCCAGGCTGATCCACCTTTCCCGTCGCTCTGTATCTGCTTCACCTCTCTGCGAGTCTCTTCATTGGCTCCCCATACACAGCAGAATTAAATTCAAAATTCTCACCCTTGCATACAAAGCGCTCACCAACTCCGCTCCCTTCTACCTATCCTCCCTAATCAACAAGTATACTATAGCCTGCCCACTAAGATCCAACAATGACCTGCTCCTTGCTTCTGCGACTATCGCCTCTTCTCATGCTAGACTGCAGGACTTCTGTCGTGCAGCACCTACCCTCTGGAACACTCTCCCTCGTGCTGTCAGGCTTTGCTCAAATCTTTCTTCCTTTAACTGCTCTCTGAAGACTTTTCTGTTCAGAGAAGCCTACCACCCAACTCAATAATATTCCTTTTACTTAACAAAATTTCCCTCCTCTAACTCTGCATTAACATCTTTCTCAATCTTGTAGTCCTCACCTCCTGTTTCTCAACCTCCTACCCTTCTAGATTGTAAGTTCCCACGAGAATAGGGCCCTCGATTCCTCCTGTATGTGTTTGTAAATTCTGTCCTGTCTCTTAGTCTTAGAAGTTTTATACTATTGTTTTATTTAAATGATCTGTATCCATGGACAGCGCTGCGGAATATGATGGCGCTTCATAAATAAAGTATAATAATAGTAATAATATCTGAATCATTAAAAAAAGATTTTGGGTTTAGTGGCCCTTTAAATATTCCATTGATACAGCTATAGACTATTTTTTGCTAATATATGTATATTGCAAAAATGTTTCTATTCCAAACTGAAATGCACCCATGTGCCTTTTAATTTTGACTGGAATGTTGCTTTAATTGCTTTTCTAGTGTTTTGACAGAGTTACCTAAAGCTTTATAGCTGCATGTACGTTTCCTTTGCAAAATCATTATCTTTAACATTACAAATGAACTGCTAGAATTTTTAACTTAAAATTCATTTACTGAAATGCAAAATGTGAAATGTTTTTAATGTCCCAAAGATTAAAACCATATACGTACTGTCAAATCTGTTTAGATTACATCCTGAGTAATGAATACATTAATGCCCTACAAGACATGCAAATATTACTGACACTTTTAAATCCAGGGGTGTCATAAATAAATACTAAGCAAGAAAGCAATGTTCTCATGAAGTAAATGAACATGAACAAAAATAATGTGAATAATAGTCTTACAGCACAAAATGACTTGTTACATGCAGATAATGTGCTGTCTATATAAATGTAAATCTGATTTAGGCCTACTCCTCGCCAGACATGAATAGCTCATTTGTAATGCATTTTAACAAACCTCTATGCACTGAAGTAATGTAAAGTGTTAGAGGATTTCATTTTCATGTTGAATAAAAGTAAAAAAAAAAGTAAACATATGTTTAATACGTTAATATTTTTCAGTTGAATAAAAATAGTGCATTTAAAGACTTTAAGTATATAACATTTTGGGGCCGATTTATCAAAGCTTCAACTGTGAATTCGCTGGAAGTCCACATCAAATTAGACGCAAAGTTGATCCACCCTAGTTAACACAGCATCAATGTTGAAATATTCAACAAATATACGCTCCCGCGAGATCAATCTGATGCAAATCGTTACTTGCGTTAGTCAAGCATAATATTGATCATCCGCCTAAACATTCGACTCCATTCGAGCGTATTACTGATGATCCTCCTTTACATTTGACTCTATTTGACCCTCTCAAAAAGTATCAAGCATTCAACATTTATGCTCGTGTCTATTCCAACGCAGCGTACCTATCCTTCAAACTGCCACCTCTGAGGCCACAAATGCCATAGGCATCTATGGGAGTCGGAAAACACAGAAATGTTTGCGATAGATTTTGGACGCGGAAGGAGTATATTATGGAACCATCTGAACAATGAAGTATAATAAAAATGATTCATGTACGCTAATTTTAAATTAAAATTACAACATCCCTATCTTCAAATAAATTTAAACTTACCTGTAGAATTAAAAGAAACTATATTAAACTATTAATTAACCTAACTATTAACTATTATATATTAACTATTAATTACCCAAACTATTATCCAACAATTAAATAAAACTACCAAATTAAATAAATTAAATTACATATTAAAGAAACCTAACCCTACTCAAATTATTTAAATATACTATTAAATATAATTAAAATTATTAAATTACCAAAAAACAAACGGCTAGATTACGAGTTTTGCGTTATGAGTAAAAAGCATTAAGGCTCATAACGCTGCTTTTTCACTACCACTGCCATTACGAGTCTTGTAGGTACAGCTGTCCCGCACACTTTTTTGGCTGTACCGCAAATTAATTTACGCAATTTTCGTAATCTCTTTTTTCAATGGGATTTCCATTGCGCCGGTATTACAAGTGAGCGGTACAGCCTATCCCGCAAGATTCGTAATGCATGCTAAATTCAGTAGTTACGAGTTTTACACTACAAAGCTGTAGCATAAAACTCATAACTAAAGTGCTAAAAAGTACACTAACACCCATAAACTACCTATTAACCCCTAAACCGAGGCCCTCCCACATCACAAACACTAAAATAAAATTATTAACCCCTAATCTGCTGCTCCGGACATCGCCGCCACTATAATAAACATATTAACCACTAAACTGCCGCACTCCCGCCTCTCAAACATTAGTTTAATATTATTAACCCCTAATCTGCCGCCCCTAACATCGCCACCACCTACCTACATTTATTGACCCCTAATCTGCCGCCACCAAGATAGCTGCCACTATATTCAATTTATTAACCCCTAAACCTAAGTCTAATCCTAATCCTAACACCCCCTAACTTAAATATAATTAAAATAAATCTAACTAAAAATTCCTATCATTAACTAAATAATTCCTATTTAAAACTAAATACTTATCTATAAAATAAACCCTAAGCTAGCTACAATATAACTAATAGTTACATTGTATCTAGCTTAGGGTTTATTTTTTATTTTACAGGCAAGTCTGTATTTATTTTAACTAGGTAGAATAGTTAATAAATAATTATTAACTATTTACTACCTAGCTAAAATAAATTCAAATTTACCTGTAAAATAAAACCTAACCTTAGTTACACTAACACCTAACCTTACAGTACAATTAAATAAATTACTTAAATTAAATACAATTAAAAAATTAAATACAAATACCAAAATTACAAAAAAAAAAACCCACTAAATTACACAAAATAAAAACTAATTACAAGATATTTAAACTAATTACACCTAATCTAATAGCCCTATCAAATTAAAAAAAGTGCCCCCAAAATAAAAAAAACCCTAGCCTAAACTAAGCTACCAATAGCCCATAAAAGGGCCTTTTGCGGGGCATTGCCCCAAAGAAATCAGCTCTTTTACCTGTAAAAAAAAATACAAACAACCCCCCAACAGTAAAACCCACCACCCACACAACCAACCCCCCAAATAAAACCCTAACTAAAAAAAACTAAGCTCCCCATTGCCCTGAAAAGGGCATTTGGTTGGGCATTGCCCTTAAAAAGGCATTTAGCTCTATTGCTGCCCAAACCCTAATCTAAAACTAAAACCCACCCAATAAACCCTTAAAAAAACCTAACACTAACCCCCGAAGATCCACTTACAGTTTTGAAGAGCCAACATCCATCGTCAATGAAGCCGGGAGAAGTCCTCAATGAATACCGGGAGAAGTCCTTAACGAAGCCAGGAGAAGTCTTCATCCAAGCCGAGAGAAGTGGTCCTCCAGATGGGCAGAAGTCCTCATCCAGACGGCATCTTCTATCTTCATCCATCCGGGTCCATCTTCAAGACATCCAGCACGGAGCATCCTCTTTTTCCGACGACTCCCGACGAATGAAGGTTCCTTTAAGTGACGTCATCCAAGATGGCGTCCCTTAGAATCCGATTGGCTGATAGAATTCTATCAACCAATCAGAAATTAAGGTTGAAAAAATTGTCGGGAGTCATCGGAAGAAGAGGATGCTCCGCACCGTCGTCGGAAGAAGAGGATGCTCCGCGCCGGATATCTTGAAGATGGACCCGCTCCGCACCGGATGGATGAAGATATAAGATGCCGTCTGGATGAAGATTTCTGCCTGTCTGGAGGACCACTTCTCCTGGCTTGGATGAAGACTTCTCCCTGCTTCGTTGAGGCCATAGGTTTAGGGGTTAATACATTTACTTAGTGGCAGCGGTGTTAGGGAGTGGTGGCGGTGTCGGGGAGCGGCGGAATAGGGGTTATTACATTTTATTTAGGTTGTGGCGATGTCGGGGCAGCAGATTAGGGGGGTTTAGACTCTGGGTTTAAGTTAGGGTGTTAGGTGTAAACGTAACTTGTTTTCAACCATATAAATCAATATGATATCTGGCAGCATCGAACATTCGGTGATTTCAGACTCCCATTGATTTCTATGGCATCTGCGGCCTCCAGGGTGGTGGATTGAAAACCAGGTATGTTGCATCAAAATAGTCGCGAGCGTACCTGTTAAAAGTTTGATAACTGGGAAAAAGTGTAAGATACAGCCGAATGTGTATTCGGAACATCTGTAATGACGTAAGCATCGATCTGCCTCGGATTAAGACCGGCGGATCGTATGTTATGTCACAAATTTCAACATTTGCTGGCCTGTAGGCTTTGATAACTAGGTCGGATCAAGCTCGCAACAAATACACTGTGGAATGGCGGCGTATTTGCGGTTGACAGCTTGATAGATAGGTCTCTTTGTGTACATAAATATTATGTTTAGGGCACACCCTGATTCCTAGACATTTTTCATCAAAGGATATCAAGAGAATGAAGCATATTACATAATAAAAGTCAACTAGAAAGTTTATTAAAGTAGTATACTCTCTCTAAATCATATTTGGGAATGAACTGGTCTATACTTAAATAGTAATCAGCAAGATTACAAGTTGTGCGGTATGGTGTGGTATGGCTATACCGCTGAAAAATTGGCCATTGCGCATGGAATATGCAGGTCTCCCATATTACAAGTTGCTGCGGTACAGCTATACCGCTAACATTTAAGCCTTTACGCAACTCTCCATTCCGCACTCAAAAAATGACTTTTGAGTGTGGGATTTTCATAGCGCTGTATTACAGGTTGTGCTGTCCGGCTAAAATGCTAGCGTTATAGCTTATACCCCCACAATCTGAGACCAGTAGTTATGGATTTTGTGAAACAAAAATGTTTCACAAAAACTCATAACTAAAATGTTGCAAAGTACTCTAACACCCATAAACTAAACTATTAACCCCTAATCCTCCAACCCCCCCACATAGCCAACACTAAAATAAACCAATTAACCCCTAAACCACCAGCCCACCACATCGCCAAACACTAAATAAACCTATTAACCCATAAACAGCTGGCCCCCCACATCGCAACACACTAGATTAAAGTATTAACGCCTAAACCTAACACCACCCAAACTTTAAATTAATTTACAATATAACTACCTTAAAATAAATGAAAACTTACCTGTGAAATAAAATAAACCTAAGCTTTAACTATAAATTAACCTAACATTACTATTTTAAATAAAAAACCTGAGTTACAAAATCAAAAAAAATCCTAACACTACAAACAAATTAAAAAAACTAACATTACAAAAAAAACTTCTATTACAAAAAATAATAAACAAAATTATCCAAAATAATAAAAATTAAACCTAATCTAATAGCCCTATAAAAAAGCCACCCCAAAATAAAAACACCCCCAATTTGTCAATAAACACCCAATAGCTCTTAAAAGGGCCTTTTGTAGGGCAGTGCCCTAAGTTAAACAGCTTTTACATAATGTAATTACAAAGTCCCCCTACAAGTAGCCCCACCCCACCCCACCCAACCAACCTCCCAAAATAAAAAAACCTAAGTCTAAATAAAACCTAAGCTACTCATTTGTATGGGCATTGCCCTTAAAATGGCAATCAGTTCTTTTGCACCCATTAAAATAAATAAGCCTTAATCTAAAAATGGCCCTTTAAGTACTATTGGTAGTTTATTGTTAGGTTAGGGGGTGTTTTTATTTTGGGGTGACTTTTTTGTTTTTATAGGGCTATAAAATTAGGTTTAATTTTTATTATTTTGGATAATTTTGTTTATTATTTTTTGTAATCTTAGTGTTTTTTTATTTTTCAGAATTTTAGTGTTTGTTTGTTTTTGCTAATGTTAGATTTTTTTTTATTTTTGTAATTTAGGTTTTTTATTTTTAGTTATTTTATTTTCTTAAAATAGTTATGTTAGGTTTATTTATAGTTTAATCTCAGGTGTTTTTATTTCACAGGTAAGTTTTTATTTATTTTAAGATAGTTATATTGTAAATTTAATAGGGGATAGTTAGGTTTAGGGGTTAATAGTTTCATTTAGTGATTTGCAATGTGAGGCCCGACAGTTTAGGGGTTAATAGGTTTATTATAGTATTAGCGATGTAGGGGGCAGCGGCTTAGGGGTTAATAGGTTTATTTAGGTGTTAGCGATGCAGGAGGCAGCGGTGTAGGGGTTAATCACTTTATTTAGTGTCAGCGATGTCGGGGGTGGAGGATTAGGGTTATTTAGACTAGGGATTTATGTTAGGGTGTTAGATTTATAAATAACTTTCTTTTAAAGTTTCTTTTTTAAAGTTGCTGGTATGCCCAATGCCTTAAGGGCAATTGATTGCACCCACATTTAACAACATAAAGAAGAACAGTTCAGGATAGGAAACATAACCATTCTTTAAATGTTCAGATGGTTTGTGATGCCAAACTTAAAATAATGAGCGTTCAATCAAATTTTCCAGGGTCATGCCATGGCTACTATATACTGCAGCAGTCTGCGCTGTATAGGATGTTTGAATCTGGAAAGATGCCTGATGGATGGCTGTAATTTTCGGCTAGATTACGAGTCTTGCGTTAGCCTTAAAAAGCAGCGTTGAGAGGTCCCAATGCTGCTTTTTTCCTAACGCTGGTATTACGAGTCTTGAAATGACAGGTGTACCGCTAACTTTTTTGGCAACACTCGGAAATACCGCAAATTGCGGTATCCTATATTTTCAATGGGACTTGCATAACGCCGGTATTACGAGTCTTCCAAAAAGTGAGCGGTAGACCCTCTCCTGTCAAGCCTGGTACGGCATTTAAAAGTCAGTAGTTAAGAGTTTTATGGGCTAACACCGTAGAATAAAACTCTTAACTAAAGTGCTAAAAAGTGCACTAACACCCATAAACTACCTATTAACCTCTAAACCGAGGCCTCCCCACATCGCAAACAATAATAAAAAAAAAAATGTAACCCCTAATCTGCCAAACCGGACATCGCCGCCACTATAAAAAATATATTAACCCCTAAACCGCCGCCCTCCCGCATCGCAGACACTACTTAAATTTTATTAACCCCTAATCTGCCGTCCCTAACATCGCCAACACCTACCTACATTTATTAACCCCTAATCTGCCACCCCCAACGTCGCTGCAACTATATTAAATGTATTAACCCCTAAACCTAAGTCTAACCCTAACACCCCCTAACTTAAATATAATTTAAATAAATCTAAATAAAATTCCTATCATTAATTAAATTATTCCTATTTAAAACTAAATACTTACTTATAAAATAAACCCTAAGATAGCTACACTATAACTAAAGGGACACTGTACCCAAATGTTTTCTTTCATGATTCAGATAGAGCATGCAATTTTAAGCATCTTTCTAATTTACTCCTATTGCCAAATTTTCTTTATTCTCTTGGTATCTATATTTGAAAAGCAAGAATTTAAGTTTAGATGCCGGCCCATTTTTGGTGAACAACCTGGGTTGTCCTTGCTGATTGGACAGCACCAATAAACAAGTGCTGTCCATGGTACTGAACCAAAATTTGGCTGGCTCCTTAGCTTAGATGCCTTCTTTTTCAAATAAAGAAAGCAAGAGAACGAAGAAAAATTGATAATAGGAGTAAATTAGAAAGTTTCTTAAAATTGCTTGCTCTATATGAATCACAAAAGAAAAAAATTGGGTTCAGTGTCCCTTAATAGTTACATTGTAGCTAGCTTAGGATTTCTTTTTATTTTACAGGCAACTTTGTATTTATTTTAACTAGGTAGAAAAGTTATTAAATAGCTATTAACTATTTAATAGGTACCTAGGTAAAAAAAAAGACAAATTTACCTGTAAAATAAATCCTAAGTTACAATTACACATAACACTACACTATAATTAAATTAATTACCTAAACTAAATACAATTAAATACAATTAAAAATTAAATTAAATTAAAAATGATCTAAAGTACAAAAAACCCCCCACTAAATTACAGAAAATAATAAAATAATTACAAGTTTTTTAAACTAATTACAGCTAATCTAATCCCCCTAATAAAATAAAAAGCCCCCAAAATAATAAAAAGCCCTACCCTATACTAAATTACAAATAGCCCTTAGAAGGGCCTTTTGTGGGGCATTGCCCCAAAGTAATCAGCTCTATTACCTGTAAAAAATAGTACAATACCCCCCAACATTAAAACCCACCACCCACACACCCAACCCTACTCTAAAACCCACCCAATCCCCCCCTTAATAAAACCTAACACTAACCCCTTGAAGATCACCCTACCTTGAGAAGTCTTTACCCAGCCGGGCTGAAGTCCTTAACGAAGCCGGGTTAAGTGGTCCTCCAGATGGGCAGAAGCTGATTGGATCAGCCAATAGGATTGAACTTCAATCCTATTGGCTGATTGCATCAGCCAATAGGATTTTTTCTACCTTAATTCCGATTGGCTGATAGAATTCTATCAGCCAATCGGAATTGAAGGGACGCCATCTTGGATGACGTCACTTAAAGGTACCATCATTTAGTAAGTAGACTCCGGATGAAGAGGATGCTCCGCATCGGATGTCTTGAAGATGGACCCGCTCCGCGCCGGATGGATGAAGATAGAAGATGGCGCCTGGATGAAGACTTCTGCCCATCTGGAGGACCTCTTCTGGCTGGATTCGATGAAGACTTCTGCCCGTCTGGAGGACCACTTCGCCCGGCTTCGTTGAGGACTTCGGCCCAGCTGGGTGAAGACTTCTCAAGGTAGGGTGATCTTCAAGGGTGTTAGGTTTTATTAAGGGGGGATTGGGTGGGTTTTAGAGTGTGGTTGGGTGTGTGGGTGGTGGGTTTTAATGTTGGGGGGGGTATTGTACTTTTTTTACAGGTAAAAGAGCTGATTACTTTGGGGCAATGGCCCGCAAAAGGCCCTTTTAAAGGCTATTTGTAATTTAGTATAGGGTAGAGCTTTTTATAATTTTGGGGGGCTTTTTTATTTTATTAGGGGGATTAGATTGGGTGTAATTAGTTTAAAAAACTTGTAATTATTTTATTATTTTCTGTAATTTAGTGTTTGTTTGTTTTTAATTGTATTTAATTGTATTTAGTTTAGGTAATTAATTTAATTATAGTGTAGTGTTAGGTGTAATTGTAACTTAGGTTATGATTTATTTTACAGGTAAATTTGAATTTATTTTAACTAGGTAGCTATTAAATCGTTAATAACTATTTAATAACTATTCTACCTAGTTAAAATAAATACAAAGTTGCCTGTAAAATAAAAATAAATCCTAAGCTAGCTATAATGTAACTATTAGTTATATTGTAGCTATCTTAGGGTTTATTTTTAAATAGGAATAATTTAATTAATGATAGGAATTGTATTTAGATGTATTTAAATTACCTGTATATTTAAGTTAGGGGGGTGTTAGGGTTAGGGTTAGACTTAGATTTAGGGGTTAATAACTTTAATATAGTGGCAGCAACTTTGTGGGCGGAAGATTGGGGTTAATAAATATAATGTAGGGTTCGACGATGTTGGGGGCAGCAGATTAGGGGTTCATAAGTATAATGTAGGTGGCGACGGTGTCCGGAGTGGCAGATTAGGGGTTAATAATATAATGCAGGTGTCGGAGATGTCGGGGGCAGCAGATTAGGGTTTAATAAGTGTACGATTAGGGGTGTTTAGACTCGGGGTTCATGTTAGGGTGTTAGGTGAAGACATAAAAAGTATTTCCCTTAGGAATCAATGGGGCTGCGTTAGGAACTTTACGCTGCTTTTTTGCAGGTGTTAGTTTTTTTTCAGCCGCCTCTCCCCCATTGGTTCCTATGGGGAAATCGTGCACAAGCACGTTTTACCTGCTCACCGCTAACGCAAGCAGCGCTGGTATTGAGGTGAGATGTGGAGCTAAATTTTGCTCTACGCTCACTTTTTTGCGGCTGACGCCGGGTTTCTAGAAACCCATAATACCAGCGTTGTCTGTAGGTGAGCGGTGAGCATAAACTTCTTGTTAGCACCGCACAGCCTTACCAACAAAACTCATAATCTAGGCGTTTGTTTCTTATTTCTTTATTTCCTAGTCATTTGTACATGTATTTTTCTTTGTTTCTTTTTTTTGGACACATTTTCAAGTGTATTTACAGTTTATTTTATATTTTATTTATATATATATATATATAGATATTTTAGATTAAGTTTTCAATTTTAAAAAGCATTACATTTTTACATTTTACTTTTATGAATGCATTTTAAGCAACATCAATCTTTTTTTTATCCAATTACCTTGTTCTCTTTAAATATTTATTTGAAAAACATAAATGTAAGCTTAATATTTTATGGTTGGGGTTTTAAAAAAAAAAAAGTTTTTACAATAAAAAAATATATAAAATGAAAACATAACACTGATATATATATATATATATATATATATATATATATATACACACATATATATATACACACATATACACATATATATACATATATATATATATACATATATACATATATACATATATATGAATATATATATATATATATATATATATATATATACACACACAAGTATATTGAAATATGTACAATTGTATAAATAAAGTTGGATTAAGAAGACTAACATTTCTTCATTTGATAGACATTCAGGGTAGATCATTTGATACATAAGGATATCCGCGACATCAATAACTAATCGCGCCGGACTTGACGCGTGTGTTTTTGACAGACTTGTTGATAAATCAGGCCGTTGAGTGTAGATTTGCACCAGCAAAGTATGGTGAGCGTATAGCCCATCGCGAATGCGCCTAGATTGATTCTTTGATAAATCAGCCCCATTGGCTTTGTTTATAGTAAAAAAAAAAATAGTACCTGTAAATACAAATGTTTAATTGGGTACAATATAAAAAACTTGCATATTGTAAGTGTAACAAGTGGAGATGTTTTAAGCAATAGCACACGCTCGATTTAATCAATAGCCCTATTATTCTTGCACTCATAGTACAAGTTGAAACAAAAATGGTTGCGCTTGAGTGAAAACACCATGAGCGCTATCATCTGGAGTTGGGATTTGTTGGCCACTATAACTCCATCACCTCACAGACTTCTAAAGGGTGTGCTAATACGTAATATGAGTGATGTTTAGCATGGCTGGACTATACATTCTCTGTTTGTTCACTTTTACAATTCTCTTGTAATACCAGATTCTGCCCTATTCTGAGGTCGGGCCAGCAATATTGATATTGCACTCGACGCTCCACTTGTAATCTAGTTTTATGACAGTTTAACTGAATGCACTTCACGATTATTGTTACACAAACTAAAACTATTTTGCACCACCCTGTATCTGTGTTCACAGTTAATTCTGCTGAAATATGTCTGGAAAAAAACAAACACACAATATAGTAACCCTCTTTAGAGTAGTATTTTTTTAAAATGTGAAATAAAAGGGGGGAAAATCTAACACTTTTTGGTTTAAATTAAGAATGAATTAGTACTTTGAAAGTAAATCCCCCTGATCTAGTTATTTAATGTATGTACGCATTTTCATTATTCTGCTTGAACATCTCTTTTTAGGCTGCACTATTTAAAATGACTAGGCTCTCAATGGTACAAAGTTTAAATGCCATGCTTTCAATCCATTTAAAATGTTATAGGTAAACAGTAACATGGTATAGATTTTTGGATTTATGACATTCACATGAAATCTAAAGAACAGGAAAGTTTATATTAAAAAGAACAAAATCTCCTTTTTCAAACAGTATATTTTGATTTGGTTTAGCATGTTTTGTGAGTTAAAGGCTCTGAAAAAAAGCCCTCTCAAGAACCTTTCTGATGCCAAGGATATCAGAGGATCATTATTACAATGTAAATTCTTGCATATAAGAGAAAAGTGGCACCCCTAATTAAACAAAAAAAATGTTTTCCTTTCAAACAAATGAGCCAGATACACTAGTGTAACTTTTTGACAATGAGGACATCTTCCAAATACAAACCCATATGATTAATATTTGTCCAACTGCAATCTCACTACTCACTACTATAATCTCATTACAGATGAATTTTAATTTGTTGAAGACTATGTTGGATGTGAACAGATTTGTAAAAAGTGTCACTTTTCAGGGAAATTCTGTCCACACAGATAATGGAGATGAGAATAAGACATTAATGAATCTATCCTTCCAGGAGTAATGGGACTTGCTTACGCTTAAAGGAACAGCAGTAAACATCAGATTTTTTTTTTTTAAAAAGGTAGATAATCCCTTTATTACCCATTCCCCAAATTTTGCATAACCAACACAGTTATAATAATATACTTTTTACCTTGTGATTACCTTGTATCTATGCCTCTGCCAACTGCCCCCTTATTTCAGTTCTTTTGACTGACTTGCATTTTTAGCCAATCAGTGCTGACTCCTAAGAGCTTCACGTGCTTGAGCTCAATGTTATCTATATGAAACACATGAACTAACGCCCTCTAGTGGTGAAAAACTGTCAAAATGCTTTCAGATTAGAGGCAGTCTTAAAGGCATAAGAAATTATCATATGAACCTCCTAGATTTAGCTTTCAACTAAGAATACCAAGAGAACAAAGCCAAATTGGTAATAAAAGTAAATTGGAAAGTTGTTTAAAATTACATGCCCTATTTAAATCATGAAAGTTTTTTTTTTTTTTACTATACTGTCCCTTTAAGGAGTTTGAATTTGATCAACCACAAAATGGTTTGGAAAACAAACTCTCTTGGGGAAAGACTTTTAAGAACCTCTCAACCTTTTACTGTACACATAGTATAGGCAAGGTGATGGAGACCTACTACAGGAGAGTGGAAAGTTATCTAATGCAACTCTCTATGGAACAAAAACCTGTTAGGCATTATTTATGTAAAACAGAACGTTCAGGGTTTGAATCAGAGAGAGGACCAGGTGATTTAACAAGCACATGAAGGGGAATCATTAGTGGTGTTAACTAGATCACAATATGTTGATGAGACACTTAGACAATTAAGAGACCCAATTAATCTCCTAGGTTCCAATGCCAACTTAAACATCTCTTGGATGAAGCTTTAGAACAGGGGTTCATAGATAGACACTTTTAAATATTTATATGTGGAATATCCTGTAACCCCAATTTTCACCACTTACCAAAAATATGTTACTTAATAATGTAATAAGGAGACACAGTATAGTGTCTATCTTAGAGAATCTATCACAATGGCTAGATTACCTATTGCAGCCATTGGTGAGAGATTTATTTAGCCATATCAGGGACACCAAGGATGTAATTTTAGCTTTTTTTAAATGGTGGTGGTAAGCTGTAAAATTAGAAGACTGTACTGTATCCAAAATTCCCCTTAAATACTAGTTTTTTGCTACAACATTCTCCATGAGGAATGAGCAATTTGCATCTCCAACATTGTTCTAATTGGTCTAATAAAATTGATTTCATTGTTAACAAATAGTTGAAACAATTAGTAAGAAATGCAAATTAAGGTAAGATTTTTGGAATAAAATCAATATTTCCACAACCCAAAACACTGGCTGTACACTGATCTGTAAACTGCAACATTATTTCATTACACCATGTTTGTATGTTAGGTTTCTAGGTATATTGGGATATTTGTATTTTTTTATATTCATATTGCATAATTATATGAAAACCTGGTAAACGATTTGCTTCTTGTGAGTTTTTCAACTATTATGCAGACCTACATAGAAAATAAATGGGAGCATACAATGCTAAAAGGAACTATAGGGACTAATTGATTCAATGGGCTAGATTCATAGATGATTGTGAGCTTGCAAGGAGCCTCATTGTGACAGTGTGATCAGGTTCAAAATTAATTGAATATTGATTCACCTATATTTTCTACAGATTCAGTAAGGGGACAGTCGAGTACAAAATAAACTTTCATGATTCAGATAGGGCAAGTCATTTTCAACAACTTTCCAATTTACTTTTATCACCAATTTTGCTATGTTCTCTTGGTATACTTAGTTGAAATCTAAACCTAGGTAGGTTTATATGTTAACTTCTTAGACCTTGAAGGCTGCTTCTTGTCTGAGAGCATTTTAAAAGTTTTTCACAACTAGAGGGCATAAGTTCATGTGTGCCATATAGATAACATTGTGCTCATACCTGTGGAGTTACCTAGGAGTCAGCACTGATTGGCTAAAATGCAAGAATGTCAAAAGAACTGAAATAAGGGGGCAGTCTGCATAGGCTTAGATACATGGTAATCACAGAGGTAAAAAGTGTATTAAATGTGTTTGTTATGCAAAACTGGGGAATGGGTAATAAAGGGATTATCTATCTTTTGAAATAATACAAATTCTGGTGTAGACTCTCCATTAAAAGGCAAAAGAATCCCCAAATTTGTTTTTCACAATTCAGATAGAGCATATCATTATAACCCTATGTATTTGTGAAAATCAATTTTGTCTAATAAAGTTCTGACTTTTATTGTTTTCAAGCTCTTTTCCAACTGACTTCCACATTTATATTAAAGGGAACTTCCGGTCAAAATTTAAATGCACATAGGTGAATTACATATTTGTAAAAAGAAACAAATTTGCACTATACACAAATTGGCAAAAATGCTTCTAGTTATAGTTATCACTAGATATAGCTAGATATTCTCAGTGTACCAACATTTTAAATACTGCAGCTGTGTAGCACACCAGTAGTGCTTGTGTCATGTAAGCAATTAACAATTTGAGTCATTGACAGATTGTACAAGTACCTTAGGTTCTCTTAGCAAGTGCTGGTGCAAGGAACATACTTAAATACTCCTTTGAAACAGCTACACTATAGCTTTTACTTGAAGAATTTTTGCTAATATATGTGTATTGCAAAAATGCATCTATTTAAAGCTGAAATGCACCCATGTGCCTTCCAATTTTGACTGGAATGTTGCTTTAATTGCTTTTCTAGTGTTTTGACAGAGTTACCTAAAGCTTTATAGCTGCATGTACGTTTCATTTGCAAAATCATTATATTTAACATTACAAATGAACTGCTAGAATGTTTAACTTAAAATTCATTTTATTTCACTGAAATGCAAAATGTGAAATGTTTTAAATGTCCCAAAGATTAAAACCATATATATACTGTCAAATCTGTTTAGATTACATCTTGAGTAATGAATAAATTAATGCCCTCCAAGACATGATGCAAATATTACTGACACTTTTAAATCCAGGGGTGTAATAAATAAATACCAAGCAAGAAAGCAATGTTCTCATGAAGTAAATGAACATGAACAAAAATAATGTGAATAATAGTCTTACAGCACAAAATGACTTGTTACATGCAGATAATGTGCTGTCTATATAAATGTAAATCTGACGTAGGCCTACTCCTCGCCAGACATGAATAGCTCATTTGTAATGCATTTTAACAAACCTCTATGCACTGAAGTAATGTAAAGTGTTAGAGGATTTCATTTTCATGTTGAATAAATGTTAAAAAAAACGGCAAACATATGTTTGATAACAAAAATAGTGCATTTAAAGACTTTAAGTATATAACATATTTGCTTTGTATATAGTTTTAGAAAATAGTACCTGTAAATGCAAATCTTTATATTAGGTACAATATAAAAAAACTTGCATATTGCAAGAGTAACAAGTGGAGGTGTTTTAAGCGATAGCGCCACTCAAGTTAAATGATTAGCATTATTATTCTTGCGCTCATATTACAAGTTGAAACAAAAATGGTTGCGCGTAAGTGAAAGCCTTAGGAGGCTAGCAATTGGAGTTGGGATTTGTTGGCCACTCTAACTCCATCACCTGATAGACTTTTAAGGTTTGTGCTAATACGTAATATGAATATTGTTTAGCATGGCTGCATAATCCATTGAAAGAATTCATGCCATGTTCATTATTTTTTACTATTCTCCTGTAATAACAAATTGTGCCCTATTTTGAGCTTGGGCTTGCGATATTGATAGAGCACTTTTGCGCCACTCTGTTACTGTGTTCACAGTTAATTCTGATGCAATATGTTTGGGAAAAAAAAACAAACACACAATATAGTAACCTCCTTTAGGACTAGATTACAAGTGGAGTGCTAATTTAATGTGCACCCTTAAACTGGCAAATTTGCCCGTTTAACGGGACACGTTAAATAACCAGCCATTATGAATGACTGGTTAATGATGCTGCGAGATCACGGTAGCAATTTGCGCTCCAAAAATTAACCAGAGGTCAGACCTCTGGGTAATTTAAATAATGTCCCCCAATTGCCACTAAAATAAAGTGTGAGGTTCCATTTTATTTTATTTTTAAATAACTACACAAAGCAGTTTTAAGGGGTTAAAGTGTTCTAATGTGGGATATTAGAAAAAAAAATCACTGAAAAGTGCCTTTACATTGTGGTCTAGGGGGACTGTGTTAAAACTGTATATATATATATATAAAAATGCTTTTATACATATATATTTATTTGTTAATATGTATATATACACTCACCGGCCCCTTTATTAAGTACACCTTGCTAGTATCCATTTTGCCTTCAGAACTGCCTTAATTCTTCATGGCATAGATTTAACAAGGTGTTGGAAACATTCCTCAGAGATTTTGGTCCATAGTGACATGATTGCATCCCGCAATTTCTGCAGATTTGTCGGCTGCACATCAATGATGCAAATCTCCCGTTCCACCACATCTCAAAGGTGTTCTATTGGATTGAGATCTGGTGACTGTGGAGGCCATTGGAATACAGTGAGCTCATTGTCATGTTCTAAAAACCAGTTTGAGATGATTTAAGATTTGTGACATGGTGCATTATCCTACTGGAAGTAGCCATCAGGAGATGGTTACACAGTAATCATAAAGGGAAGCTCAATTGGTACTAAGGGACCCAAAGTGTGTACAATTAAATATCCCCCACATCATTACACCACCACCACCAGCCTGAACAGTTGATACAAGGCCGGATGGATCCATGCTTTCATGTTGTTTACGCCAAATTCTGACCCTACCATCTTCAGACCAGGAAACATCTTTCCAATCTTCTATTGTCCAATTTTGGTGAGCTTGTGCAAATTGTAGCCTCAGTTTCCTGTTCTTAGCTGACAGGAGTGGCACCCGGTGTGTTCTTCTGCTGCTGTAGCCCATCTGCTTCAAGGTTTGACATGTTGTGTGTTCAGAGAGGGTATTCTGCATACCTTGGTTGTAATTAGTGGTTATTTAAGTTATGTTTGCGTTTCTATCATCTTGAACCAGTCTGTCCATTCTCCTCAGACCTCTGACACCAACAAGGCATCTTTGTCCACACAACTGACACTCACTGGATATTTTGTCTTTTTTTGGACCATTCTCTGTAACTCCTAGAGATGGCTGTGTGTGAAAATCCCAATAGATCAGCAGTTTTTTAAAAACTCAGACCAGCCCGTCTGGCACCAACAAGCATGCCACGTTTAAAGTCATTTAAATCCCCTTTCTTCCCCATTCTGATGCTCAATTTGAACTTCAGAAAGTCATCTTCACCATGTATAGATGCCTAAATGCATTGAGTTGCTGCCATGTGATTGGCTGATTAGCAATTTGTGCTACCAAGCAACTGAACAGGTGTACCTAATAAAGTGGCCGGTGAGTGTTTATATGCACATAAAAGCAAATAAATATATATGTATATATTCATATACATATATATTTAAACTTTGTTGCCCATCGCTGGGCTACTTACCCCCTTCACTGTGCTAGGTTCTCTGTCGTGACTGAGCTCATTTCCATTGAGCCGTAATTAGGTTTGTGTGCACTCGCAAACCGTTAAATAAGCTGTCAGAAGCAATATCGTTCACTGACTGCTTCCAATGGCCCATTATAACTAAATTGCGGCAACCAGACTCCGGGCTGCCGAAAACATTATTGTGTCCCATACAAAGTATCAAAAACCGCTAATCTTTAAATTATACCCGGTTTCCAATGCCCGCACAAACCATTAATACACTGTCGGAGGCTTCCAATACATTAACAAAAATTAGACCCAGCTCAACTAGGTGTAAAACAGTAAGAAGGTGCTTTATGAGACCTTTTTGCCATTGAAATCTAACCTGACACGTCAAAACCGCTCTATCCGCCATACCCCCACATTGCAACATATAATAAATGTATTAACCTCTAAACCGCCATGTCCCAAAACGCAAACTAGCTAGTAAAACTATTAACCCCTAATCCGCCATGCTCCCACAATGCAAATTAGCTATCAAAACTATTAACCCCTAATCCGCCATGCCCCCACAATGCAAATTAGCTATTAAAACTATTAACCCCTAATCCGCCATGCCCCCACAACGCAAACTAGCTATTAAAACTATAAATCCCTAATCCACCATGCCCCCACAATGCAAATTAGCTATTACAACTATTAACTCCTAATCCGCCATGCCCCACAGCGCAAACTAGCTATTAAAACTTTTAACCCCTATTCTGCTATTCACTAAGCCCCATAACCTTACATCCCCTAAATTAACCCCATTACACTGTTTTAAAAAATCATAAATTACAATTAAAATAAAAATCCTAACATTAATTTAAATTAAATCTAAAATTACAAAAAATAAAAAAGGCTAAAATTACAGAAAAAATAAACCAAATTATCCAAAATAGGCAGTTAAAGAGCTGAATGCCCTTTTAATGGCAATGCCCATACAAATGCCCCTTTAGGGGCAATGGGTAGTTTAGGATGTTTTAGTGTGAGGTTTTTCTAATTTGGGGGTTTTTGTGGGTGGGGGGTTTTACTGTTAGAGGTGGAAATTTTTAAGGTAAAAGAGCTGTTTAACTTCGGGCAATGCCCTTAAAAAGGCCCTTTTAAGGGCTATTGGTAGTTTAGTTTAGATTAGGTGGTGTTTTTATTTTCGGGGGCTTTTTTTATTTTCATAGGGATTAGATTAAAAAAAAATATGATTACGAGTTGTGCGTTAGGCTTAAAAAGCAGTGTTGGCCGGTCCCAACGCTGCTTTTTAACGCCCGCTGGTATTATGAGTCTTGAAGGTACAGGTGTACCGCTCACTTTTTTGGCCAGACTTGGAAATACCACAAATCCACTTACGTCAATTGCGTATCCTATATTTTCAATGGGACTTGCATAGTGCCGGTATTACGAGTCTGCCAAAAAGTGAGCGGTAGACCCTCTCCTGTCAAGACTGGTAACGCATTTTAAAGTCAGTAGTTAAGAGTTTTACACTACAACGCCGTAGCATAAAACTCTTAACTAAAGTGATAAAAAGTACACTAACACCCATAAACTACCTATTAACTCCTAAACTGAGGCCCCCCCACATTGCCAACACTAAAATAAATTTTTTAACCACCGCACTCATTAGCTAAATATTATTAACCCCTAATCTGCCGTCCCTAACATCGCCGACACCTACCTACATTTATTAACCCCTAATATGCTGCCCTCAATGTCGCCGCAACTATACTAAAGTTATTAACCCCTAAATCTAAGTCTAACCCTAACCCCCCTAACTTAAATATAATTTAAATAAATCTAAATCAAATTCCTATAATTAACTAAATAATTCATATTTAAAACTAAATACCTAAAAAATAAACCCTAAGCTAGCTACAATATAACTAATAGTTACATGAAGGGACACCATCTTGGATGACGTCACTTAAAGGGACATTAAACACTTTGAGATGGTAATATAAAATGATAAATTGTATATATAAAACAACTCTGCAATATACTTTCATTATTTATTTTGTCCTCTTTGCCTGCAATTCCATTCTGAAATTGTGAGCTTTTCAGTTCCTGTTAGAAATGGAAGTGCAGAACACTGTTAAATCCAGCACAACCATTGGCTGCACACTCTAGTCACCTATTTATAATTGTCTCTAATTGGCCACAGCAGAGAAAGTAACACAAGTTACAACATGGCAGCTCCCAGCGTTTTATAGACACTTAAACTTTACACTTATTTTGTCACTTTTTAAACAACTAATGAAACTTTAAAAAATACATCTACATGTTAGTCATGGACTAATCTTTTCTTTGAATGCATCATTCTATCTAGCGTGTATTTAGTGTTTAATGTCCCTTTAAAGGTACCTTCATTCTGTGTTAGCCGACGATTAAAGAGGATGCTTCACGTCGGATGTCTTGAAGATGGACCTGCTCCGCGCCGGATGGATGAAGATAGAAGATGCCGTCTGGATGAAGACTTCTGCCCTTCTGGAGGACCACTTCGCCCGGCTTGGATGAAGACTTCTTCCGTCTTCATTCAGGACTTCGGCCCAGTTGGATGAAGACTTCACTCTGTAAGGTGATCCTCAAGGGGTTAGTGTTAGGTTTTTTGGGTGGGTTTTAGAGTAGGGTTGGTTGTATGGGTGGTGGGTTTTAATGTTGGGGGGGATTTGCAATTTATTTTACAGGTAAAAGAGCTGATTACTTTGGGGCAATGGCCCGCAAAAGGACCTTTTAAGGGCTATTTGTAATTTAGTGTAGGGTAGGGATTTTTTATTTTGGGGGGGCTTTTTATTTTGTTAGGGGGATTAGATTAGGTGTAATTAGTTTAAAAATATTGCAATTTGTTTATTATTTTCTGCAATTTAGTGTTTGTTTTTTTGTACTTTAGATAATTTTATTTAATTGCATTTAATTGTATTTAATTTAGGGAATTAATTTAATTATAGTGTAGTGTTAGGTGTAATTGTAACTTAGGTTAGGTTTTATTTTACAGGTAACTTTGTATTTATTTTACAGAGGTAGTTATTAAATAGTTAATAACTATTTAATAACTATTGTACCTAGTTAAATTAAATACAAACTTGCCTGTAAAATAAAAATAAACCCTAAGATAGCTACAATGTAACTATAAGTTATGTTGTAGCTAGCTTAAGGTTTATTTTACAGGTAAGTATTTAGTTTTAAGTAGGAATAATTTGGTTAATTAAAGTACTTTTATTCAGATTTCTTTTAATTATATTTAAGTTAGGGGGTGTTAGGTTTAGGGTTAGACTTAGGTTTAGAGGTTAATAATTTTTATATAGTGGCGGCGGCGTTGGGGGCGGCAGATTAGGGGTTAATAAATGTAGGTAGGTGGCGTTGATGTTTGGGATGGCAGATTAGGGGCTAATAATATTTAACTAATGTTTACGAGGCGGAAGTGCGGCGGTTTAGGGGTTAATATGTTTATTATAGTGGCGGCAACGTTGGGGGCAGCAGATTAGGGGTTAATAAATGTAGGTAGGTTGCGGCGACATAGGGGGCGGCAGATTAGGAGTTAATAAATATAATGTAGGTGTCGGCGATGTTGGGGGCAGCAGACTAGGGGTTCATAAGTATAATGTAGGTGGCGGTGGTGTCTGGAGCGGCAGATTATGGGTTAATTAATATAATGCAGATGTCGGCATTGTTGGGGGCAGAAGATTGGGGTTAATAAGTGTAATTATGTAACTATGTGATTAATAAGGGTAATTATGTAACTATGCGATTAGGGGTGTTTAGACTCGGGGTTCATGTTAGGGTGATAGGTGTAGACATAAATTTGATTGTCCCATAGGAATCAATGGGGCTGCGTTAAGACCTCGCCGCCTGGATGAAGACCTTTTCGCTGCCTGGATGTCCAGACTTAAGGAACTGTCAGTGGATCTTCTGGGGTCATTGTTAGGATTAAGCTTTTTTGGGTGTTTTTTTTTTTAGTTTAGGGTTTGGGCTTTTCTTAAAAGAGCTGAATGCCCTTTCCAGGGCAAGCAAAAAGAGCTTAGTGCCCTTTTAAGGGCAATGCCCATAAAAATGCCCTTTTCAGGGCAACGGGTAGCTTAGGTTTTTGTTAGAGTTAGGTTTATTATTTTGGGGGGTTGGTTGGGTGGTAGGTTTTACTATTGGGGGTCTGTGTTTTTTTTACAGGTAAAAAAAGCTGATTTCTTTGGGGCAATGCCTACAAAAGGCTCTTTTAAGGGCTATTGATAGTTTATTGTAGGCTAGCTTTTTTTATTTTGGGTTGGCTTTTTTATTTTTATAGGGCTATTAGATTAAGTGTAATTCTTTTTTATTTTTGATAATTTGTTTGTTATTTTCGTAAATGTAGTGTTTGTTATTTTTTTGTAATTTAGTATTTTTTATTTTTTGTATTTAGATACTTTGTAATTTTTATAGTAGTGTTAGGATTTTTTAATGTGTATTTTAGTTTTCTTTAATTGGTAGTTAGTTTAATTTTAGTTTAATAGTTATATTAGTTTAATTGTTAGTTTAAACTTAGTTTTTTTAATTTGAAAGATAAGTTTTAATTTAATTTAAGATAGGGAATTTGTAATTTTAATATAAAGTTAGGGGGCGTTAGGTTTAGGGGTTACTAGTATAAATCACTTTATTGTGATGTGGGGGGCTTTTGGTTTAGGGGTTAATAGTTTAATTTAGTATATTTTGTTTTGTTGGGGCTTTCGGTTTAGGGGTTAATAGGTTTATTATAGAGGTGGCGGTGTTGGGGAGCGTCGGAATAGGGGTTAATAGCTTTAGTATAGTGGGGGCGATATGGGCAGATGGCAGATTAGGGTTTAATAATATTTAAATAGTGTTTGCGATGCAGGAGGGTGGTGGTTTAGGGGTTAATAGGTAGTTTATGGGTGTTAGTGTACTTTCTAACACTTTAGTTATGAGTTTTATGTAACAGTTTTATTGTGTAAAACTCATAACTACTGCTCTCAGATGGCGGTACGTATCTTGTCGTTATAGGGTGTAACACAAGCTTTTTCAGCCTCACCTCAATCGTAATGGCAGCACTATGGAAGTCCCATGAAAAAACTTCATTTTGACGAAAGTGGGACTGATGTTGCGTTACAGGCTAAAAGGCTTGCGGTACAGCTATACCGACAAGACTTGTAATGGTTGCGTTGCTGTTTTAACGCTGGAATTACCATTTTTTCAGCATTAAAAGACAAACGCACAACTCGTTATCTACCTGTATGTGAATACAGAAACAATGACAAACACAATAACTTCCCTTGGATATCAAGGCACTGCCAGCCACAGTTACTCCTTAGCCAGTTGTGGAGAACTGTTTTTTGTAGTGGCGGCACAGTCTATTACACTTTAATACCAAATTTGTTAGTTTATATGAAGATATTATTTTGATGATTTTTAACTCGTTATTTTGTTTATTGTCACTGAATTTCCACGTGTTGAATAGTAAGATAAACCCCTGATTTGTAAACCTTTTTCCTGCACAGGTGTTACTGATGCAGGATATAGGAAGGAGGGGTTAAGATACTATGGGCTAGATTACAAGTGGGGCACTATCATTAGTACTAGGAGCATAAACTCGATCATGAGATTGCAGGGTTCTTAACACACAAGTCCATATTACAAGTGGCGTGCTGTTTCAACTACTGCAAATTTGTTTGCGCGAACTCATGCTAATTTACGCTCCCCATATTTTCTATGCGTAGCATAGAGCGCTAATTTGCGTTCATATTACAAGTTGAAAGTAAATGCTTTAGTTTAAAAGCAATAGCATTTACGGCTCAAACTTTTTACACAACTTAAAAGGTCACATTAAGAGTTTGTCCGGATGAAACAGATGCACTAAACATCACTATGAACCCCTAAACTGCCACCCCCCACGTTGCAAACTACTATTTTACACTATTTACCCCTAAACCCCCCAACGCAAAGTAGGCTTCTACACTATTAAAGGGACATAAAAAACATTGGGATAGAGACAAAATAATATATGTACTTTAATTACTTTACCTGAAAATTTATACTGCAGTGTCTCGCCATTAACCCTTTCTTTTTAGTTTCTGAATTGTAAAGCTCTAACTCTCCCCACATAAATCCTTTTATGGCTGTATCAATGTTTATTGTTCTTTTGGTAAAATGCAAAAGTGAATAGGGAATAGTTGCTGGGCATGCCTAGAAGCTGTGAACTCAGTTGAAATACAATGCCTGTGTCTAAACACTGATAAGAGGGGTGGAGTTAGCTGCTCCAGGCAGCTTAGCTATGTAATTCATTTTGCTTATTTTTGAAAATTATTTTAAAATACTTGCCAGCAATTTTTAAACAATTTTTTTATGCAAACTATTTTAAATTAATTAGTTCTTTTAGGATACGTACAGATCTTAACCTGTTTTATGGCACTTTAACCACTAAACCCGCCAGCCCCCCACATCGCAAACTAAATATTTACACTATTAACCCCTAAACCACCAACCCAACACCACAAAGTAAAACACCAAACCCACTAACCTAACACCCCTTAACTTAACCCAAAATAAACTACCCCTACCTTTACCAAAAAAAACTAACTACCTTAAAAAAATAAAAACTTACCTGTGAAATTAAAAATAAAAACTTACGTTACCTTTTAAAATAAAAAAAATTCTAACATTACTATTAAAATAAAAAATCCCATGATTATCAAAAAAAATTAAAAACCTACCATTACTAAAATAGAAAAGCTAACATTACAAAAAATAACAAAGTAATTACCAAAAATAAAAACAAATTTATGCCTATTCTAATACGCCAAAATAAAAAAACCGCCCGGAAATAAATAAAAATCCAATTCTACAAATAAACTACAAAAACCCTCTAAAAGGTTTGAAGGGCATTGCCCTAAAGCGATTCAGCTCTGTTTTAAAAAAGAAACCCTACAACCCTCTAACATTAATCCCCCCACCTGCCCCCAAAATAAAAATAAAATATCTAAAATAAATAATCTACAAAGTGCCCTGAAAAGGGCATTTGGCTGGGCATTGAGATCAAGAAAAAAACAAAAGAACTAATCTTAAAAAAATCACCCAAGAAAACTATTACTAAACCCCAAGATAGTACTCACCGAAGATGATGGTGGTGGCGTTCCATCTTCATCCATCTTCTCATCTGGCGGCGGTCCATATTCTTATCTTCATCCTGGTGGCAGTGGATCCTCTTCATGCGGTCCCCAGCTGCATACTGAATTGTGAATGCAAGATACTGCTTTGTATATAGCAGTACCCTTGCATTCCTATTGGCTGATTTTAATGCTCAAATTCAAATCAGTGCATATCTGGGCTGCAAAAGAGCTGAATGCCCTTTTAAGGGCAATTCCCAGCCAAATACTCTTTTCAGGGCACTTTTTAGATTCATTTTTTAAAATAATTTTGGGGTGGGGGTGAGGTGGGGGGTTATTGTTAGAGGGTTGTAAGTTTTTTTTTTTTTTTTTAAAAAAAAGCTGAATCTCTTTAGGGCAATGCCCTACAAAGGCCCTTTTTTAAGGGCTATGTGTACGATTTGTAGTTAAGTTTAGAAAAGGGCTTTTATTTTTTGGGGGGTGTTTTTTTAATTTGAGTTATTATAATAGGTCGTAAATCTTTTTCTATTTTTGGTATATACTTTGTTATTTTTTGTAATGTTAGACTTTTTTATTTTTTGTATTGTTATTTTTTATTTACTAATGGTGTTTTTTCCTATAATGGTAGTTGTTTTTTGTAAAAGTAGTTTTTTTCAGGGCTTAATAGTGTAGATGTTTAGTTTGAGATGTGTCTGTTGTGCACTTTAGGGGTTACTAGTGTTGATTAGACTTTGTGATTTTGGTATGTGGTGGATTAGGGGTTAATATTGTAGTGGGGACATTGCGGTGAGCTATGTGGTGGTTTAGGGGTTATTATAGTAGAGGCTTATTGTTATTGGGGTTAGCATGCAAGTAGGGTGTTTTTTGAACTTTTTTGTTACATTGAATTCTAAGTGGCAGTAGGTTATCACGTTAGCGATATTGTCAGTTTGACTTTTAGCACGAGTCGGGTTAGCACTGGAGCGATACGTTTTTACTTTCAACTCATAATACCAGTGCAACCTGACTTGCACAAAATGTTTACCTCTAGTAGTGTTAGAGGTCTATCAAAAGTGCTAGTTAGCACTTCACTTGTAATCTAGCCCTATATAAAGTGTAGTAGGGTAGATATCTGCCTTACACGTCACTCTTCATATGCTACACCTCTCTGCCTATCCCTTCACTGGCTTCCTCTTGCCTCTAGGATTAAACACCCAATGCTTACTATGACATACAAAGCCCTCAACTGCAATGCTCCCCCCCCTATATCTCAGACCTTGTCTCCAGATACTCTCCCTCCCGTCCCCTTTGCTCTGCTTATGACCTCCTACTCTCCTCCTCTCTTGTTACCTCATCACACTCCCGTTTACAGGACTTCTCCAGACTGGCTGCCATCTTGTGGAACTCTCTGCTTCGCTCCACAAGACTCTCCCCTAGTTTTGAAAGCTTCAAGTGCTCCCTAAAGACTCTACTGTTCAGGGATGCATACAACTTACACTAACCTTTCTTTATACCAGTTCCTCTCCTCCATTGCTATCCCCTGAACCCCCTTAGCATGTATGCCTAAGATTCCAGCTGTTTGTAGATCACCTTCTTAAGAGCTGACTACAACAGTGCGAATCTTGTCAGGGCCCTCTACCGACTTGAGCTGCGGAATCTGTTGGCGCTCTACAAATCACTGATAATAATAATATGTATTTATAGCTCGGCATTTTGATTTTAATTGCTCTTGAAAAAGCCAGTTATATCTGCTGAAAGTGGTTGAGCTTTTTAAACTTACACTTTGAGATTTTTTTAATCAATTTTATTAAAGCTGGAATTTGATTGCCATTGTGTTTTTTGAATAAAATATTCTACTTGTCACATATCTCTGTGATTATGTTCATTTCAGTGCAGCATATCTGTTAAAGCAATATTGCACTAATTTTGGCCTTCTCATCTGATGTTCACCTCTAAGACCAGAGGTTGGAAGAAGAGGTTTTAAAGATTCCGTGTGAAAAGACTGCGCCACTACTACAAAAAACATAATTATTTTCAGTTTGAGGAGGTTTTCTATCTGCAGAGATGTAGAACAGCGATGGCTGCAACATGTGTGCCCACTTATGCCAAACTTTTTATGAGTTGGTGGTAGCTGTCCCACATCTTTGCAGATGGAAACCCCTTCAGTCTACTACATTCAGTTTTACCGACGCTTCATAGATGATATTCTTTTTATCTAGCCTGGAAAAGAGGAGGAGGTGACTAATTGTGTCAATATGATCAATGATAATGAACTGGGACTTAGGTTTTACATACCAATTTGACAGACAGATCGTCCAGTTTTTATACCTAGAATTAAAGGGAACCCAGTCAGATACAATTGAAACAGCAGTATACAGGAAGAATATTTCAAGAAACAGTTTATTACACGTCCATAGTTGCCGTACTCAACATGTACTATACTCAGGGCAATTTATAAGGTTAAAAATAAATTGTACTAATACCTATTGATATGAGACGCATGATAATTGATTAATTAGACAGCTTAGGGAAAGAGGTTACTCAAAGCAGATTGCAATTTTGGACAGGAAATTTCTTATGAGTGATTAGGTGTCACCAAAAAAATCATTTGATGGGGTGACATGTGTTACAGATTACTTAACTCAATATGATGAGGTCTGTAAAATAATATGTAAACATTACAAATAATTGGTAGTCGATTATTAAGGATTTTGTGCAGGCTGGATGTAGGTGTTCCTAAAGGAGAATTAAAAAGGTGAATAACATTGTATCCCCATCTTAGCTTAGAATGACAGGTTCCAAAAGTCAGTCTTCTTGGCTCACATTTAAGGGTGATTAGCAGCAATGTCGAGCATGCAAATATGTACACGTGGCCTTGGAGTTTAAGTCGCTGTTTCCGAGAGAAGACTTCCAGGATAATGCAGGTCTACATTTCAGGTCCACTTTTGTGGTATACCTCTTGTTGTGCACTTTATGTAAGATCAAACAAGCGATGTTGGGTCACGGATTCAGGAACATTTGTCCTCTATAAACAAAGACACATGTAGTACTCCGTTATTACAGAATTTTGTACAAAACACAACAAACAAGTACATACAATGAAATTAATGGCCATTGAGATTGTAACGTCACATAAAAGGGTTGGTGACTATTATTAACTTCTGTCCTCCCAGGAAATGTATTGGATCTTCAGATTTGAGTGCCTATAGGACGTAACTCTGAATATGATTTTATAAATTATTGGCAATTAAATTATTTTAATACATTTATTGTATTTCCAAGTTTGAGCTATAAAACATAATACTATTTAAGCACAGCTGATAAAAAAGAGGGAAACTGTATCTGTGTATTTGAGTTATAAAACTGCATAATATCACCCAAGTGAAAGATTAAATATAGAGAAAAACAAACATTGAGAAAAATAGAAAGATATATATTCTTCAAGTATTTATTAGTTTATCTATTCTTATATTTTTACTTTTATATTTATAAAATGATTATGCACATAGATTGATATTTCCCTTAGCTAATAAGGTAATTAAAAATGGTGAGTTGTAAATCATAAAGAACAATGTCTGTTACTCAAAAAGTGTTAATAAAACCATTGTGTCTTTAAATGTATTCACCAATAATGGTTTAGTGAATGGTTTCTAAACAATGTCACAGTGTGAGTTTTTTAGGCTAATACTACCGCATGTAGCCGAAAAGCATCTGCCTGTCTTTAATGACCAAGGGGATTTTCATTGTGTCACTCCTGTGTGCAATTTTGCTTGACAGAGTAAATGCTTTAAGTTTTATATTGGGTTCTCTTCAACTTTTTACATTATCAATACTTCTTGATATCTAATTATAAAAATATAATTGAAATGAAGTGAAAGACAAAAACCGGAACCAGGGTGCCAGTGCAAGGTTAGTTTATTCATGCAGTTTACAGTAGGTCATGGAAGCAACTACTATCTGATGCGTTTCGCGCATGAGCACATGTGCTTCATCAGAGATCACTGGTCCTGTGGTGATTGCAGGCATTAAAAGAAGATAAATATATTTTAATTTGAAAGATTTGCATTTTTCATTACAAGGATACCTTATTACTTTATCTGATACTGAGGGAGATAGGCTAGACCACCCACTCCTCCCTATGAGCAAAACATTTCTGCAATCTAGTGGTGAGGTTTGCTCAGCAAACACTCTGAGATCTGCTGCAGGTCATTATGCCTGTTACTATGATAGGGTAGGGTAGATGAGCAAACAAAATGATGGATAATAATGAATAAATAATAAATTATTTCTTTTCAAATGGGGACTGAGCTAGGGTATTTGTGAGAGTCTGCACATTTCATAGAAAGAAATGGGGAAGTGCCTTTGCTTTAGGGGCTCTCTCAAGTATATAGGATTTCATAGCTATTGCACAGGATAATGTAATTACATGACACCAATTCTCAAGGTAACACATCAGGAAGTGCTGATGGTGACTGTGAGATATTCTCATGAAGTTAAAATTAAAATTTGTCATAATCTCTTAAAAATCAATATAGTCCTATAAAATTATATTTTTACATTGTCCTGCTGTGATTTATAATATTGCATGTGTTACATAGTAGTGATAACTAAGAATCTACTTCTGCTAAGGAAATGTGGTTACAGATTGGGTGAACTAATTAATTTTTCAAAGGGCCACTGAATTTTTAAAGTGACTTAAGTTTTGGACCTTCTCAGTGCTGAGCAATGATTGAAGAAAATGTAGCTAGGCAGTGAGATGATAAATGTGTGTGTCATTCTTGTTAATGAGCAATGCTATCCTTCTTGGTATCTTTCTCGAAGAGATAAGAGTAGGGACAAGGGATTTTATATATTATCAAGGGGAAGCTAAATTGTCAATGCCATACAAGAGGAAAAGTTATTTAAGAACAAAACAGCTTTTACTATTTAAAGCAAAGATGAGGAAAAATGAACTGTGGGTATTGCAGTTCTTAGACCTTTCATTGGCACTGATTGGTTTTATGATTACATCACTAAATCAGAATGGATATATGCATAACTGGAGAGGTGACCTATGATCTTTTGCTGCTTGTTTTCATAATGGCCTACTTTTTCTTTAAAGATGTTTGAGTTTGTCACAAAAAAGATTAAACTCAGCTCATGTATATTTCTTTTCCATAGCATTCAAAGGTATTAGATTTACAGCTGTTTTAAATAGCTGCTTCCCATGTTGCATGTCTAGTTATTCTAGGATATTTAGATTTGTTTTATATTCAGATTGGATAATTGAAACAAAGCACATAAAGCTAAATGAAACTATAGTGACTATTTGATGCAATGGGCTAGATTCATAGATGCTTGTGAGGTTGACAAGGAGCCTCATTGTGATTGTGCAGTCATTGAATATTAATTCGCCTATATTTTCCATGAATTCATTAAAGGGGGCATGAAACCATTTTTTTATTTCATGATTCAGACAGAGAATACAATTTAACCCTTAACAACATGACATACCCTGAAAGTTGCAAGTCGTTAAGGTTTTTTTTATCCCACTAATAGTGCAGGTCCGTTGACAGTGCTGAGAAGCGCTATTACTGCATTTCTCAGGATACATTTGGCAACAATGCACTACTGGGAGCTAGCTGGATTAGTTCAGCTAATAACAAGAGGCCTTTATGTGTAGCCACCAAACAGCAGTTAGCTTCCTTTATTGTATTGCTGCTCCAAAATAAAAAACACCCCCTAATCTAAACTACCTTAAAATGGCCTTTTGTAGGGCACTGCCCTAAGTTAAACAGCTCTTTTACCTCTAAAAAATACTAAGTCCCCCCTAACATTAAAAAGCCCCCACCCACCAATCCCCCCAAAATAAAACAAAACTAACACTAAAAAAAAACTAAAATACCCATTGACCCTAAAGGGGCATTTGTATGGACATTCAGCTATTTTACTGCCCTTAAAAGGGCAATCAGCTCTTTTTCAAGCCCAAAAAAACCCTAATCTAAAAAGAAACACCCAAAAAAATGTAAATAAAAAAGCCTAAACCTAAGCCCCAAATAGGTACTCACTGTTCCTGAAGTCCGGGGGAGAAGGTCTTTTTTCAGATGGATCCATCATCTTCTATCTTTATCCAGAGTGAAGGCGGGGCAGAGCGGAGGTGTGGGGCTGTGTTCCCAATGCCTGGATCCTCAGTGGCGGTCCTCAACAGCGGCAGTCCTCAGCAGTGTTACTCGGCGGTGGCAGCAGCGGTGTTCCTCAGGGGTTCCTCTTCATCCGATGTCCGTTGTAGACTGAAGATTGAATGCAAGATACCGCAATCAATTTGGGGTACTTTGCATTCCTATTGGCTGCAATTTTGAAATCAACCAATAGGATTAGAGCTACTGAAATCCTTTTGGCTGTTCAAATCAGCCAATACAATTTTAGTAGCTCTCATTCTATTGGCTGATTTCAAAATTTCAGCCAATTGGAATGCAAGGTACCCCAATAAATATGGGGTACCTTGCATTCAATCTTCAGTGTGCGAGGACCAACGCCATTGAGGACCGCCACTGAGGATCCAGGAATCGGCAATTACATGTTTTTTAGTTATTTTGTGCGGGCGGTTGCATGTTTTTTTTTTAAGGCTTCCGGTTTGCCTACGCTGCATCCAGGTGGATACCAAAAATGGCAGGGCAGTGAAAGAATTCAACATTTATATATATATATATATATATATATATATATATATATATAATATATATATATATATATATATATATATACACTCACCGGCCACTTTATTAGGTACATCTGTTCAATTGATTGGTGACACAACTTGCTAATCAGCCATTCACATGGCAGCAATTTAATGCATTTAGGCATCTAGACGTGGTGAAGGCGAATTGCTGAAGTTCGAAACGAGCATCAGAATGGGAAAGAAAGGGGATTTAAGTGACTTTGAATGTGATATGGTTGTTGGTGCCAGACGGGCTGGTCTGAGTATTTCAAAAACTGCTGATCTACTGGGATTTTCATGCACAACCATCTCAGAAAAAGAGAAAATATCCAGTGAGTGGCAGTTGTGTGGACGAAAATGTTTTGTTGATGTCAGAGGTCAGAGGAGAATGGGCAGACTGGTTCGAGATGATAGAAATGCAACAGTAACTCAAATAAACACTCGCTACAACCAAGGTATGCAGAATACCATCTCTGAATGCACAACACGTCAAACCTTGAAGCAGATGGGATAAAGCAGCAGAAGACCACACCGGTGCCCCTCCTGTCAGTTAAGAGCAGGAAACTGAGGCTACAATTCACACAAAAATATTTAAAATAAAAAAAGCGACAGCATGCCACCTGTGTAGCAATGAGAGAGGAAAGCGCAGCACACGGGCTTACGCGTTTTGGCAGTTTGCTGTATTCATAGCCTGGTGTGTCTGTACCCTCCTTATCCTTTTAAACATGTAAAAACTTGCTGATAGGTTAAAACAAGGGCTCATACCTCCCTCTCATTAGTAGCACCTCAAGGATACTAATCTGTAATTTAACTGTTTCATGATGTGTTTCTAATCACATTGAAGGAATATACTCTACCTTTGTTTATATCTTGTATTTAGTGCATCCCTAAATTATGTCAAAAATAGATATATACTCCTTAATTGCATTTACTTGACACTGTGATATGTATACTTAGTTCATAAGTGAGGGGGGGAAGAAGTGTAGACCCCAATTATTGGGAAACTATTCTAATCTATTAATGCATTCACTTTATGTTGGATTACTTAAATATAAGTATCTTAGTAGGGTTAATTTTTTAGTTTTTATTTTAGCTGTATAGTCCCTCCATTATATAGGGATTTTAAATCCCTACATCGTGGTTTATTCCTTGAGGGGACTAAAAACCACTAACTTGTTATAATAATTGTACCTAGAAAAATTTTTTTTGTATTCCCATAAATAGTGGCCCTACTCCCAATAGTTTATGATGTCATATCTGGAGTTCAAGCCCTCTGGATATCTTGTTCTTAATCTGAACATCCAGAATATTGCTCTTTTCGCAAGAAGTTTGTCTAGATCCCCTCCTCTTTTGGGTACCTTCACTTCATCAATGGCACAATATTTAAGTGTGTCAATTTCTCCATTGTGATTCTCTACAAAATGTTGCACCCGCGAAGTGAGGCCTATATATATTAGACCCCACAAGTTTGACATCTAAGCATATATATCACACTTGATTTCATGCAATTCATACATGTTTCAATTTGGAAAACTTCACCTGTTATGTGAGACATAAAAGTTTTTGTTTTATCTATCTAGGTACTCACACGGTTTACATTTCTAATGACCGCAGTTGTACATGCCCCTGCTGGTCATCCAAGTACCTTTTGATTTAGTTTGTGTCTTCAATTCTGTAGGAGAAAATAGGTATACATATATACAGATATAAATAGGAATTTCTATTTAAAAATACTTAGAACATATTTCCCTATGTGAAGAACACTGGAATGTAATATAGTTACAGTACATACACAGTTAAACACTTTATTAAATACTAGTCCTAAACCCCGTTCACATGGGCCATGTTTTGCAGTACAGTGGTCCCACCCCTTGCGCTCTCTCCCTCCCCATCTCTTTTGCTCTCTCTCTCCTCCCCTCTCTTTTGCTCTCTCTCCCCCCTCTTTTGTGTGCTCTCCCCCTCTCTTTTGCACTCTCTCTCTCTCTCCACCTCTCTTTTGCTCTCTCTACCCCCTCTCTTTGGCTCTCTCTATGCCCCCCTCTCTTTTCCTCCCTCTATCTCCCCTCTCTTTTGCTTTCTCTCCTCCTCTCTCTCCCCCTCTCTTTTGCTCTCTCTTCCTCCTCTCTTTTGCTCTCTCTCCCCCCATTCTCTTTTGCACTCTCTCTCTCCCCTCTATCTTTTGCGCTCTCTCTCTCCCCCTCTCTTTTGTGCTCTCTCCCCTTCTCTTTTGCACTCTCTCTCTCCCCCTCTCTTTTGCGCTCTCTCTCTCCCCCTCTCTTTTGCACTCTCTCTCCCCCCTTTCTTTTGTGCTCTCTCTCTCCCCCTCTCTTTTGTGCTCTCTCTTCCTCCTCTCTTTTGCTCTCTCCCCATTCTCGTTTGCGCTCTCTCTCTCCCCTTCTCTTTTGTGCTCTCTCTCTCCCCTTCTCTTTTGCGCTCTCTCTCTCCCCCTCTCTTTTGCGCTCACTCTCTCCCCCTCTCTTTTGCGCTCTCTCTCCCCCTCTCTTTTGAGCTCTCTCTCCCCCTCTCTTTTGCACTCTCTCCCCCCATTCTCTTTTGCGCTCTCTCCCCACTCTCTTTTGCGCTCTCTCTCTCCCCCTCTCTTTTGTGCTCTCTATCCTCCCCCTCTTTTGCTCTGTCTCTCTCCCATCCCTCTCTTTTGCGCTCACTCTCTCCCCCCTCTCTTTTGCACTCTCTCTCTCTCCCCCCTATCTCTCTCCCCCCTCTCTTTTGCGCTCTCTCTCTCCCCCTCTCTTTTGCGCACTCTCTCTTACCCTCTCTTTTGCTCTCTCTCTCCCCCTCTCTTTTGCACTCTCTCTCTCCCCCCTCTCTCTCTACCCCCTCTCTTTTGGACTCTCTCTCTCCCCCCTCTCTTTAGCACTCTCTCTCCCCCTCTCTTTTGCACTCTCTCCCACCTCTCTTTTGCTCTCTCTCTCCATCCCTCTCTTTTGCTCTCTCTCCCTCTCACTTTTGCTCTCTCTCTTTCCCCCTCTTATTTTCTCTTTCTCCCCTCTCTTGCTCTTACCCATCTATTCTGTTCTTTCCCCCTCTCTTTCTATCTCTCTTCTCTTTCTTCTTCTTCTCTCCCCTCTTTCCCTCTCGTGCACGAGACCGCCCCTGTCACGCCCCCCATTACACAGTTCACGCCCGGCCATGCCCACTTTCTCCCGCACCGCCTTTTCAGGTAGGGACTCTAAGGCCAGGTGTGCTTGTCCTCGCACGCAGTCTCTACTGCACATGACAGTTTTGGGCAAACACACTTGGCCTTTTATTATATAGGATGAATATTGCATAAACATGATTTTTCATGTATTCAGTTACTTGACTGCAAAGGGCTCTAATGCACTTATATATATGCATGCATATGCATTTGTGTGTTTATATGTGTATATATGTATGTAAATACATACCTACACATATACTGTAAATACATACATATGTACGCACATATAAACACATATATCTGTGTGTGTGTGTATATAACATATTTATGTATATGTATATGTATGTATCTGTATGTTAAAGCCCTTTGCAGGTCTTTTTTTTTCTCTAACACCTGAGACCTCATATCTTTGAACCCTTATAACTTTTTAATACAATATTATTTTTTTAAATTTTTACGTGTATTTTTTATGTGTTTTGTGCAACTTTTTTGTAACAGTTAACCAGATCTCGAAAATGTCGCTCTAACCCTATGCACATTTAATTTGATTGCGCTCAAGCCAAAGAGTTTACTTTCACTTCGTAATACCAACGCTATTTCCGTTGCACGCAAATAGCCAAGCGTTACAGTTAGCATACAACTACAACTATGCTGAACTACAACTACAAACGTACAATCTAGCCCATTATCGGAAAGCATGGGAATCATAAAGACTCTCTTGTGGCTATGATTTATATCACTTTACATTTCTGTCTCACTTTTTCAAAGCTGTTTAATAATTCATATTTTAATGACAACTAAACAATTAATTTCAATCATAAATAAAAAAAATAATTCCCATATTTTATATCTGAATATGTTAGCAAGCTGTGTAAAAACCCCAACATTAGCCATGAGAAATAGGCCAAAATAAATTTTGAATTGGGTAGAGCTTTTAAATTGGCTAAATTCCAAAATTGTGCACAAACTGATACTGATTCTTTAGAATACTACTGGTGAGGGAATATAATGCACAACATCAGATGATTCAAGTAATGAAAGCTATTAGAAAAACAGATTTTGTGATAGATTAGAATCACCTTTTAAAAGGGACAAGCAATATGAAACTTTCCTGATTAAGAGCATGCAAATTAAATACAATTAAAAAACTAATAATATTTTAAAAAAACTTTACAATTTCAGTGCTACGGAATTTTGCAGAGCTATACAAATCAATGATAATATTAATTTGCTTCTATTATCAAATTTGCATTGTTCTATTGGTATCCTTTATTAAAGAGTATACCAAGGTAGGCACCTGTCTTTAGCCCTATATGGCAGCAGTGTTTGAAACAATGTATATAATTGTTACACACATTGCTGCAAACACTGCTACCATATTGTGCTAAAGACACAAGCAAGTTCCTGAACCCACCTAGGTTTACTCTTCAACAAAGCATATAAAGAAATAAATGCATTTTTTTTATTTTTTATTTTAGGAATACAATGAAGTAAGTTTGACTCTAAGGTCTCTTTAAAATCCTTAAAAATATAAATAAAAGAGTTATTCTAATGAATTAAAATATTAGAATAGATCCCAGAGTGCAGCATATTAACAATACATTTAAATGGTATAGAGAAAAAAATAATCTGTATGGTAATTTCAAATTTGTGAACGGTTAAATTCACAGCAAATTGTGTTTTTACTCTATATTATCATAAATAAAATTGGCACGCATTTATAGTTACAGTAACGTTTAACAGAAGTTCTTAATAATGCATTATTCTCTGCAGAGTATGTAACATAATGCCATGCAATTAGACTTTATTCTTAAATTAAATACTAGGGCACTTAATTTCTTTATTACCTTACAATTTTGTTTATAAATCATATATTATAGCTTTATATTTGTCAGAAGAAAACCACTTTCTGCTTTATAAAGTTAATCTGAAGCATGTAACAAAGGAAATTTAAAACAGCAGGAAATCATTCTTTAAAACATATTTCATTGTCAAATTTGATGCCTTACAGCATCCACATTAAAAACAAATGTTTCATATCAATCAAAGCATGTGTTACTGGCTTATTCTTTTTATCTGGAGGTAATTTTAAAACAGACAACAGTTTAAGTTTTCAGACACAGTTTTCCAGACACACTCCTGCATTCCCCAAGAGACCATTTCACAAGCGAATAAACTATAGTCAAACAAGATTTGATTTTTGAAGCACCTAGTAATGTAGAAAAACTCGTACTGAATATCTTACAGTTTTATACGCAAAGTTATTGGTTGCGTTGTGCTGAGATATATTTCTTATATAAAGTAAATACAGTATGGTTTTGTTGACACATTTTTAAAACATAACTTATGTTGCTTTTTCTAGCAGTTTAATCAAGTTATTGTAATGGACATAAAGTAAATAAAATGATTTTACAAATAAGTCATGGAATGTTTGAATACAAATAGTTGCAAATGTATTGATAAAAACATCATTTACAGTTTTCTTTCATTAGACTATGCGGCCTATTTACTAATGTGCGAGCGGACATGATCCGATATTGCAGATCATGTCCGCCGCACATCGATAAATGCTGACAGCATATGCTCTCTGCATTTCTCATTGCACCAGCAGTTCTGGTGAATTGCTGGTGCAACGCCGCCCCCTGCAGATTCGCGGCCAATCGGCTGTCAGCAGGGGTGTCAATCAACCCGATCGTATTGGATCGGGTTGAATTCTGGCGATGTCTGTCCGCCGCCTCAGAGCAGGCGGACAGGTTATGGAGCAGCGGTCTTTAAGGTCCCTTTAAAATCCTTAAAAATATAAATAAAAGAGTTATTCTAATGAATTAAAATATTAGAATAGAGCCCAGAGTTCAGCATATTAAAAATACATTTAAATGGTATAGAAAAAAATAATAATCTGTATGGTAATTTCAAATTTGTGAACAGTTAAATTAACTGCAAATTGTGTTTTTACTCTATATTCTTATCGTAAATAAAATTGGCACACATTTATAGTTACAGTAACGTTTAACAGATTCAGATAGAGAATACAATTTTAAACACCTTTCTAATTTACTGCTATTATCTAATTGGTTTTATTCTCTTGGTATTATTTGTTGAAGGAGCAGTAATGCACTACTGGTTTCTAACTGAACACATGGGTGAGCCAATGAGAATCAGTTTATATATGCAGCCACCAATCAACAGCTAGGACCTAGGTTCTCTGCTGCACATGAACTTGCCTAGATAAACATTTCAGCAAAGGATAACAAGAGAAGGAAGCAAATTAAATAATAGAAGTAAATTGGAAAGTTGTTTGAAATTGTATTCTCTATCTGAATCGTGAAAGAAAAATGTTGGGTTTCATGTCCCTTTAACAATGCATTATTCTCTGCAGAGTATGTAACAAAATGCCATGTATTTAGACTTTATTCTTAAATTAAATACTAGGGCACATGTTTCTTAATAACTTGTGTTTCTGACGAGCATGAAGGCTCGCCAGAAACACAGGGCTTCAAGCTCCATATGGAGATTGATAAATATGCCCCTATATGTAAATGCATCAACTCCTTGCATGCTGTATTGTTATTTAAACCAATGTTAACTCCACTAGAAGCAAGCTTTTTACACATGACGTATTGCAAGTTGAGAGTAAAAAGATTTTGCTCACTCTCTAACGCGATGAGCAGAAAAAGCGAACTGCGAATATCTCAACCATGTTAACATATTCCCCCATAGAAGTCAACAAAGCAAGAAAAGTGGGAAAAAACGAACACCCTACTCGCACGCAAACCTGATCACATACTCTTAAGTGTGCTAACCCGACATGAAAATATGAAAATGTCACCTTCCAATGTTCTTTACATAGCAGAATATGTTCTATTTATTTATAAATTCATATTTCTACATATAACTGATGGTATTTTGGAACAATATATATCCATGATTATATATTAAAAAAAAAATATATATTATTTTTTGTAATTTTCCTTGTTTGGGCCTTGCACCCAGGCCTGCCTGGGGTTAACTGCCTGTGACTCTGGTGGCAGTGCAGCTTCCTGAGTGTGCTGGTTTGCACCCAGGGCTGTGCATGTTGCAGGGTCATAGGATGTGTACCCGGTCCGGTCTGAGAGTGCTGACCCCACCCCATGTTTTGTATATGTTTGGGAAATTACATAAGCCTGTGCACCCTCCATTTTTTCACAGTTGCTTTTTTTCCACAGTTGTTTGATTGTGAGCCTGCATTGTGTGGCTGTTTAGGGACCCAGGTGTATTTGGAAGAAACCTTGACGAGGTACCTGGGCTTTTCCCATTTGGCCAGATGCGGTAACTAATTCTTCCATTGTTGCTTTTTATCTTAGTTGAGAGCTTGTGAGTGAGTGCTGGACTTTTTCTGTGTGTTTATATTAAAAAATATTATTTTTTGTAATTTTCCTTGTTTGGGCCTTGCACCCAGGCCTGACTGGGGTTAACTGCCTGTGACTCTGGTGGCAGTGCAGCTTCCTGAGAGTGCAGGTTTGCACCCAGGGCTGTGCATGTTGCAGGGTCATAGGATGTGTACCCGGTCCGGTCTGAGAGTGCTGACCCCACCCCATGTTTTGTGCATGATTATATATATATATATATATATATACACACTGTACACACACACATATATATATATATATATATATATATATATATACACACTGTACACACACATATATATATATATATATATACACTGTACATATATATATATATATATATATATATATATATATATATATATATATATATATATATATAGGCATATCTATAAATAGTTATAACATATTCTGTTATGTGTGAAATATTTACAGTAAATATACAGTATAAGACTTAAATAAATATGAATATTGCAGAAATATGATTTTCCAATTTTTTATCTACTTGACTGCATAGAGCTCCAATGCATTTTTACATATGTCCATATATGTATACATAAGTATTTATGTATTTATATGTGTATATAGGTCTGTAAATGCATATATACAAATATAAATACATAAATATGTACCCACACCACATATATACACCTGAATTTTCTAACGCCATAGACCTCATATCTTTGAGACCTTATATTTTTTTTGTGCAATAATTTATTGTATCATTTTTATTAGATAGTGTTATTATGAGTGTAACTATTTTTAAATGTATTTTGATGTGTTTTGTGACACTTTATATTTGAGCGTAAAAGTTAACCAGAGCTCTGATCCCAACACATGTGAAATTCAATTGCGTTCAAGCGATCATGTTTACTTTCAACTCGTAATATGCGCACTGCATCCGGCGCATGCAAACAGCCACAATATACCTGATATCGCTTGCACGTAACTGCTTGCATGCCAGTCGTAATGTGGCTCATTATGAACAGTGTCTCCTTATTACACCATTTAAAAGGCAATAAAAGCTATGTGCCAATTAACCAGCCTCACACAATCAACAACAAACATTTTGTGATCTAGCCCTACATGTTTTAAGTCAATACAATTGATTTTATAGTGTCATTAAATTATGATTATATCTGGTTGATCAATGAAGAGACTTTTGTTGTCACAAAAAAAGTAATACTACTTATAAAAATTATTTTATTTAACAATTATATGGAGCATACAAAGGAATATTTAAGCTGTTGCTTTGAAGGACTTCACATGCGGTTATCATTAACCACGACCAAATGCTTACATTTGTATTATTTTTTTTTGTTTAGTTACATTTTTAATACTGCTAGTTGTTAAAAACATAAATTGTAATATTCTCAAAACATCAAAGTTTGGGGATTGGTTTAGATCACTGGTTATCAAACCTGTCCTCAAGCCTCCCCAACAGTCCAGGATTTCTGGATTACCTTGGATGAGAGCAGGTAAAATAACTATCGGCTAGATTGCGAGTTTTGTGTTATGAGGGGTGCTGTGCTGACTTGCACGTTATTGTCACCGCTCACTTTCCTACACCGCTGGTATTATAGGTTTTCATAAACCTGGTGTTAACAGGCAAGAAGTGAGTGTAGAGTAAAATTGTGCTCCATACCGCACTCCAATACCAGCGCTGTTTAAGTCAGCGGTGAGCTGATTTTACGTGCTTGTGCACAATTTCCCCATAGACATCAATGGGGAGGGCTGACTGAAAAAAAGCCTAACACCTGCAATAAAGCAGCGTAAAGCTCCATAACGCAGCCCCATTGATTCCTATGGGGAAACTACATTTATGTTTACACCTAACACCCTAACATGAACCCCGAGTCTAAACACCCTTAACCTTACACTTATTAACCCCTAATCTGCCGCCCCCGACATCGCCGACACCTACATTAAAATTTATTAACCCCTAATCTGTCGCTCTGGACATCGCCGCCACTATAATAAACATATTAACCCCTAAACCGCCGCACTCCTGCATCGCAAACTCTAGTTAAATATTATTAACCCCTAATTTGCCGCCCCTAACATCACCGCCACCTACCTACATTTATTAACCCCTGATATGCCGCCCCCAATGTCGCCACCACTATACTAAATTTATTAACCCCTAAACCTAAGTCTAACCCTAACAGCCCCTAACTTTAATATAATTAAAATAAATCTAAATAAAACCTACAATTAATAACTAAATAATTCCTATTTAAAACTAAATACTTACCTATAAAATAAACCCTAACTAACTATTAGTTATATTGAAGCTAGCTTAGGGTTTATTTTTATTTTACAGGCAAGTTTGTATTTATTTTAACTAGGTAGAATAGTTACTAAATAGTTATTAACTATTTACTAACTACCTAGCTAAAATAAATACAAATTTACCTGTAAAATAAAACCTAACCTGAGTTACACTAACACCTAACTTTACACTACAATTAAATAAATTACCTAAATGAAATACAATGACCTAATTTACAAAAAAAAACAAACACTAAATTACACAAAATAAAAAATGAAATTATCAGATATTTAAACTAATTACACCTAATCTAATAGCCTTATCAAAATAAAATAAAAAACTAAAAATAAAAAAAAACCCTAGCCTAAACAAAACTACCAATTGCCCTTAAAAGGGCCTTTTGCGGGCATTGCCCCAAAGAAATCAGCTCTTTTACCTGTAAAAGAAAATACAAACACCCCCCTAACAGTAAAACCCACCACCCACACAACCAACCCTCCAAATAAAATCCTAACTAATAAAAACTAAGCTCCCCATTGCCCTGAAAAGGGCATTTGGATGGGCATTGCCCTTAAAAGGGCATTTAGCGCTTTTTCAATTGCCGAAAAGCCCTAATCTAAATCTAAAACCCACCCAATAAACCCTTAAAAAAACCTAACACTAAACCCCAAAAATCCACTTACAGTTTTGAAGACCGGGCATTCATCCTCAACGAAACCGGGAGAAGTCCTAAGCGAAGCGGCAAGAAGTCCTCAACGAAGCCAGGAAAAGTCTTCATCCAACCTGGCAGAAGTGGTCCTCCAGATGGGCAGAAGTCTTCATCCAGGCGGCATATTCTATCTTCATCCATCCGGCGCGGAGCGGGCCCATCTTCAAGACATCCGGCACGGAGCATCCTCTTCAAACAAAGTCTTCTTCCCGAATGAATGTTTCTTTAAGTGACGTCATCCAAGATGGCATCCCTTGAATTCTGATTGGCTGATAGAATTCTATCAGCCAATCGGAATTAAAGGTGAGAAAATCCTATTTGCTGATGCTGATGGATTGAGCTCGCATTGATTGGTAGAGGGAGCAAGCTACATTCAGTTCAATAGCGCAATTGAGCACGCTGTGATTAGACAGTGCGCATACAAAGCGTTTTTGAAAAAGAAGACCTAATAAGAAGATCATGGAAAGCAGAACAGATAAGTGCTTTTGAAAGCTGTTGCTAAGATAATGTTATATAATGCTACACTATGTGCAGAATTATATAAAATCATTTTTTTATGTTAACTGTCCCTTTATGTTTGTGTATGTTTTGCCCAAAAAAAAGTTTTCCTAATATCAGGCAACCATGAAAATATATGACTATTTCTGAAAAGCAATATAAAAGCTTTGTTTTTTTGTATTTGTTTTTCAAATAAAGTTTCTTATCTACTTTAGTTTACGCATATTAGTTGTATTAAAAGGTGCATGATTATTTTTTCATGGAGCTTATTTGCACAGATAGCTATCCAGAATGTTTTAGAGAAACTTAAAAAAAAAAAAAAAAAAAAAAAAAAAAAACCATTAATACATAACAAAATGACTAGAACATAATGATATTGAATTAACATGTTTATACAAATAGGAATTAGGTATGTGCATTCAGATTCTTTGTGAGGTTCTGAATGCGGAAGAAAGCAACAGCTGATTCCCTTTAGATATTTTTGTAGCAGGATTTATTCCTGTAAAAGATCACCACACTAAGGGCTCCATGTACTAAAGCATCAATTTTTTCGCCGACAACGTGTCTTCTCGACTCGCTCTAACTCGCAGCTAGCGAGATGTTGCCCGCCCGCCATATGTACTAAAAACTATCCAAAAAAAGGCGTGTCTAATGCGCATCGAGCACTGGCGAATGATTCATACATATGACGCCTCGCTATTTGCGAATGTACTATTAATCGCTTACAACCTGTCAGTCATGTTTGTCCCACGTGACTGCAAGGTGTCAGAAACATCAGCTTTGTCGCGGGAACATATTGCAGCACTATATAAATTCGATTTAATAAAGTTTTTCAGACTGCATATTTCAAGAACTTGAAGCTTTACTGACTGTTATTCTTATCGATAAATTAAGTATGGCTACTTCTCGATCTGATTCACAGTCCAAATCGAAGAATCCCCACTTTTCACATCAGCAGAACCTGGTTCTTGTCGATATGGTGCTAGACTCGTATGACTATTTATTTGGTTGTCGTGCGAAGCAAACTTCTAGTATCCGTAAAAAAAGTATATGTACCCGGATAAGTGATGCTGTCAGTGCTCAGGGACCTGGGAAAAAGGACGTTGACCAAATAAAAAAACGGTACAACGACATCAAACGATTTGCAAAAGCCAAATTGGCAAAAGAAAAAAATTCAACTCGTGCTACCGGAGGTGGAACAGCTTATGTCGCTGATCTTAATGATTACGAGCAGAGACTGGTGCAGCGTCTAGGCCCAGAAGTAATCGTCGGAATCACAGATGATTGTGATAGTGACCTAAGAGGTAAAACATTTATCGAATTACTATTATTTAAATTGAATGTTGATCATATTGTAATTATCCATTAGAGTTGGTTTATACAAATATCTATCTTGTAAAGATATTTTGTCAAATCAATTTTTTGGTGCGTCAATTTTGATTACGTTAAATCAATGCAGATTACTGCTAGATTTTTGTATAGCTTAACCAATAACGTATGTAATGTAATATTCATGATCACAGATGATTGTGATAGCGACCGAAGATGTAAATCATTTATCGAATTACTATTATTTAAATTGAATGATGATCATATTGTAATTATCCATTAGAGTTGGTTTATCCAAATATCTATCTTGTAAAGATATTTTTTCAAATCAATTTTTTGGTGCGTCAATTTTGATTACGTTAAATCAATGCAGATTACTGCTAGATTTTTGTATAGCTTAACCAATAACATATGTAATGTAATATTCATGATCACAGATGATTGTGATAGCGACCAAAGATGTAAAACATTAATATAATTACTATTTTTTAAATTGACTGATGATCATATTGTAATTTTCCAGTGGAGTCGGTTTATAAAAATATTTAACATTTAATTATATTTTGGAAAATCAATATTTATTGGCGCCAATTTTGATTATGCAGAATATAGTCCTATTACTGCTTTATTTTTGTATCGCTTTAAAAATAACAATTCTTATTTAATTTACTTCATTATCTTGATATCCTTTGATGAAAAGCATATTTAGAACTGCTTACTAGCTAATTGAAAATAGACGCCTTTAATGGAAGTAAATTTCGATCTATTTTAAAATCTTATTTTCTTTCTGACTGATGAACAAATCTTTTGTGGTTTAATGTCCCTATTCATCAAATCAAAAGCTGCACCAAACAATGTTATTGCTATGTGAGCTCTGTATTCAACGATCGTTTGCAAATACAGTGCTATATTTTTGTAGACAAATTTTAGTTTTAATAATATATTTTTTAAAATGATAATAAAATGCATATACACCTGCATAGTATAAACCTACAAATTCCCAAAAACAAACGTTACAGTATACATTAGACAAGCATGTATACAGACAAAAACATATACACTTATACATGCAGATACACACACACTAATATTATACACTTACACATGCAGATACACACTCCCAACATTAGTGTATATTTATTTCATGCATATACACACACACACACTATACATGCCGATGTTCTCAATAAATGAAGATACACTGTTATACATGCAGATACTCACAATTATTAGCTTAAAATTATACATGTAGAAACACTGACTTCTAAAATACACTTATAAATGAATATACACACCCACTTTTTCTGTGGGTCGTACATAGATAACAATATTATCAAGATATTGTTTTTTCAGCGGATTAATGAGTGTTTAAATGCTATTATTTTAAAAATCTTGAATAGTTGGTTTCACATAAAACAATAGTCCTGTGTTTATGTAATCTTTCATTCTATTCATTATTCTTTCATTCTATTCATTCTATTCATTCATTCAACTATTTTATTATGTATCAACAAGCTGTTATAAGTAGTCTTTGAACTTGTCATTTAATTAGCAAATGAGCAGACGACTCTTTTTCATTTACAGTTAATTGTTAACAAGGTAATTAAATGACAAGTTCAAATAACACTTATAACAGCTTGTTGATACATAATACAATGAATGAATAGAATTAATGAATAGAATAGAATGAATAATGAATAGAATGAAAGATTACATAAACACAGGACTATTGTTTTATGTCAAACAAAGTACTCAACATTTTTTAAATAATAGAAACAAGCTTTACAAAACCGTTTCAATACAAACAACCTTGAGTGTCTACAAAATTTTTTAATGTCCTTGAATCAAATTTGAATTAATGTTTGTTTAATATTAAACATTGGTTAGTCTGTAGATATTTACTTTTTTAATTTTTACATTCAAATTGTTCAACCTGGATACTATTGTGTGTGCTACACTGTCCCTTTCAATAACCCCTATTTAAAATTTAAAATATCAGTTGTTTATTAATCTTCTATGGATCTAAACATGAATAACGATTAATTTTATTTATCTCTTAACAGCTCGACCACAATCCGTGACAGCTAGGGGTGGTGATGACCCTGCTTCAGCCATTCCATCAACCTCCTCTGGGACGTCGATGACAAGTGGTGGTGTCCTTACTGGACAATCGATACGAAGCACATCATCTGCTAGCCATACCTTTTTATCAGCTGATACACTTCCAGATATCAGGACCAGCACCCCTGAAACAAGTGTTGGTAGAGGTACAGGTAAACAATATATTTTCATTTTTTCCATTCTCCACTGGTCATACTGGTCAAAGCTAACCGAAATTCGCTTTCTCTCAAAAAATCTAATTACTTGAATTCCATTTTTTTTGTTTTCTTTTAAAAGCATGGTAGTGTTTGCTCACTTAGGCCATATAGATAACATTGATTTATTTTTATTTTTTTATTTTGGATTTTTCACTAAAGAAATTTTATGTTAATATATATATATATATATATATATATATATATATATATTTTTTTTTTTATCATAGCTGACCTTGGACATCTTTTTCAGACCATGATGGGAATTTCTCCACGGTTGTTTGATGGTGAGAATCTGTACTATTAATACATTACTTTTTTTTTTTTTTCTTCTTATACGTAAATATCAAGATAGCAACATCTTCAAATATATTTTAATTTTTTGAGATATAAAGATATATATTTATATAAATTAAAATATATATATCGCTATCTATATATATATATATATATCTATATATATATATATATATATATATACACATTTATATATATAGATAGATATATTTACAATTTTAGATCATAAAAAGGCATCAATCACTCGTCATTTGAAATTAAAATGAGCATTTAATAATACAAAAGCTTCATTTAATTTTCTAAAAAAAAAAAACATGAAAGATTATTTAATTTTGTGTTATGAACAGCTGAATTTTAGTTACAAATGACCAGTGAGTGCTGCCTTTTTTTCCATAGTACATCCTGACAGCTGCTAATAAATATTTATTTAGTAGTTTAGTTTTTTATGAACAAAAATCATTAAAAAAGAAATTTAAAATATTATTTATTGATATATATATATATATATATATATATATATATATATATATATATATATAAATATATATATATTTTTTTGGTTATTTTTTTTTTAATATATATATATATTTATATATATATACATTATATTTATATATATATATATTAATATCTTAATATATTCATATATATTTATTTTTTGCTTTTTAATTATCACAGATACAGAAGAGTCATCGAGGGAGGTAATCTTAAACCTGGTTGCTGTACAACCAGAAAGACCTGAGGAGGAGGAACTTCAATCCAGGGATCATGGAAGTGAGACCCCAGCATTTTTGGATGATATCATGGATGCACAACCAATGGAGATCCATCAACCTGTCCCTGATGAATCCGAAGTACAAGAACCAACAATTCAAGGAAATGTACAGCCAGCAGAACCACAATCTAATGAAAGACCAGTGGTACCTGGCAACAATAAAATTGAAGAAGTGGATGATGTCTGTCTCAATGAAATGATCTCTCTTGCTAGACAATATAGGGTGGATCATAGAGAGTTACAGAATGTTATAATCGTACACCTGGACCGAAGTGCATCATTAGCAGAAAGACAATTGCAGTTAGACAGAGAGAGGTTTGATTGGCAGAGGCAAATGGACGAGGAGCACAATGAACAGATAAACCGTTCATTATGCCTTGCAGAACAAACAATGAATTCTCTCCTGTCCATTATTCGAGAAAGACAGGGTCCTTCTGAACCCAATAGGCCAGGACAGTAGTGATAGACATCTTTATTAATTGTATTAATAACTTAAGTTTATACTGTTTTTGATGTTGCACTTTTTAATTTATTTTATATTTTTGTTCAAAATATATTTCTATTTTCGAGTTCCACTAATATTTTTACAAATAATTTTTGGTGTTTTATTAAAATTTAAATAAAAAGAATGAATCACATTTTTTTTTTCATTGAAAATGTTTTTTATTGCTTACAATATTTTTTTTATATGAAATGGTAAAAAAACAAAAACATTTTCGATTTTTATACCAAACAATCATCATCCCTTATTTTTTGGATGTTTCAAAATGTGTAAATTTTTTTTCAAAACAAAATATAGAAAGTGCTTTAAAAGATTTATTTAAAAAAAAAACTAAATGCCATATTTCTTGTACAAAAAATCAACTTGCTCCATCAACATTCCCATTGTAGATTTTTTTTTTTGCCAATTTAATTTTGAAGTAATCATCCAAAAAAGTTTGTGTGCTTTCATCGATTTTTTCTTCAAAAACTTCTATACCTTAAAATAAATAAAAATAAATTAAATTTACATATTAATCACATAACAAAATAGAAATAATATATTGATATCTGTATATACCTTCATTTTCTTTGGGAGGTATGATATCCATATCATTTTCTGTCTGCACAATTTTTTCCTCTAATGTGTAAACATCGCTTGAACCAGAGGCTAAAGTAAAATAATTAAATAAAATTTTAACTTTTTAATTTATTGTTTTTACAATTATTCGATTTTTGTCAAAGTTAACTAAATAAAATACCTTTGTCTATCAGATTTTTTTTAGGAGGAACCATGTTTTGTCCAATATCATTACTTGTTGGGTATACCATGCCATCCAATTCTATTTCCACTTGTACCGCCTTGTCCAAAGATTGACCTTTTTATAAATATATAAAAAATGAAATTTAATATTACATTATTTTTTCAATATTTCACTTCCCTAAAAAACAAAGATTCTAATACCTCTTCCAAGATTAGTATCATCATCTTTTGGGCATGGCTCATCGACCTCAAGATCAAAATAATAATTATGTTCTTTTTCAACAGATGGAATTTCTTCATAAGAACATCCAGGGATATCTAAATGTGCATTAGATTATTAAACATAATTTTTTTTTTAATTATTAGTTATTTTATTTACAATTTCTAAAACCTTGTTAACCCTGTTCTATCGTTATGTACCTTTTTGAGTGTTGACAGCCATTTTTTTCACTGCTCTGTTATTTTTGGGAGTCATTGGTATGTCCATAAGTGTCAAAGGAAGGGGTGGTGAAGTGATCCCACTATTTGGCGTTTCAATCCTTATTTCTCGTAAATAACGTGGAATTTTTTGAGTTTTTGATTTTGATTTTTTCATATCTGTTTGTAAAAATTGACTTTATTTTTATAGTTGTAATGATTAATAGATGTTAATTTTCATTTCATATATGCAAGTTGAAGGTATACTAAAAACAAACATTTTCTTGATTAATAATACTAAAAATATATGATTAAATCGATTATCGAATGCTATTATCAATATAAAATTGGATTTTGAGATATCTTGATGTCAATATTATTAATTTAATGCTTATTAGACAGTACATTCTAGTTTAATCAACAAGTATATAGCTTACTTAAAGGTGAATACCTTTAGAAAAAAAATAAGATACTATAAACAAGGTGCGAAAAATTAAATAACAGTCTATTAAAGCTAAAGGAACAATGAACATAATTTTTGTCTTTCAATGTTCAGATAGAAAAGTTTTAACAGAATACTGAAAGTCAAATGTGTTGTCCCTTGTTCCTACTATTATTGCAAATAAATCAATGGTGAAAGGTAAAAGATGACGCAGTTATTGGACTTACTATCAATAACGTTTACAATTAAAACTTACTATCAGTAACACTGAACATTTATACTTACAGTTTCTTATTAGTCGTTTAATTGAATTGTAATACTTAATTTCTCTACGCCTCAAATCGCTGTACTTTCTTAGGCATTGACGTCTTGTGCTTTTTATCTTTGATACTCTATACATCCTTCTTATCATTTCGTATATAATATGATCACGACTGTCCTGCTTTACCAATCGAACTCCTCCCATACGATGAGGAAAATATCGTTCCATTGCATATACCAGAATGACTATTTCTCCAGCTGTGAAAGGCTCCGTTAGCGACATGTTAGTATCTGACGTCACAACTATACTTGTCAATCAAATTGACGCATGACTATTTTTACAATGTAGCATTATTTTTTGTTGAATCTTTATTTTTCTAATACAATGTAACATGAATAATATTGTTGATCCGACTAACCATTAATAACAAGAATTATATTAAATTTCTGTTGGAACGATAAATTTTGCATGAGGAATATAAATATATCGTCATGGATAATTGGTTTTTTAGTACATCACTATATCCTAGGTTATTGACCACAGATAACACTACTAATATATATATTCTCAAATTTTGTGATTCATTTATATTTGATACAATTACTATGTAACAAAATCACTGGTTAAATGTAGAATAGTAAGTCTAATATGTAACCTTTTGAATAGATAAATGTTGTACTTTTTTAGTTATGTAAATATATTAGTTGTATTAGGATAGAAATAGTTATAATTCTTATTCTTGTTGCCTTTTGAACTTAAAATAAATTGTTATATTATTTTCATTAAAAAAAATTCTGTTTCATGTATTTTTTGGGTGTGACCAATGCAAATAAGGTTTGTTTAGAAAAAGGGCTACAAAGAAATAACAATATGATGATGTTGCATACAAATTTTATTTGAAAAAAAAAATAACACATAACTGCAGAACACAATTTACATACAAGAGGAAAAAATTGGTCGAGAAAGATCAATCGTCAAAATATTGGTTAGAAACCATATCCCTTGTGGCCATGCCACGTCTATTTGTGTTTTCTCTGAAAATTTCTTCTGGAAAGTCATTAAAAGGCATGGCAATATCGTTATCAATGGGGCATCCTCTTTTGGTGGCAATATTATGCAAGACACAGCAAACTAAGATGATTCTTGCTACTTTTTCTGTAGAATACTGCATTGCACCGCCAGATCTGTCCAGACATTGGAACCTCATTTTCAACAATCCATAAGTCCTTTCAATGACACCCCTTGTGCTCTTGTGTGCTTCATTAAAACACATATGTTTCCGGAGTTGGGGGTTATTATAGGGTGTCAGAAGCCATTCATAGCAAGGGTAACCGGCATCCCCTGTAATTAAAAAAAAAAATATTAATGTAAGTCATTCCAAAAAGACAAAATAATTTTTATTAGTTATTGAGGCTAGCGTCAAATTAGTATAAATTTATAGTAACAAATTAAAAATTTATTAAATAATGTGTTTTTTTTAAATTTATTTATATATCCTTTGTTGAAAAAATAGCAATGCACATGTGTGAGCCAATCACACAAGGCCTCTAGTTGCAGCAACCAATCGGCAGCTATTGAGCATATATCTAGATATGATTTTCAGCAAGTGATATAAAAAGAATAAAAAGTCAATTTGAAAGTTGTTTAAAATTACATGCTCTTTAAAAATCCTTAAAAAAATTTTTTTGAGTTCAATTCAAGCTTACCTAATAACCATCCCTCTGGCATTTCCACATTCTCGAATTTTTGGTACAGTCCAGTCTGCCGCAGGATATAAGCGTCATGGCAGGATCCAGGGTAATTTGATCTCACACTGATTATTCTCATTTTGGGGTCACAAACCATCTGTACATTCAAGGAATGGCAGGACTTTCGGTTGCGGTAAATCTCCTCCCGTAACCGTGGCGGTCGAACTGCAATATGGGTACAGTCTATTGCCCCAAGAACATTTGGCATTCCAGCCACACTGTAGAATTGCGACTTTATCGATTGCCACTCTTCTGTGGTAGATGGTAGACAAACATATTCGGGGAATATATGCATGAGTGCATCGATAACTTTGGAAAGATGACGAGAAAAGGCAGACTGACTGAAACCAATGATGACGCTGGACACTGCCTGAAATGATCCGGTGGCAAAAAAGTGCAAGGCAGCAAGAAGCTTGAGTATTCCGGGAATGGCCCTTGAACGAGCCGTCACAGGCTCTAGATAATGTGCTATTTGAGCATATAAAGACAATATTGAATGTCGATCCAGACGGAACCTTTGAATAACCTCTCGATCGGAAAGGGCATCTAAAGGAACCCGAGGAAGGAATACCCGCTGTACTCGTAATCGCCTTCTTCAAACCGGATTTGGGGCATCAGGTTGACGAATTTGCCTTCTACCCCTCATTTGCATCAGACGAATAATATAAAGTTGAAGAAGTGTCTCCATAATGGCTAACATGATCAAAAGTGAGTAACCATTCAATTGTACACCTCTTTTAAATCAGTTGTAGGCGTTGATCTGATAGACCCTATTGTTTATTATGGTGCTCGCCACCTATTAGCTGGCGAGGGATTTTTAACGAGGTAGGTGCGGATAAATTCACGAGCGTATAAATAGATAGTTTAGTAATTACTGTTTTGTGCGAGATTTATGTCGAGCGAGTATTTTCTAGCTACAAAAAAGACGAGAATTCAAGATTTGCGGGCAAGTTCGCTCGACGTTTGTTAATATAAGGTTTTCAATGGATTCGTGGAATAGTACATACGGTTATTGATCCGCACGCAGAAATTTAGACGGAAATAGTGACGAAGACCTCGCAGACAGCTTAGTACATGGAGCCCTAAGATCTGGATTTGCACAGTATTTAATGTCCGATGATCTAAAGCTGGGGAATTTTTAAAGAATGCTCACCAGTCCTTCTATTTCTCTGGTGGAATGATCTAAAGCCACTTTTTACCCTGAAAACAGGGGGGTATTCTGCGTTTTCGTAGGAAAAGTGCACAATAACATTCATATTTTAAACATCATACAAAACAAATAATTTAACAATTAACACAAAAATAAGCAGGGAAAAATTGTATTGTTAAGTTGCATCAAAAATCACAAAAAAATTCTTTACCAAAAATCGTATTTTACCAGAAACGTAAACATTTCTAACACCTAAATTACAAGTTTTGCGCTAAATCCCATTGGCTGATTTAAACAGCCAGTAGGGTTTCAATAGGTCTCATCCTATTGGCTGTTTTGAACAGAAAATAGGATTTCAGAAGCTCTCATCCTATTGGCTGATTTGAATTTGAAGATTCAAATCAGTCAATAGGAATGCAAGGTATGCCATTTTGAAATGGCTACCATGCACTGAAGCTTTAGTGTATGGCAGGGAACGTATGAAGAGGACGCTCCGAGCTGGATGTCTTCGACTTCCAGGATGGCTCCGCTCCGCGCCGCGCCGCCAGGATGAAGAAAGAAGACGTCCCAAGGATGGATGAAGACTTCGCCACCTGGATGAAGACCTCGCCATCTGGATGGAGATGGATGTCCGGACTTCAGAAACCGTGAGTAGATCTTCTGGGGTTAGTGTTAGGTTTTTTTATGGGTGTTTTTTATTTAGATTAGGGCTTTGGACTTTGAGAATGCCCATGCAATGCCCATACAAATGCCCCTTTAGGGGAAATGGGTAGCTTAGGTTTTTTTCTTAGAGTTAGTTTTTTTATTTTAGGGGATTGGTTGGTTGGTGGGGTTTACTGTTGGGGAGACTTTGTATTTTTTTTACAGGTAAAAGAGCTGATTTCTTTAGGGCAATACCCTACAAAGGCCCTTTTAAGGTATATTGGTAGTTTATTGTAGGCTAGGGAGTGTTTTTATTTTTGGGGGGCTTTTTTATTTTTATAGAGCTATTAGATTAGGTGTAATTGTTTTTATTTTTCATAATTTCGTTTATTTTTTTTAATCTAAGTGTTTTTTATTTTTCGTTACTTTAGTGTTAATTATTATTGGTAAACTTTTTCGTAGGATTTGGGTTTTTTTTAGTTGTAATTTAGATTTTTTAATTGAGTAGATCTTTAATTTTTGGAAATAACATATATTTTTTTATTTTATATTATATTACTCCAAAGATAATATGCCATGTGAAGTTGTTTTTATCTACTAGTTTCCTCTAGCCTTTATTAATAAAATGTCCCCCCATTTTAGGATGCATGTAAGCCTGTAGTTATGATGACATAGGTATGAATCTGGGATGAGATTACATATGCACCGTAGGTTTCAGCGCATCGGGTGAATCACATAAACCGTGCTGACAGATATACTGCTGTAAGTTGAACAAACTGGTGACGTTCAGAAATGTGCGGAAATACACATATCCTGCGTCGCCAGGGTCTTATTGCAGTATTTGATCGTCCGGCACCTAAGTTAAAAAAAAAAAAGTGCAAAATACATGTAAAAATCTAACCCGCATCAAAAAAATTAAACCGACACGTCAAAACACCTATAACCGCCATCCCCGAGGTGAAAATGGGGTAAAATTTCTCCATTCTTGGAACGTAAGTCCTTGTGCTGAATTTGTGATACCGCCTACCGACGCCAGTTCTATTTTAGTTTATTGGAGTAAAAACAGCTGGTGACAGGTGAAAAATATGTGCCTAACTAGTATTCGGCTAACTTGTATTCGGCAACTAAAATTGCACAAGCATTTTAACAGAAATGCTTGTGCAATGCGACCCACAGCTCACTGGTGGCCAATTGGACCCTATCAGAGACTGTCAATCATCACGATTGTGAGCAAAATTACAAGTGGAGCACTAGTTAATGCTACCACTCGAGCATTAACTGCAATTGAAGTAAGCTCTTTGTGCGCCTCGATTTGGGTTTGTAATATGAGTTGAAAGTAAACTGTTTTTGCTTGCACATTAGTCAGAGGTACGTAAAAGCTGAATTTAGAATTTTGTGAGCTTGTTAACCTATTCACCCATAGAAGTCAATGGTGCAATAAAAGGGAGACGACGACTTATTGTGTGCAAACCCAATCACATATTCTCAAGTGCACTAACCTGGCATGAAAATATGAATATTTTACATTCCAGTGTTCTTCATATAGCAGAATATGTTCTGTTTATTCATAAATACAAATTTTTACATATATCTGATGTGATATATATATATATATATATATATATATATATATATATATATATATTCCTGAACAAACGGATGCACTCTCAGGTCTTTTAGTGAAGAAAATAAACAATCTTTAATGGAACGTTTTCAGGGACTTCCTCCCCATCATCAGCATAAAACTTAAGTGCAACAAGCAAACATATATACAAAAATAAGGTGATTAGAAATGTCAAATACCTGTGTAACTTGATGTGATTTCAGTGAAGTGGCGCCAAACAGTGTGTGTGGAACGCATATCCTGCGTTCCACTGTGCAAACCGGAAGAACTGTGTCTAATTGTATATCCGGTTTTTGCTGTCAAAAAAATATATATAGTGACCTAAATATAGTGTTCCAACCGTGGCTAGAAACTATTATGTGTACATATACTGCATTTTATTTATTGCTGCGAGTTATGTTTATACCTCTCTTTTGCAGCATGTGTCTCAATCTAGAGTGTTCCACTTTAGTGGATCTGTGCCCGTGTCCTTCAGTGTTAGTGTGCGTGCCCATATAGTGCACATTATCTATTTTCCCACCACTTGGTAGTTATATGTCTTACATGGGTGATTCCCGGTTGCTTTTATCCTGTGTGCAGCACCGCCGTTCGTTGTCCGGATTAGTATGGGGATCAGTTGTAACCGGATCTACTTGGCGGAGTGTTCTATACGTTATGTTTAAAATAATTATATGCGTCCTTGGTTGGTATGGTAACCACCGGGTACTATTCCTCCTTAGCGTACTTGTTCTTTACGTTATATGTATCATGTACCTGCCCTATGGCCCTTCTATTTGTTGTTGCTGTATTACCATTATATATAATGTAATGTATTACTGAACACTACGTGGTGGTTTACTAGCATAACTATTCTCAAGTTGTGTATGTCACTTGAGTATCTGTGTGGGCACATATCTATGTGAGAATACAGGGTAAAACTAGACTAACAGAATAAAAATAAAAATAAACATAAAAATAAAAATAAAAATTAGGTAAAAGCTTCTCAATTGCTTTTACTACTATGTTCACCAGGTTTCTATGTTATGTTATTTGGTTTCTGTACTAAACTATGTGATATCATATCTTAAGCTGTACTCATTATAATATTCCTTACATATGAACTCTCCTCGCTATCTGTTTGTATATTCTTATTACCCCATCATATCTTAAATTGGTTATTAGTTACATATTTAGACATATTGTTGAAAACTATAATATTGACTATATCATTAACTGTAACACAGTCCCAGTTTGTTGACCCTATTAGATGTCCATTCACAACCTGACTTGTTTGGTGCATAAAATGGGGGTTATTATCTTCCTTTAGGCTATTATCTATTGGTTTTTTATATATATATATCTCCGTGGTCCGCTGATGTGTGTCTCTGTGTCATCTTTGTTTATCTCCCAAGCTCTGTAACTGAAAGTTTTCTTCTGGCAGTTGGTATAGGTGAATGTTGACTATAAGGTTGCTCATATGTTTAAGTTTTGATGAGTATATATGGGCAACATGCTTAAAGGGATCATGGACTGTTGATTGGAGGGGATCACCTCCGTGTCCCCCCCCAAAGCAGAATCGTGTGCTCGGTGCTGAATAGTCTACCTCACAGGGGGCCTGACCACCAGTTCCTAGCCACAATATTTTCCACGTCCACTTACCGTGCCCCAGTTTGTATCTCCGCTTAAATGAGTGCCTTAAAGTCTGGGGGGGAATTTAATCCTCCTGGGGCTACCGTGCCCAACCTATACATCCACTCTGCCTCTCGCCTTAGCAGGGCTTTGTTACGGTCACCCCCCCTGTCCAGGGGGGGGATGTGATTGATCAGAATGTACCTAATGGTAGATACCTGGTGTCCCATTCTAGCACAATGTCTGGCGACCGGTTGGTCCGAGTCCCCTTGGGCTAGTGCTTGTCGTATGGCCCGTCTGTGGTTGGCCATTCTCTCGCGGAGTGTACCGCTCGTTTTGCCAACGTAGAACCGGGCATATGGGCAGAATAGGAGATATACCACGAACGTGGTGTTGCAAGATATAGAGTGTTTGATCTTGTACACTTTGTTAGTGTGTCGATGGTGGAAATTTTTGGTTGCCACGAGTCCATTGCATGTTGTGCACCCCAGGCATCGATATGAGCCTTTGATATTTGTGTGTGTTGTGTCCATATAACTTGGTTTAGGGTCTGTCCTTACTAGGATGTCCTTGAGGTTGGTGCCCCTCCGGTATGCTACCATGGGTGTCAGGTTGTGCGTAAATGTCATCTGATCCCGATACTAGTATTGTACGAAACACACAGACATCTCCCAATACGTACACTATACAACCTCCATACCATCCCCCATATATACATAGGGGACAATCTACCCCAGATCATTTTTTAGGGGTTACTACGAGGTCACGCAGAGGAGGGGGAGGAACTCCAGACCACACATTAGGAGGGCAAGGGGGCAGGTACAGACCCACACGCCGCAACAGACGGAGAATATAGTGGTTAATCTTAGTAAGCATGTTCTTACAACAGCAGAAAAAAACATGCTTAACAAGGGCTTATCTTTCGTACCCAGCCATAACACCACAGAAATGGATCTAAAGTTAGACCTGTACAAGCTAAATCGCACTATGAAAATAAAGGAATACTTTCAAAATGCCCCCATATGACCAGAACACACCAGCCCTGTACAAAAATGCAAAAAACCTAGCACATTTGAGCCATCTAACAGCAGTGCTAGCACTAAGACCTTTATGAGGCTAATAGCACAGGACATGGAACTACAAAGAACTAATAACAAATGGAGACACAACCTTACACATACAGAAAGAACAGCAATTAAATCACTACTCAATGACCATACTCTGGTCATCCGCCCAGCCGACAAAGGTGGAGCGATAGTCCTCATGGACTATGAGGATTACAGAGTTGACATACTTACACAACTAACAGATGTTCATACCTACAAGGAGTTACCAAATGATCCCACGACCAAGTTCAAAAAAGAACTGGATGGTATTCTAAAACTAGGTTTTGAACAAGGATATTTATCTGAACAAATCTTTGATTATTGTACTACCACATATCCAAGAATCCCAATCCTATACACGACCCCAAAAATACACAAAACTTTGGACCACCCGCCTGGGAGGCCGATAGTTTCAGCTGTACAATCGCTTACGCAACCCGTAGCACAAGTAATAGACATTCTCCTTCAACCCATAGTAAGGAAGGTCAGATCGTATATATCTGATACTAATGACTTGATCAGGAGAATGAGGGATGTGCGTGTGGAGACTGGTGACATCCTGGTCACCCTGGATGTCAACAGTCTCTACACTATCATCCCCCATGATGCTGGACTGCTGGCAATAAAACAACATCTCATTGACAGTACACATTATGAGGGACCCCCTATTGATTTTTTCTTGACACTCATGGAATATTGTCTTACCAGGAACTATTTCCGTTTTGAGACATCTTTTTATTTACAGTTAACAGGCACGGCAATGGGGTCTAATATGGCCCCATCGTATGCCAACATTTATATGTCTCAGTTCGAGGATCAATTCCTGTGGAGCACTGACACATCGCCGGTGATCTTTTATGTAAGATACATCGACGATGTATTCATGGTCTGGCGGGGGGGGCAACAAACATTACTTGATTGGTTTGAAATTTGGAATAACACCCCCACACCAGTGAGGTTTAAAATGACACACCATGAAAAAGAGATACAATTCCTAGATCTCAATATTTTCATACAAGATAATGTTCTAGGGACCACACTCTTTAGTAAGCCCACCGACAGAAACTCTATCCTGAATGCCACTAGCTGTCACCCCCCGGCCCTACTAAGGGGCATAGTCAAGTCACAGATGACTAGGGTTATAGGCAATAATTCCAATACTGCCACAGGGGTCTCACAGCTGCAAATGATGAGAGACAAATTCCTGCAGAGGGGATACAAACAACAGACCATTGACAGCACCTTACAAGAAGTCCTACCGTATACACAGGACAATCTTATACACAAGGACAGCCCAAGAGGAAAAGAAAATAAATTGATCATGGCAACAACTTTCTCACCTAACACTACCATGGCTGGAAAAATACTACGAGAACATTGGCCAGTAGTTAAAACAGACCCTAAATTGACATTTACGCACAACGTGACACCCATGGCAGCATACCGGAGGGGCACCAACCTCAAGGACATCCTAGTAAGGACAGACCCTAAACCAAGTTATATGGACACAACACACACAAATATCAAAGGCTCATATCGATGCCTGGGGTGCACAACATGCAATGGACTCGTGGCAACCAAAAATTTCCACCATCCACACACTAACAAAGTGTACAAGATCAAACACTCTATATCTTGCAACACCACGTTCGTGGTATATCTCCTATTCTGCCCATGTGCCCAGTTCTACGTTGGCAAAACGAGCGGCACACTCCGCGAGAGAATGGCCAACCACAGACGGGCCATACGACAAGCACTAGCCCAAGGGGACTCGGACCAACCGGTCGCCAGACATTGTGCTAGAATGGGACACCAGGTATCTACCATTAGGTACATTCTGATCGATCACATCCCCCCCCCTGGACAGGGGGGGTGACCGTAACAAAGCCCTGCTAAGGCGAGAGGCAGAGTGGATGTATAGGTTGGGCACGGTAGCCCCAGGAGGATTAAATTCCCCCCCAGACTTTAAGGCACTCATTTAAGCGGAGATACAAACTGGGGCACGGTAAGTGGACGTGGAAAATATTGTGGCTAGGAACTGGTGGTCAGGCCCCCTGTGAGGTAGACTATTCAGCACCGAGCACACAATTCTGTTTTGGGGGGGGGACACGGAGGTGATCCCCTCCAATCAACAGTCCATGATCCCTTTAAGCATGTTGCCCATATATAATCATCAAAACTTAAACATATGAGCAACCTTATAGTCAACATTCACCTATACCAACTGCCAGAAGAAAACTTTCAGTTACAGAGCTTGGGAGATAAACAAAGATGACACAGAGACACACATCAGCGGACCACGGAGATATATATATAAAAAAACCAATAGATAATAGCCTAAAGGATGATAATAACCCCCATCTTATGCACCAAACAAGTCAGGTTGTGAATGGACATCTAATAGGGTCAACAAACTGGGACTGTGTTACAGTTAATGATATAGTCAATATTATAGTTTTCAACAATATGTCTAAATATGTAACTAATAACCTATTTAAGATATGATGGGGTAAAAAGAATATACAAACAGATAGCGAGGAGAGTTCATATGTAAGGAATATTATAATGAGTACAGCTTAAGATATGATATCACATAGTATAGTACAGAAACCAAATAACATAACATAGAAAACTGGTGTACATAGTAGTAAAAGCAATTGAGAAGCTTTTACCTAATTTTTATTTTTATGTTTATTTTTATTTTTATTCTGTTAGTCTAGTTTTACCCTGTATTCTCACATAGATATGTGCCCACACAGATACTCAAGTGACATACACAACTTGAGAATAGTTATGCTAGTAAACCACCACGTAGTGTTCAATAATACATTACGTTATAAGTCCCAGCCTTAACAAATGCCCATATATATAATGGTAATACAGCAACAACAAATAGAAGGGCCATAGGGCAGGTACATGATACATATAGCGTAAAGAACAAGTACGCTAAGGAGGAATAGTACCCGGTGGTTACCATACCAACCAAGGACGCATATGATTATTTTAAACATAACATATAGAACAATCCGCCAAGTAGATCCGGTTACAACTGATCCCCATACTAATCCGGACAACGAACGGCGGTGCTGCACACAGGATAAAAGCAACCGGGAATCACCCATGTAAGACATATAACTTCCAAGTGGTGGGAAAATAGATAATGTGCACTATATGGGCACGCACACTAACACTGAAGGACACGGGCACAGATCCACTAAAGTGGAACACTCTAGATTGAGACACATGCTGCAAAAGAGAGGTATAAACATAACTCGCAGCAATAAATAAAATGCAGTATATGTACACATAATAGTTTCTAGCCACGGTTGGAACACTATATTTAGGTCACTATATATATTTTTTTGACAGCAAAAACCGGATATACAATTAGACACAGTTCTTCCGGTTTGCACAGTGGAACGCAGGATATGCGTTCCACACACACTGTTTGGCGCCACTTCACTGAAATCACATCAAATTACACAGGTATTTGACATTTCTAATCACTGATGATGGGGAGGAAGTCCCTGAAAACGTTCCATTAAAGATTGTTTATTTTCTTCACTAAAAGACCTGAGAGTGCATCCGTTTGTTCAGGAATATACATTGCATGACTGCACCCAGGCAGATGTCCACAGGAGGGTAACACTGTACTTTGGACAGTAATATATATATATATATATATATATATATTTATATATATATATGAATATTAATTTAAAAATACTTAGAATATATTCTGCTATGTGCAGAACATTGGAATGTGAACTATTTACAGTAAATACACAGTATAACACTAACAATGTATGTATATATAAAAGCAAAAATAGGATGCACTCACCGGGACTTATAAATAATAAAAAGATTTTTTCAATAACCATTGTGACGTTTCAGGTATGTTATCCCCATCCTCAGACCATGAATATACAGTGTAAAATATATGATTTAAATAACTTACCCCAGCACCAACACCCGCAAAGCAACCGGAACCTCCACGGCGTCTCTACCGCACCACTGTGCATGTCCAGTGGTTGCCATGGCAACCGGACTCACGTCAATCTAAAAACAAGAAATACAAATATAGAAAGCAGTACAGCACAACACAGTGCACTCAGAATAACGAGCACTAACTTATCAGCGCCACTTAAGCTTCTTAGTTACTCCTAACCAAAATGTACAATAAAAGGGTTTCCTCGCAAACTATTGGATCTAACATTTAATACTATGGTTACAGAATGATGCTATTCTAGGGGTTTTAACTCTTTAAAAGCTATCTACACTATATAATAGGGGGATAGATGAACATATAACCAAATATATATAACAGGAAAATAACCCTAGAAACTAGAGAAAACAATGCCAATCGAGATTACTGTTCAAACCTCTAGGTGTTAGAGTGTTTAGAGTAAAAATCCCCCTTACCTCCCTTTGCAACAATAGTTTGGCTCTGACCCCCACCCTAGGAAGAAGGGGGACATGGTCAATAATTACGTATCTAAGATTTGCTACCATATGGCCAGCCATGGCAAAATGACTTGCAACCGGCTGAACTGACTCGTTGTTTTTTATAGCCGTCCTTATAGCTGCTCTATTGTTGTTCATACGTGTGCGAAGGTCATCAGTGGTTTTTCCTACATAATACAAACCACACGGACAGTGCAGTAAATATATGATGTATTTGGTTGTACATGTTACTCTATATTTGATAACATATTTTTTGTTGGTAGATGGATGTGTGAATATTTTGGTATTACTCAATCCACTACAAGTGGTGCACCCTAAGCATCTAAAACAGCCCAATTTGGGTTGATTCAGCCATGTTGTCTGTTTATAGCTCTCGTCTGGATCATCTCTGACCAAGGTGTCCTTTATAGATTTGGACCTTTTGAAGCCCACCATTGGGGGACCCATATTCACAAATTGGAGCAATGTATCTGAGTTAACAATGTGCCAAACCTTTCCAATTGCAGTTGGTAGATCTTTATTATCAACAGAGTAGGTTGTGAGATAGATCATCCTAATCTCCTCCTCCTGCCGTTTCTTGTATCATCCTATTTCAAGTTCCAAAAATTTTTATAGTTGGGTATCAATCAATGTTGCTTCATATCCCTGATGAATAAAATGGTCTCTCATCTCCAATAGATGTTGTCTATCTTGAGTTTGTTCATTATTATTATGGACAACTCATTTGAACTGAGAAACAGGTAGTGCTCTTTTTAGAGTGGGGAGGATGGCAACTTGTGTCTTCCAACAATGAATTCCTGTCCGTGGTATTGCGGAATAGAGTAGTGTACAATTTGTCCTGTTGTTTGTAGATTCTCAAATCTAAGAAATCTACAGTCTGGTCGTTATATTGCTTCTTAAACTGTAGTGTAGATATTTCCTGATTGAGTTGTTTAAACCATCTTTCTAGATCATTTACTGAACCATCCCAGATTATGAACAGATCATCTATATACCTTCTGAAGAATTTTACTTCTTTATGTTGGAAAAGACTTGTGGAGTACTGTTCAAATTCAGCCATATACAAATTGGCATATGATGGGGCCACATTGGACCCCATTGCCTTGCCAAGAAGTTGTAAGTAGAAGAGATTCTCGAATCTGAAATAATTCATGGTTAAACAAAACTGTAATAAATCCAGAATCCACTCCATCCTTGGTCCCACATAGCGTTATCTGCACAGATGGTTTCTGGTTGCCTCCAGCCCCTATATACGGGATAACCGTGTAAAGGCTGACAACATTTAAGGTTACCAGCAGTTCAGTTCCTTTCAATGGAGGTAATTGTTTAAGATCCCCAATTCTTGTCATGGAGTCTAAAAGAAAGGATGTCATGTTTCTGACTAATGGTTGCAGCAAACTGTCCAGGTAGGAGGCAATAGGTTGTAGAAGCAAACCAATAGCCGAAACTATCGGTCTGCCGGGTGGTTTAGTAGCATGCTTGTGCACTTTCAGCAGTGTATAAAACACTGGTGTTCAAGGGAATTTCACCATTAGGTATGCTAGAAGACCCATATGAATTAGCCCTTCCAACTGAGCACTCTGTAATGACTGATCAACTGTTTTTTTAAAGGTTCCGAAAGGAGCTCCAGGTAGTTGTGTATAGGTGATCGGATCATTAAGTTGTTTGAGAGCTTCTTGTTGATAATAGTGGTAGTCCAAGACTATCACCGCGCCCCCTTATCAGCTTCACTGAAAAAAAATTCCTTCTTTTCACCAATGGAGTGCAAAGAGTTTTCCATAATAATAATGAACAAACTCAAGCTAATCAACAACTATTGGAGATGAAAGACTGTTTTATTAATAGGGGATATGAAGCAACATTGATACCCAACTATCATATTTTTGGGACTTGAAACAGGATGATACATTGGCAGACAAGAGACGACAGGAGGAGGAGATTAGGATGACCTATCTCACATCCTACTCTATTCATAAAAATGATCTACCAACTGCACTCCAAAAGGATTGCCATATTGTGAACTTGGATACATCGCTGCCATTTGTGAATATGAGTCCCCCAAGGGTGGGCTTCAAAAGGTATCCCGGACACCTTGGTCAGAGTTGATCCAGTCGAGAGCTATAAACAGACAACATGGCTGAATCAACCCAAATTGGGCTGTTTTAGATGCTTAGGGTGCACCACTTGTAGTGGACTGAGTAATACTAAAATATTCACCCATTCATCTACCAACAAAAAATATATTATCAAACATAGAGTGAAATGTACAACCAAATACATTGTATAATTACTGCACTGTCCATATAGTTTGTATTATGTAGGAAAAACCACTGATGACCTTCGCACCCATATGGCCAACCATAGAGCAGCTATAAGGATGGCTATAAAAAAACAATTAGTCGGTTCAGCCGGTTGCAAGACATTTTTTCATGGCTGGAAATACGGTAGCAAATCTCAGATTCAAACTATTATTGCAAAGGGAGGCTAGGTGGATATTTACCCTAGATACTCTAACACCTAGAGGTTTGAACAGTAATCGATTAGCATTGATTTTAGGGTAATTTTCCTGTTATATATATTTGGTTATATGTTTATCTATCCCCCTATTATATAGTGCAGATAGCTTTTAAAGAGTTAAAAACCCTAGAATATTATCATTCTGTAACCATAGTATTAAATGAAAGATCCAATAGTTTCTAGGGATCCCTTTTATTGTACATTTTGGTTAGGAGTAATTGAGAAGCTTAAGTGGCACTGATAAGTTAGTGCTCGTTATTCTGAGTGCACTTTGTTCTGCTGTAATGCTGTTCTGTATTTTGTATTTCTTGTTTTTAGATTGACACGAGACCTGCGCAGTGGTGTGGTGGAGACGCTGTGGAGGTTCCGGTTACTTAGCGGGTGTTGGTGCTGGGGTAAGTTATTTAAATCATGTATTGTACACTGTACAGGGAGTGCAGAATTATTAGGCAAATGAGTATTTTGACCACATTATCCTCTTTATGCATGTTGTCTTACTCCAAGCTGTATAGGCTCGAAAGCCTACTACCAATTAAGCATATTAGGTGATGTGCATCTCTGTAATGAGAAGGGGTGTGGTCTAATGACATCAACACCCTATATCAGGTGTGCATAATTATTAGGCAACTTCCTTTCCTTTGGCAAAATGGGTCAAAAGAAGGACTTGACAGGCTCAGAAAAGTAAAAAATAGTGAGATATCTTGCAGAGGGATGCAGCACTCTTAAAATTGCAAAACTTCTGAAGCGTGATCATCGAACAATCAAGTGTTTCATTCAAAATAGTCAACAGGGTCGCAAGAAGCGTGTGGAAAAACCAAGGCACAAAATAACTGCCCATGAACTGAGAAAAGTCAAGCGTGCAGCTGCCAAGATGCCACTTGCCACTAGTTTGGCCATATTTCAGAGCTGCAACATCACTGGAGTGCCCAAAAGCACAAGGTGTGCAATACTCAGAGACATGGCCAAGGTAAGAAAGTCTGAAAGACGACCACCACTGAACAAGACACACAAGCTGAAACGTCAAGACTGGGCCAAGAAATATCTCAAGACTGATTTTTCTAAGGTTTTATGGACTGATGAAATGAGAGTGAGTCTTGATGGGCCAGATGGATGGGCCTGTGGCTGGATTGGTAAAAGGCAGAGAGCTCCAGTCCGACTCAGACGCCAGCAAGGTGGAGGTGGAGTACTGGTTTGGGCTGGTATCATAAAAGATGAGCTTGTGGGGCCTTTTCGGGTTGAGGATGGAGTCAAGCTCAACTCCCAGTCCTACTGCCAGTTTCTGGAAGACACCTTCTTCAAGCAGTGGTACAGGAAAAAGTCTGCATCCTTCAAGAAAAACATGATTTTCATGCAGGACAATGCTCCATCACACGTGTCCAAGTACTCCACAGCGTGGCTGGCAAGAAAGGGTATAAAAGAAGAAAATCTAATGACATGGCCTCCTTGTTCACCTGATGTGAACCCCATTGAGAACCTGTGGTCCATCATCAAATGTGAGATTTACAAGGAGGGAAAACAGTACACCTCTCTGAACAGTGTCTGGGAGGCTGTGGTTGCTGCTGCATGCAATGTTGATGGTGAACAGATCAAAACACTGACAGAATCCATGGATGGCAGGCTTTTGAGTGTCCTTGCAAAGAAAGGTGGCTATATTGGTCACTGATTTGTTTTTGTTTTGTTTTTGAATGTCAGAAATGTATATTTGTGAATGTTGAGATGTTATATTGGTTTCACTGGTAAAAATAAATAATTGAAATGGGTATATATTTGTTTTTTTGTTAAGTTGCCTAATAATTATGCACAGTAATAGTCACCTGCACACACAGATATCCCGCCAAAAATAGCTATAACTAAAAACAAACTAAAAACTACTTCCAAAACTATTCAGCTTTGATATTAATGAGTTTTTTGGGTTCATTGAGAACATGGTTGTTGTTCAATAATAAAATTAATCCTCAAAAATACAACTTGCCTAATAATTCTGCACTCCCTGTATATTCATGGCCTAAGTACGGGGATAACATCCCTGAAACGTCACAATGGTTATTAAATAAATATTTTTTATTATTTATGAGTCCCGGCGAGTGCTTCCTATTTTTGCTTATATGTTTATCCTTTGAATGCCCCCCGGGTAGCTGAGAACTGTGTTAAGTGTGTGCAGAGGTCCCTGGACATTGTATGTATATATATATATATATATATATATATATATATATATATATATATAGGCTTACCAGAAGTCCCACTTTTACTGGGATTGTCCCGGTTTGGAGGCGCTGTCCCAGTGTCCCACCCAGTTGTTCATTCTGTTCCAGTAGGGTTGCCGCCTCCAGGTTTCAAATGATGTGTCCGGGTTTCAGACCACCTGAAACCCAGACACATTATTCAAAATGACTGGACTGTGGCTCTCCAGCATAGTTGGATGCTGGTACTTTGTTACATACAGCCCTGCTTAGCTTAACGTTCGTGTCCTTCAAAGTTTACATTTAGTAATACAGGCTGAGTGAGCAGCATAGGTTTTTTTTAATTTTGTAGTACTTCTTGGTTTATTTTTCTAAGAATTTAACACCTTCTCCCCCCCGACCCTTGGTGTCATTGCAGGTAATACACCTTTAGGGGAATCATATGGGTATGAATAGGAAGTACAGACAGGCAGGATTTTTGGCCTGGATCTTGCTTTACTTCATGCAGGATAGCATTTTGGCTATAAACTTCCTGCATTATGGTATAGAGTAGCCTCTTAAACAGCTTTAGCAGGTACGTGTTTCTTTTTTACTTTCATTCAATGTTGTATTTATGCCTAATCAGTATTTGGCTCTGTTCCTTAATTAGATATATAAAACACATATTACACTGGAGATATTAAATTGTGAAATTGTGTTTTATCTAGATAATAATAATAATTATATTTAGGTTTACCGAATGTAATCTGAGCCCTTTATCTATCTACATAGTGGGTTTGCAGTTTAATGTGAATATTACCCATTATTAAGCTTTGTCTTTCAGTTTTAGGATAGTATTGTGTTCTTGTTCCTGTTTACATTACAATTAGCTCAATCTTTAGATAGCCTTTTAAGTGTTGGTTTGAGGGCATAAGGTTAAATGTACCTGTACAATCTCTATGGGCGTGTTTTTCATTTAACTATTTTATCCAATCAGGTGCTTTTCAAATCATCTGCATGATTTCAATCTGTCACTATTTAGGTGGCGGATATGTTAAGGAGCAGTGGTCCTATTACTGCTGCTTCTTAATGTTCATTTCAGGCAATCGTGAAAGGATAAGCCTCCGAAGCAACAACTGCTACTTGATAAATTGAGCCCATAAACTCTACAGGTTTACTCTGTTCCTTGAGTTATAATTGGAGCTGTGGTAAATGTGGAGCATTGGAATCTTTCCATGAATTCAGCAGAAATATCCTATATAAATTAATGATATCTCACACGGGTATAGGTTCAAAAATGTTAAAATAATTCTTAAACCCCTTAAGGACCACAGCACTTTTCCATTTTCTGACTGTTTGGGACCAGGGCTATTGTTGCATTTCTGCAGTGTTTGTGTTTAGCTGTAATTTTCCACTTACTCATTTACTGTACCAAGATACCATTATTTTCATCATATCTTATAATTTACTATAAAATTTTTTGTAAAATATGAGGAAAAAAATGAAAAAAACACACTTTTTCTAACTTTGACCCCAAAATCTGTTACACATCTACAACCACCAAAAAATACCCATGCTAAATAGTTTCTAAATTTTGTCCTGAGATTAGAAATACCCAATGTTAACATGTTCTTTGCTTTTTTTTTTGCAAGTTATAGGGCAATGAGTACAAAGAGCACTTTGCTGTTTCCAAACCATTTTTTTTTTCAAAATTAGCGATAGTTACATTTTAACACTGATATCTGTCAGGAATCCCTGAATATCCCTTGACATGTATATATTTTGTTTTAGTAGACAACCCAAAGTATTGATCTAGGCCCATTTTGGAATATTTCATGCCACTATTTCACCACCAAATGTGATCAAATAAAAAAATGTGTTAATTTTTTCACAAAAGTTTTCACAAACTTCACTGAAATTATTTACAAACAACTTGTGCAATTATGGCACAAATGGTTGTAAATGCTTATCTGGGATCCCCTTTGTTCAGAAATAGCAGACATTTATGGCTTTGGCATTACTTTTTGGTAATAAGAAGGCCGCTAAATGCTGCTGCGCACCACACTTGTATAATGCCCAGGCATGAAGGGGTTAATTAGGTAGCTTGCAGGGTTAATTTTAGCATTAGTGTAGTGTAGTAGACAACCCGAAGTATTAATCTAGGCCCATTTCGGTATATTTCATGCCACCATTTCACCGCCAAATGCGTTCAGATAAAATAAATTGTTCACTTTTTCAAAAACTTTAGGTTTCTCACTGAAATTATTTACAAACAGCTTGTGCAATTATGGCACAAATGGTTGTAAATGCTTCTCTGGGATCCCCGTTTTTCAGAAATAGCAAACATATATGACTTTGGAATTGCTTTTTGGTAATTAGAAGGCCCCTAAATGCTGCTGTGCACCACCCTTGTATTATGCCCAGCAGTGACAGGGTTAATTAGTTAGCTTGTAGGGAGCTTGAAGGGTTAATTTTAGCTTTAGTGTAGAGATAAGCCTCCCACCTGACACATCCCACCCCCTGATCCCTCCCTGACTACTCTCAAAAAACTCTCTTCCCTCCCCCACCTCACTATTGTTACCGCCATCTTTAGTACTGGCAGAAAGTCTGTCAGTATAAAAATAAAAAGTTTGTGGGGTATTTTTTGTTTTGTTTTTTAAATTTTAAAGCTGTCTGCCAGTACCCACTTTTGAATAAATTTGCCCATTTATATATATATATATATATATATATATATACAAATGTAGATAAAGTGGCACACACCAAACAAGCAGCTACCCGGTGCACTGCAAAATGAGTATTGCATAAAGATGGTGCTCCAAATACACACACGGCTTCAAGTGTGTTTTAGGTATCTGAAAGCAGCAGGCAACACATGGAATTTCAAATAACAAGCATTTAATTCCAATCCAAGAAAAACAGCAGGGCCTTAACCCATAACGTTTCGGTCTACACTTAGACCTTTGTCAAATGGAGCCCATGTGAGAGATACAGAACCCACTATGTGACCCAACATATATACACACAAACAGCTAAACATAATGTGCAAAATTTACATAACCCGCGCCAAACTGCCACCTAGCGATCCGCCTGATTCAATGAGGACCCCACGTGTATCGGTGTGTACGTCATGACGTCACGCATAACGGAAACCAGAATGAGGCCGTGACCGGGAGTCATGGTAACGGTAAACAAACAGGCCGTATACCAAAAGACAGAGTGAGACGGAGAACTAGGGGGTGTGTACAAAGGGGTGTGTACACAGCGTCAGGCGCGAGGGGAAATCAAATACATAAGAATAGTGTGTGAACAGAACATAAGCAGGTGACAATATTATGAATAAATGGGCTATAACATACGCCCTATAGAAGAATACAATTTAGAACCAGAAGTCTATTACATGTGTAACTTACAGAACCAATCTATACAGTCATGTATCAATGGGAGACTACTAGAAATACATGTGTGACAACATATGCCAATACATTTATGTGGATTACTTAGAACACTAATCGTAGGAACAATGTTCCAAAAGTAGAATAGAGGACAAACATTATGTCAAGCATGTAGATACCCTATGTGCCACTGTAACATAGGTAAGTGATCATTTATAGCAGCATCCAAAGTCAATGGTAGAGTTCAGACCTTTAGGAGCCATGGTATTAAGGTTAAATATCCACCTGCCTTCCAGGCGCAATAGGGTTGATGCCCTATCTCCGCCACGCCTTGGTCGTGGTACGTGGTCAATCAGAAGCACCCTCAATGAGGACAATGAGTGTCCCGCTTGTGCAAAATGTCTCGCGACTGGTTGCTCGGAATCACCCGATTTGATAGCCTGCCGATTTGATAGCCTGACGTAGTAGTCATTTTGCCAATATAGTACAAAGAACACGGGCAGATTATGGCATATATCACGAATTCTGATGTACATGTCAACCTGTGGTTGATTTTATATTTCCTGTTGGTATGAGGATGGTGGAAGCTGTTCGCAGTCATCAGATGGTTACAGGTTACACAATTGCCACATCTGTAGCATCCCATCTTGGCCTTAGGTAGCCAGGTCCGTCGTTCGTAGCAATGCACCGGGTCGTTTAAGAGCAGCAGGTCACGTCGATTTTTGGACCTTTTGTAGACCATACGTGGTGGTGGAAGGTCATAAAACGGAAGGCTGGAGTCTTTAGCCACTATTTTCCAATTCTCTCTGATACTATCAGATATCACCTCCGAAAATGGAGTGTACGTAGTGAAAAAGTTCATTCTCAGATCTTTTTCTTTATTACGTACCATAAGGCTATCACGGGTTTGATGTTCAGCAACCAGAAGCTGTTTCTCGATCAGTTGTGAGGGGTAACCACGTTGAAGGAACTTCTGAGCCATTTCAGTTAGTTGTGCTTTTTTATGATGATCATCAGTATTGTTGCGAACGACCCTCAGGAGCTGCGAGGAGCTGACGCCATTTTTTATGAGTTTGAGGATGAAATCTGTTGTAGTGTAATATAGAGTTTTTGTCAGTTTCCTTATGAAATAAGGTAGTGTGTAAAAAGTCAATACCCAAAGAGTCAGTTTTATATATCTCTAGATCCAAGAAGTGAATTTTTTCTAAATTCCATTCTATTTTAAATTTGATAGTTGAATCTAAATCGTTAAGTGATTTGAACCAATACATAAGCGATGCCGGGGTGCCTCTCCAAACGAGAAACACGTCGTCAATATAGCGGTGGTAGAATCTGATGGAGCTGTGCTTGGGGTTAAATACATGGTATTTTTCAAATTGAGCCATATATAGGTTAGCATACGCAGGTGCCATACTTGACCCCATGGCCGTGCCCAGTATTTGCAAAAAAAATTATTCTCAAACCGAAAAAAGTTTTTCTCCAAGCACAGCCCCAGCAGATTCATCAAAAATTCAATTGGTGGGCCCGAATAATGCTCACTATTGATCAGACACTCTTTTATCATTTTTTTGCCATGGTCATGTGGAATCACGGTATAAAGGCTAACCACATCCATGGTAACCAGTATATCAAGTTGTTTGTCTACTCCCAATGTTTTAAGGAGGTTGATGAGCTCAAAAGAGTCTCTGAGATAGGAATCAGTAGCCTGAACCACTGGCTGCAGGAAAAAAATCTATATATTCAACCAAAGGCTGTAGTAGGGAACCCCTGGCAGAGACAATTGGTCTGCCAGGGGGGTTATCCAAAGACTTGTGGATCTTTGGGAGCAAATACAAAATGGGGCAAATAGGTTTGTCCACAGTCAAGAATGACCAGGTATCATCATCTATTATGTTGGCAATAAGTGCTATGCCCAAAAGGTCATCCACGTCCTTTTTGAACCCCATAGTGGGATTACCCTTGAGTCTGGAATATTTTATGCCATCAAATAGTTGTCTGTGTGCTTCAGAACTGTATGTCTCATAGTCAAGAATGACTATGGCCCCACCCTTATCAGCCGGCCTTATGACTATACTAGGGTCTTGAGAAAGATTTGTAATGGCCATTCTCTCCTGTTTAGTGAGATTATCCCGAATTCTATCAGTAGGGGGTTGAGTTTCAGAAATACTAGACAGACACGCGTGATGGAAAGTTTTAATGGCAGTGTGTGTATTAGGTGGTTCAAATGTGCTGTGTCCTTTAAAAAAAATTTGGGTGTAGTCATCTTTGTCCTTAAAGAAATCTTTAAGTTTTAGTTGCCGTTGGAATCTACCAAAAAAACAAACAGGCCGTATACCAAAAGACAGAGTGAGACGGAGAACTAGGGGGTGTGTACAAAGGGGTGTGTACACAGCGTCAGGCGCGAGGGGAAATCAAATACATAAGAATAGTGTGTGAACAGAACATAAGCAGGTGACAATATTATGAATAAATGGGCTATAACATACGCCCTATAGAAGAATACAATTTAGAACCTGAAGTCTATTACATGTTTAACTTACAGAACCAATCTATACAGTCATGTATCAATGGGAGACTACTAGAAATACATGTGTGACAACATATGCCAATACATTTATGTGGATTACTTAGAACACTAATCGTAGGAAAAATGTTCCAAAAATAGAATAGAGGCCAAACATTATGTCAAGCATGTAGATACAATATGTGCCACTGTAACATAGGTAAGTGATCATTTATAGCAGCATCCAAAGTCAATGGTAGAGTTCAGACCTTTAGGAGCCATGGTATTAAGATTAAATATCCACCTGCCTTCCAGGCGCAATAGGGTTGATGCCCTATCTCCGCCACGCCTTGGTCGTGGTACGTGGTCAATCAGAAACACCCTCAATGAGGATTCATAATATTGTCACCTGCTTATGTTCTGTTCACACACTATTCTTATGTATTTGATTTCCCCTTGCGCCTGACGCTGTGTACACACCCCTTTGTACACACCCCCTAGCTCTCCGTCTCACTCTGTCTTTTGGTATACGGCCTGTTTGTTTACCGTTACCATGACTCCCGGTCACGGCCTCATTCTGGTTTCCGTTAAGTGTGACGTCATGACGTACACGCCTATAAACGTGGGGTCCTCCTTGAATCAGGTGGATCGCTAGGAGGCAGTTTGGCGCGGGTTATGTAAATTTTGCACATTATGTTTAATTGTTTGTGTGTATATATGTTGGGTCACATAGTGGGTTTCTGTATCTCTCACATGGGCTCCATTTGACAAAGGTCTAAGTGTAGACCGAAACGTTATGGGTTAAGGCCCTGCTGTTTTTCTTGGATTGGAATAAAATGCTTGTTATTTGAAATCCCTTGTGTTGCTTTCAGATACCTAAAATACACTTGAAGCCGTGTGTGTATTTGGAACACCATCTTTATATATATATATATATATATATATATATATACACATATTTTTCTGTAGTGTAGCTGCTCCCACCCTCAATTCTCCTATCCCTTCCCAGACCCAGATCACCACCTTCTCCCACCACATCTTATACTTAAATGCTCATATGAGCAGATCGCAAACGCGCACGTGCAAGAGCAACCGCCGCCCCCGTGCGCGCTCCCGCACACACTAGCGAGTGAATTCACACTGTCTGCCGGAAGTTCCCCATCGATGGCCGCCCACCCGCCTCCCTGCAATTGCTCCCACCAACGATCGTGGCCATCAATGGCCGATGCAGTAAGGGCCACAGAGTGGCTCTCTCTGCATCGGATTTCTAAAAAGTGTTATAGCAGGATGCCTCAATATCAAGGCATCACTGCAATAACATAAAAGCGGCTAGAAGCGATCAGGATCGCTTCCACCGATTGAAAACACTGACGACGTACACGGTATGTCCTTGGTCGTTAAGGACCATTTTTTGTAGGACGTACCATGTATGTTGTTGGTCATTAAGGGGTTAAATTGGTATACCATTTGCTAACCTGTGTACAGCACACTGGGGAACTCATGCATCATTTTTTTTTTTTTTTGACTAAAAAGTGTTGTGTTTGGTCCTTTTTATGGTTGCCATTGTATTTAGCAGTCTGGTAATTCCTTATGTCTGCCCAGGGTAGTATCACATACAAACAGAACATTTTTTACATGTTTGTGATCACCCTCCTCTGGTGTGTCTTAGACTTTATTTATATTATAAAGCACCAATTCGATTTTTTTGTTTGTTGATATATTTGATTGCTTTAAAGCATTGCTATTTTTTCTAATTGTATCCTTAATTGAGTTTTTAGGTTGTTAATATTGCATAGGACTAATTATGTACAGTGCATTAGTTCATACATTGGTTACCATGACAACTACCCTATCAGCTACTACTACTGTTTTTTTTTTCAAATTTTTTTAATATTGTTTGATGAAGCTAGTGAGCTCCAAACCTTACAATAAAAATGTGTTCATTAGTGAAGAGAGCAGTGTGCCGATATGTTTTGTCTATATACAGTGGCCTACACAAAAATATTAATTACTTACCTAAATGATCATGTTTAAGGGATTTTGATACAGTGTAACATGAGAGATTATTGTACAAATTTAAGGGGCTGGAAAAAGCTGATAGTGTTAGCTCATGGATAAATAACTAGATAAAAAGACAAATGAGTTGTAGTAAATGGGGTGCAGTTCTGAGGTGTAATTTTAAAAAAGACATTGTAGAATTAGAAAAAGTTCATAGAAGGTACAAAGCTGCTAACAGTATTGAAGGATTTAAACAATGAGAGGTCCTAAAGCCCGTTCACACGGGCCATTTCTTGCAGTACAGCGGTCCCACCCCTTGCTCTCTCTCCCCCTCTCTTTTGCTCTCTCTCCCCCTCTCTTTTGTGCTCTCTCTCCCCCTCTCTTTTGTGCACTCTCCCCCTCTCTTTTGCGTTCTCTCATTCCACCTCTCTTTTGCTCTCTCTCTCCCCCCTCTCTTTTGCTCCCTCTCTCTCTCCCTCTCTTTTGCTTTCTCTCCCACCTCTCTTTTGCTCTCTCTTTTTCCCACTCTCTTTTATGCTCTCTCTCTCCCCCCTCTCTTTTGCATTCTCTCTTTTGCGCTCTCTCTCTCCCCCCTCTTTTGCGCGCTCTCTCTCCCCCTCTCTTTTGCGCTCTCTCTCCCCCTCTTTTGTGCTCTCTCTCTCCCCCTCTCTTTTGTGCTCTCTCTCCCCCCCCTCTCTTTTGAGCTCTCTCTCCCCCCTCTCTTTTGCTTTCTCTCCCTCCTCTCTTATGCTCTCTCTCCCCCTCTCTTTTGCTTTTCCCCCCCCCCTCTCTTTTGCGCTCTCTCTCCCCCTCTCTTTTACGCTCTCTCAACCCCCTCTCTTTTGCGTTCTCTCTCTCTTTTGTGCTCTCTCTCTCCCCCTCTTTTGCGCTCTCTCTCTCCCCTTCTCTTTTGTGTTCTCTCTCCCCCCCTCTCTTTTGCGCTCTCTCTCCCTGATCCCTGGCTTGTTCCTGACTCTGCTGTTTTCCTTGTTGCTGATTCCGGCTCGTCTGATTATTAACTTTGGCTCCTGACTCGGCTCGTCTGACTACCAGCTCTGGTTTTGACTCCTGGATTGTTATTTGACTTGTGGACTTTTTATTATTTTTTGCTATTAATAAAAGGTGTGATTATTTTTGCACTTCTCGTCTCAGTCTTATTCCTGGAACTCTGACATATTGATTCTATGGTTTTCCTCGCAGGAAATCTTTTCAAGGGTTCTCTGTTATCGGTCATAGAGATTCATCTCCTACCTCCCTTTACAGATCGACTATATACTCCTATATACCATTACCTCTGCTGATACTTTTTCAGTACTGGTGTTGCTATCTGCTATATGTGGATGGGTGTCTTTCGGTAAGTATTATACTGATAAAGGTTTCTTTGTTTTAAAGATCCTATATCAGACAGTTTGTTATAAATTCTCCTTATTTTTTATTTGAACATTTTTTATGTTTTTTGTTAAGGAAATATTTGTTATTTATAGCTTTTAGGAGTCCTCCTATTAACTATCGGCTAGATTACGGATTTTGCGGTATGGGTAATAAAAGCAGCGTTAAAGCTCATAATGCTGCCTTTTCACTACTGCTGGTATTACGAGTCTTGCAGGTTTAGGGGCACCACACACTTTTTTGGCCGTAGCGCAAATTAACGTACGCAATTTGCATAAAGTCTTTTTTCAATGGGACTTCCATAGCGCTGATATTACAAGCTTTTTCTGGAAGGCCAAAAAGATTTGTAACGCAATCTAAAGTCAGTAGTTGTCAGTTTTACTGTAAGATCTAATATATGTTGTGGATCTCAACTGCGGAATTATATGAATGTCTGCCCAAAACCATAAGATACATTGTATTCACTCTCTCTGTATCTAGGTTTTAAGGCATACATTCATATAATTCCGCAGTTGAGATCCACAACATAAATTAGATCTTACATATATATGTAAGATCTAATGTATGTTGTGGATCTCAACTGCAGAATTATATGAATGTATGCCTTAAAACCTAGATACAGAGAGAGTGAATACAATGTATCTTATGGTTTTGGGCAGAACAAGATTACTTTTGAAAATAGATGTTCCTGATCAGTATTCACTGAATCAGGAATGGAAGGAGTTATAGAATGTATCTCTCTGAGTCTGAATTATATAACCTCTTAACCAATGTTGCTTGATGTTAGGAGTACTTGTTAGCGAATTGAGATAATTCTTATGAAGAAAAGCACCTTCAGAATATTGTATGTTATTGGTAGGGCAGGTTAATTGAAACAATCCCTATACAGTATTCCCCAGTCGATTTTACTTCAGCAAGTGAACACTCCCTTGTGACGGCGTTCAACTGTCATGAACAGGACTGTCTGGTGATAGATAGAACAGTTGGATCACCGACTCTGGTACTGATAGACAATGAATTTGGCAGGCTTGTGGAAGTTTTCAGGCTGAACCCTGCGAGTGGTCTGGCTCAGAGTGAACCGTTAGGTTAGTGGGAGCTGACAAGCTGAAGTCCGTGTGCGGTCTGTATCAGGGTGAGCTGACAGGCTGAACTCCGTGTGCGGTCTGTATCAGGTTGAGCTGACAGGCTAGAGAGAGCTGACACGCAACTGTTGGGGCGTGTTCAGGTACTCACAGCGGTACTCCGGTTCTGAGAGCTGATAGATAAACTTGTGAGCAAGGTCCTTAACCAAAATTGTAAAGTCCAGTTGAAGACCGCAAGAGCGGTTAGAGAGAACGACTTGGAAGGTGCAAAAGTTCTTAATGAAAGTCAGAGGAATTAGGTGCGGTAATTCGCGCTACAATGCGCTCCAAACAATTCAGAGCTAGGTTGTAAAATCCTATTCCGAATTCAGGGTAGGCTTCTTCTTAGTGTCAGGTTAATCCTTCAAAAAGGTAAAGTTAGTCAGGAAAGGTAATTCCTAACGTCTGTCTGTTTGCTGCTAATACAACCAAATAACAATACTGAAGCAAGGAGGAAGGGCGTGTCCAGGCATTAAATAACCTTGCTAGGTGTGAGCACAGGTAAATTTAAAGGGGCAGAGAGAAGTGAGGAAAATCCATGACATTTACGCTGCAAAGCTGTAGCATAAAACTCATAACTAAAGTGTTAAAAAGTACACTAACACCCATAAACTACCTATTAACACCTAAACCGAGGCCCTCTCACATTGCAGACACTAAAATATAATTATTAACCCCTAATCTCCCACTCCCGACATCACCGCCACTATAATAAACATATTAACCCCTAAACCGCCGCACTCCCGCATCGCAAACACTAGTTAAATATTATTAACCCCTAATCTGCCGCCCCTAACATCGCCGCCACCTACATACATTTATTAACCCCTAATCTGCTGCTCTGGACATCGCCACCACTATAATAAACATATTAACCCCTAAACCTAACTCTAAATCTAACCCTACCACCCCCTAACTTTAATAATTCAAATAAATCTAAATAAAACCTACTATTAATAACTAAATAATTTCCCTTTAAAACTAAATATTTACCTGTAAAATAAACCCTAAGCTAGCTACAATATAACTAATAGTTACATTGTATCTAGCTTAGGTTTTATTTTTATTTCACAGGCAAGTTTGTATTTATTTTCACTAGGTAGACTAGTTAGTAAATAGTTATTAACCATTTACTAGCTACCTAGCTAAAATAAATACAAATTTTCCTGTGAAATAAAACCTAACCTGTTTTACACTAACACCTAACCTTACACTACAATTAAATCAATTACCTAAATTAAATACAATTACATAAATTAAATACAATTACCTAAATTACAAAAACAAACAAACAGTAAGTTACACAAAATAAAAAAAGAAATTATCAGATATTTAAACTAATTACACCTAATCTAATAGCCCTAACAAAATAAAAAAACAGCCAATAGAATTCCAGCTCAATCCTATTGGCTGATTGGATCAGCCAATAGGATTTTTTCATCTTTAATTCTGATTGACTGATAGAATTCTATTAGCCAATTGGAATTCAAGGGATGCCATCTTGGATGACGTCACTTAAAGGAACCTTCATTCTGGAAGAAGACTTCTATTGAAGAGGATGCTCCGCGCCAGATGTCTTGAAGATGGACCCGCTCAGCGCCGGAAGGATGAAGATAGAAGATGCTGTCTGGATGAAGACTTCTGCCCGTCTGGAGGAACACTTCTGCCGGCTTGGATAAAGACTTCTCCAGACTTCGTTGAGGACTTCTTGCCGCTTGGATAAAGACTTCTCCCGGCTTCATTGAGGATGGATGTCCATTCTTTAAAACTGTAAGTGGATCTTTGGGGTTAGTGTTAGGATTTTTTAATGGTTTATTGGGTGGGTTTTATTTTTAGATTAGGGTTTGGGCAATTGAAAAAAAGCTAAATGCCCTTTTAAGGGCAATGCACATCAAAATGCCCTTTTCAGGGCAATGGGAAGCTTAGGTTTTTTTAGTTAGGATTTTATTTGGGGGGTTGGTTGTGTGGGTGGTGGGTTTTACTGTTGGGGGATTGTTTGTATTTTTTTTACAGGTAAAAGAGCTGATTTCTTTGGGGCAATACACCGCAAAAGGCCCTTTTAAGGGCTATTGGTAGTTTAGTTTAGGCTAGGGTTTTTTTTTATTTTGGGGGGGGGGGCATTTTTATTTTTTAGTTAGGATTTTATTTGGGGGGTTGGTTTTGTGGGTGGTGGGTTTTACTGTTGGGGGCTTGTTTGTATTTTTTTTTTACAGGTAAAAGAGATGATTTCTTTGGGGCAATGCCCCGCAAAAGGCCCTTTTAAGGGTTATTGGTAGATTAGTATAGGCTAGGAGTTTTATTTATTTTGGGGGGCTTTTTTATTTTGATTTATTTTGATTAGGTGTAATTAGTTTAAATATCTGATAATTTCTTTTTTTATTTTGTGTAATTGAGTGTTTTTTTTTTGTAATTTAGGTAATTGTATTTAATTTATTTAATTGTAGTGTAAGGTTAGGTGTTAGGGTAACTCAGGTTAGGTTTATTTTACAGGCAAATTTGTATTTATTTTAACTAGGTAGTTAGTAAATAGTTAATAACTATTTACTTACTAATCTACCTAGTTAAAATAAATACAAACTTGCCTGTGAAATAAAAATAAAACCTAAGATAGCTACAATGTAACTATTAGTTATATTGTAGCTAGTTTAGGGTTTATTTTACAGGTAAGTATTAAGTTTTAAATAAGAATTATTTAGTTATTAATAGTAGGTTTTATTTAGATTTATTTTAATTATATTTAAGTTAGGGGGTGTTAGGGTTAGGGTTTAGGGGTTAATAAATTTAGTATAGTGACAGCGACATTGGGCAGCAGATTAGGGGTTAATAAATGAAGGTAGGTGGTGGCAATATTAGGGGCGGCAGATTAGGGGTTAATAATATTTAACTAGTGTTTGTGATGTGGGAGTGCGGCGGTTTAGGGGTTAATATGTCTTTTTTTGTTTTTTTTTAATAATATTTTATTGAGGTTTTTGTATTTAACAACAGAAATATAGCAGTTGTACAGAAATATTCAATATACAAAGTACTTTCTAACAATGATATTTAGGCTCATTAGTAGAAATATATTATTTAACATTCAATATGTCAGTTACGAAACCTTGGGATTGTAGATCCTGCACTAGCAGCTGTCATTCTTAATCTGTCCTTGAATGTTTAGCTAGCTGTGACTAGCTACAACTGTACTTTTATATAGAACAATTGAACATAATGAAACCTCATTTTTCTTTTTAAGATATAACTATAAAGTAACTACTGCTCCAGTCTCTCATGGACTGACAAAACTGTATGCATTATATAGAATGTTAGTCATAAATAAGCCTTATAAACCTCCCAAATGATAGATAGGAATATACCTCACATCGCTGGAGGTGGTAGGACTAAAATGATAAACAGTCATTTTTAAACCATGGCACATAAATTATAATCTGATTAGATTTTAGACCAGATAGAAAGCTGCTAGTCAATAACCCCAGATAGTAAACTGGGAATTTTTCTTAGGTTTGGTATTAAGTCACCTTCACAAAATTTATAACTGTAAACCCATAACATGAAAAATGTGTGACAAAATATCAGAATATTATCTTAATAGGGGGGGGGGCAGAGCCTTTTGGGATGGCTCAGGGTTATAGTATGCAATTGAATTGCTTAAAACAAGGGTGTTATACAAACATATATAGATAACCTCATATCTACCATTTAGTATCACAAACTATCACACTTAGCTCTCGGATATACTCAGATCTTTGGTATATAAAGTGAAGACCGTCCAGGGATAAAGGATAACAGGGAGAACAAGTATTTAACAAAATCCCTCTATATAGGCATAGGAATACAAAATACATACCAAGCCATCTACTATGAGTCATAATATGCCCTATATGCTGACATTACACAGTCATCTAAATCATTGTGTGAATAGGACCAGTTGTTAATACGTACAGGGTTACAAGAAAAATCACACACTGAATAAATAGCCTAACCATATCAGTGCAGCAATAAGATATTGTGCTATCTATGATCCTAGGTCAAGGTTCTAGCTATACCAGTAGTAAAGTATATGAAATGGACCCCATCACCCTAGTATGGGCCCTATACCTGGGCAATAGGTAATAAGAAATTACCCTCTATCTAAGAGGGTAATTTAAACTAAAGGGGCTAAACCCATATAACTTGGAATGGTTATAGTCTTCCTTTATTTTATGAAAGGTCACACAAACCTATTGTTGGAGTAATATAGGATCAAAGAGATCTTTACTTGAATCCAAATTAAGCTATAACAAAATAGTATTTAACATGACACTCTATGTCAACATATCATGCTTCGTCCGCTAAGGAACTACATATCATGAGGTACTACCATCCTATTGCCTAGTGCTATGTATGTCACCAAAAGTGGGTACAATAGTAAAAATTAGATAGTTACTGTGATACAAACACTCCTTGCAGCATTTATGGGGATATCAAACTGCATAAACAACATATGCCAGCTAAAATATGGGGAAACCTAGGGTAGATTATGATTACAGGAACAAGATCCGGCAATCTAATTAGTAAAGAAAAATTTAGCCTATGGCCACTGGAACATAATAGTTATAATGTTTATCTTGCCCTTCAATTTTTTTCTGCGGCCACAATCCGCTTGTTGTAATGAGCTGTGGTATCGCCAAGTCAGCTCTCCAAAAGAAATGGTGATCTCCCTTCAGATATGTTATGTCAACTTGGAATTGTATTGATGTGGTAGCATCCACTAAAGGGTGCATATAATTAGGGACATCACACCCCAAGCATGCCTCCAGCAACATCAGTCCCGGTCCTGCTGCATCAGTCGATACTCCAGCAGACACTCCACAAGTGGACCACTCGGTCTCGGATCTCCACTGCCACAGACGTATTCAAGAGATCCAAGGCAGTACGTATAGATCGCTTGATCATGAGAGTCCTGCTAATATATATCACTTACATCCATGTCAGCAATATCGCCATCTCCCTCAATCTCCCCCCCGGTGCCGGACACATCTCCCATGATGGGAGCTGAGGTAAGAGGCACAGAACTTGTATCTGAGCTCCACAATGAAACAGCTGGCACACTCTCTCCTGTTGACATTCTTATTCAGGCTTCTCTCTTCTGGCCGTTGGCCCTAGCGTACACCTCCAACTCAAAGATGGCTAACTCCACGTGGATATCTCTAACGATAGAATGCAGGGCTTCAAACCTCCTGGATATCTTTTGCTCAAGTCTTAGCAACAGCTTACAAATAATAGCTTTATCTTCCTCCATAGTCATGGATAAGTAAGGCTGCAGTTGTATATCTAATGTAGCTAGAGTCCGGTGCTCGGAGGGATTTATTGCAGTCAGGTTGCTAGGACATAGCTGTGTAGCTTAGGTCAAACCAGATTCTTGAGGCATACCCGCAACAAAACTGACCTTCAGGTAGTTGGTATCTTTAGATTAAAGATCATTCAGCTTTTTAATCGGTTTCCGAGATGTGGATGGCTAAAATTAACTTTTTAAACTAAGAAAACAGTTCTCCACTCTCTCTGAACACTCTCTCTGAACGCTGGCTCCCCCCCAGGGTTAATATGTTTATTATAGTGGTGGCGACGTTGGGGGTGGCAGATTCGGGGTTAATAAGTGTAGGTAGGTTGCGGCGACATTGGGGGCAGGAGATTAGGGGTTAATAAGTATAATGTAGGTGTCGGCGATGTGGGGGGCAGCAGATTAGGGGTTAATAAGTATAATGTAAGTGTCGGCGATGTCGGGGGCGGCAGATTAGGGATTAATAAATATAATGTAGGTGTCACCGATGTCGGGAGCAGCAGATTAGGGGTTAATAAGTGTAAGATTAGGGGTGTTTAGACTCGGGGTTCATGTTAGGGTGTTAGGCGTAAACATAAATTTAGTTTCCCCATAGTAATCAATGGGGCTGCGTTACGGAGCTTTATGCTGCTTTTTTGCAGGTGTTAGGCTTTTTTTCAGCCGGCTCTCCCCTTTGATGTCTATGGGGAAATCGTGCACGAGCACGTAAAACCAGCTCACCGCAGCTTTCAGCAGCGATGGTATTGGAGTGTGGTATGGAGCTCAATTTTGCTCTACGCTCACTTTTTGCCTGTTAAAACCGGGTTTACGAAAACCTGTAATACCAGTGCTATAGGGAAGTGAGCGGTGACAATAACGTTCAAATTAGCACCGCACCCCTCATAACGCAAAACTCATAGTCTAGCCGTATATTATTAATCCTTTCAAACTGGATTTTGAGATTTTTTTGCTCTAGATTGTATTATATTCTAGAGAATGTTTATCCTTATTCCCTCTTGGGACTGTATTACTATTTCTATGTAGATTGGTACTTATTTTCAGGATTCTTTAGAATTTTTGATTATAACCTTGGTAGATCATATACATGTACTGTTTATATTTTAGCTCAGCTTTATCTCAGCTTTATCTGTGGCTGACATTGCTGTTTTCTCAACCTTTGTTGAACAGTTAGTATAAGCAGTTTCGGATTCTCAAGTACTATATCTATTATTATGATTTTGAATATATTTTATTATCTCTATCTTGATTGGATAATAATTTGTTTGTTTTCTATTTTCTCCACTATTGTTGGAGGTCTAGAATTTTTTTTCTGCCCTATTTTAAGTCCGGTGATGTAGATCAATTGGTGAATGTCCTGACTACAAATGTTGTTCTAGATCCAAGGGTCTCAGATTCATATTCTGGCAGGGTTATTACAGCCCTTTGGCCTTTTAAGGTCAATTTATTGTATACCATTGATTTGGGAAATAATAACAACTGTTTTGTTTATCTGCTAATTTGGTTAATTCCGAGTGTAAGCACTGAAAAAGTGTTTTGTATCTTTTTGGGAGAAATACGCTAAATATTTGCTTGTTATTAGACTGCATGAGGTGCGGTTCTCTATCCAGTCATTCTGGTGGGGGGCAGATTAAATTGTTTTTGGATCAGTCAAAAATCGATATTTTTCTTAGGGTTTGAATAGATTTTCAGAATGAGACCTTCTATAGGAAGAATCTTTCTTTCTCAGTACGCTCTGTGTTTTATTTTCAGTAGTGATTATGCCAGTTCTTTTTTGTAGGAACAGGGTTTGGGTTTCTATTCAATTTTATTCTTTGTCCCAAAGAAGAAGGGTTTATTCAGTTCATTTTTTTGGATCTGAAGACTTATATTGTTTTGTTACAGTTTCAACTTTTATGTTGGCGATTATAAGGACTATTATGCCTTTTTGTTAAGGTCATTTCATGTCCACTCATTTTTCAGGATGTTTATCCTCATATTTTATTTTCATTCAGTCCACTTGTGGATACTGAGATTTTCTTTTTTAAATAAGCTTTACCAATTTGTCACTTTTCTATTTGGTCTAGCGACAGCTTTATGAATCTTTTCATAGGTTCTAGGTGCCATTCTTTCTGTCTTCAGACAGTAAAGTATGGTGGTGCTTCCTTATTTGGATGGTATCTTGGTATTAGCTTAAACTTTTCTTTTATTAAGATGGACAGAAAGCTCAGCATACTAATGCACTGTGACTGAGGATTGTAGCAACCTGAGGGTTGCAGATTAGATTCCTGGCGAGGTCCATTCAGTCTTTAATTCTCCGAGGTTGATTAAATGAGCAGCGTTTTGAGTCCCTTACGGGTAATTAGACGTGCTTACAAGTACCCAATACATACATATGAAAGAGCAGTATTCATATATATGGATCTTTCTTTTTTGTAATCTCTTATGAATCAACTAAGTTTTGTTTCTTCAAAACATGGTTAGAGGATTTAATTTACCTAAGAGTTTCATGATTCCTCAGACAAGGGTCGCGTCTTTTTGGGTTTTTAGATGGATTCTGTGTTCATGTCTTTGTCTTTATTGGGCAAAAGTCAATGGTATTTGGCATTAGCCTGTTTTACTTACAGTCTGGAACATTTCTTTCTGTGGCTATGTGCATGAAAGTCTTAGGTCTCATAACTGCAGCATCAGGCGTGGTTCCCTTTGCTCGTTTTTCATCTAAGATCTCTTTTTGTTTTGCATACTGAATCTATGATACAGAGTTTCTTTTCAGATATCACAGTTGATATTCTTAAATCCTAAACACTCTACTCTATCTGTTTTTGATGATTAGTCTATCATCGTTTTATTTAGGGGGTCTCCTTTTGTTCATCCTTCCTGGACTGTATTCTTTATGGATGCACGTCTTGCAGGTTGGGGAGCTCTCTGAGGGTCTTTGACAGCACAAGGGGTTTGGAAACTTCAAGAGGCGAGGTTTCCATTCAATATTTTGTACTCCGTGTTATTTTCAAAGCTCTTTCAGTCTTGGCTTCTTTTAGGAGAGAATTTTTCTTTCAGACAGACAATATCACAATTGTGGCATATGTCAATCATTTAATAGGGTAGGATTGTATATCCCCTACGTCACTAGCTCATGGACTCTTGCCAATATGAAAGAAATTAATTTATCAGGTAAGTTCTTACATAAATTATATTTTTTTCCTGTTTTCTTTATGTCCTAACCGTTGAGCTCCATGATCCTGGACCACCCTGATAAAAGGGCTGGACAACAAAGCCCTGTTAGCCTGCCCCATGACCAATAATTTTATTTATCCATGACCAATCATTCAGCTAGATTACAAGTTTTGCATTATGAGTGAAAAGGCATTGTTTTGCTTCATAACGCTGCTTTTCCCTAACGCCACTATTACAAGTCTTGTAGGTATAGGTGTACCGCACACCTTTTAGGCCGTCAATGTCAATACCGCACTTTTAAAAAAGTCCTTTTTCAATGGGACTCCCATAGCGCCGGTATTACGAGTTTGCCTGGGAGGCAGAAAAGTGAGTGGTACACCCTATACTGAAAAGATCCGTATCGCCATCTAAAGTCAGTAGTTATGAGTTTTACGTTACAAAGCTGTAGCTTAATACTCATAACTAAAGTGTTAAGAAGTACACAAACACCCACAAACTACCTACTAACCCCTAAACCAAGGCCCTCCTGCATCGCAAACACTATAATAAATTTATTAACCCCTAATCTGCCGCTGCCGACATCACCGCTTCTAAAAAAAATATTTACCCCTATTCCGCCGCTCCCTAACATCATCACCACTATAATAAACCTATTAACCCCTAAACCTCCACCCTCCTGCATTGCAAACACTATTTAAAGATTATTAACCCCTAATCTGCCGTCTACCCACACCGCCACTATAATAAACCTATTAACCATTAAACCACAAGCCCCCCACAATGAAATATACTAAAATAAATTATTAACCCCTAAACCTCTGACCTCCCACATCACTAACTCCACATAAATATATTAACCCCTAATCCTAACCTTAACATAACCCTAACCCTAAATCTAAGACTAACCCTAACATAACCCTAAACCTAACACCCCCTAATAAAATATAATTTAAAAAATCTAAATAAACCTTACAATTATTAACTAAATAATTCCTATTTGAAACTAAATGCAAACTTACCTGTAAAAAAAAAACCTAAGCTAGTTACAAAATAACTAATAGTTATATTGTAGCTAGCTTAGGTTTTATTTTTATTTCACAGGTACGTTTGTATTTATTTTAACTAGGTAGACTAGTTAGTAAATTGTTAACTATTTAATAACTACCTAGTTAAAATAAATACAAAGTTACCTGTAAAATAAAACCTAACCTGCCTTACACTAAAAACTAACATTACAATAAAATGAAATAAATTAAATTAATAAAATACAATTTATTAAATTACAAGAAAAATAAACACTAAATTACAAAAAATAAAAAACAAAATTATCAAAAATAAAAATGAATTACTCCTAATCTAATAGCCCTATAAAAATAAAAAAGCCCCCCCCCCAAATAAAAAAACCCTAGCCTACACTAAACTGCCAATGGCATTTAAAAGGGCCTTTTAAGAGGCATTGCCCCAAAGAAATCAGCTCTTTTACCTGTTTAAAAAAATACAAACACCCCCCAACAGCAAAACCCACCACCCACACAAAAAAAACAAATAAAAACTTATCTAAATAATCCTAAACTAAACATTGATCTGAAAAGGACATTTGGATGGGCATTTAGCTCTTTTTCATTGCCCAAAACCCTAACCTAAAAAAAAAAACAACCAAAAAACCTTTAAAAAAAAACCTAACACTAACCCCCGATGATCCACTTACAGTTATCGAAGTACAGACATCCATCCTCATCCAGCAGGCGAATTCCTCATCCAAGTGGCAAGAAGTCTTTATCCATTTGGCCTCTTCAATCTTCATCCACCTGGAGAAGTCCTCATCCAAGCGGAAAGAAGTCTTCATCCAGACGGCATCTTCTATATTAATCCATCCGGCGCGGAGCGGGTCCATCTTCAAGACATCCGGCGGAGCATCTTCTTCTTACGGTCGTTGCTGTAAAATGAAGATTCCCTTTAAGTGACGTCATCAAAGATGGCATCCCTTACATTCCTATTGGCTGAAAGATTTCTATCAGCCAATAGGAATTAAAAGGGAAAAATACTATTGGCTGTTGCTATCAGCCAATAGGATTGAGCGTTTATTCTATTGGCTGATTGAAACAGCCAATAGAATGAGAGCTCAATCCTATTGGCTGATTGGATTGTAATTTAGTGTTTATTTTTTTTTTGTAAGTTAGAAAATTGCATTTTAATAATTTAGTTTATTTTATTTTATTGTAATGTTAGTTTTTAGTGTAAGGCAGGTTAGGTTTTACTTTACAGGTAACCTTGTATTTATTTTAACTAGGTAGTTATTAAATAGTTAATAACTATTTACTAACTAATCTACCTAGTTAAAATAAATACAAACTTAGCTGTGAAATAAAAATTAAACCTATGATAGCTATAATATAACTATTAGTTATATTGTAGCTAGCATAGGCCTAGATTTGGAGTTTGGCGTTAGCCATGAAAACCAGCGTTAGAGGCTCCTAACTCTGGTTTTAGGCTACCGCCGGTATTTGGAGTCATTCAAAAAAGGGTCTAACGCTCACTTTCCAGCCGCAACTTTTCCATACCGCAGATCCCCTTACGTCATTTGCGTATCCTATCTTTTCAATGGGATCTCGCCGGTATTTAGAGTCGTGTCTGAAGTGAGCGTTAGAAATCTAACGACAAAACTCCAGCCGCAGAAAAAAGTCAGTAGTTAAGAGCTTTCTGGGCTAACGCCGGTTCATAAAGCTCTTAACTACTGTACTCTAAAGTACACTAACACCCATAAACTACCTATGTACCCCTAAACCGAGGTCCCCCCACATCGCCGCCACTCGATTAAATTTTTTTAACCCCTAATCTGCAGACCGCCACCTACGTTATACTTATGTACCCCTAATCTGCTGCCCCTAACACCGCCGACCCCTATATTATATTTATTAACCCCTAATCTGCCCCCCACAACGTCGCCGCCAACTACCTACAATAATTAACCCCTAATCTGCCGACCGCAAAGCGCCGCCACCTACATTATAGCTATGTACCCCTAATCTGCTGCCCCTAACACCGCCGACCCAAATATTATTTTTATTAACCCCTAATCTGCCCCACACAACGTCGCCTCCACCTGCCTACACTTATTAACCCCTAATCTGCCGACCGGACCGCATCGCTACTATAATAAAGTTATTAACCCCTAATCCGCATCACTAACCCTATAATAAATAGTATTAACCCCTAATCTGCCCTCCCTAACATCGCCAACACTTAACTTCAAACATTAACCCCTAATCTGCCGACCGGAGCTCACCGCTATTCTAATAAATGTATTAACCCCTAAAGCTAAGTCTAACCCTAACACTAACACCCCCCTAAGTTAAATATAATTTAAATCTAACGAAATTAATTAACTCTTATTAAATAAATTATTCCTATTTAAAACTAAATACTTACCTGTAAAATAAATCCTAATATAGCTACAATATAAATTATAATTACATTGTAGCTATTTTAGGATTAATATTTATTTTACAGGCAACTTTGTAATTATTTTAACCATGTACAATAGCTATTAAATAGTTAAGAACTATTTAATAGTTACCTAGTTAAAATAATTACAAAATTACCTGTAAAATAAATCCTAATATAGCTACAATATAAATTATAATTACATTGTAGATATTTTAGGATTAATATTTATTTTACAGGCAACTTTGTAATTATTTTAACCATGTACAATAGCTATTAAATAGTTAAGAACTATTTAATAGTTACCTAGTTAAAATAATTACAAAATTACCTGTAAAATAAATCCTAACCTAAGTTACAATTAAACCTAACACTATACTATCATTAAATTAATTAAATAAAATACCTACAATTACCTACAATTAAACCTAACACTACACTATCAATAAATTAATTAAATACAATATCTACAAATAACTACAATGAAATAAACTAACTAAAGTACAAAAAATAAAAAAGAACTAAGTTACAAAAAATAAAAAATATCTACAAACATAAGACAAATATTACAAATATTTTAAACTAATTACACCTACTCTAAGCCCCCTAATAAAATAACAAAGACCCCCAAAATAACAAAATGCCCTACCCTATTCTAAATTACTAAAGTTCAAAGCTCCTTTACCTTACCAGCCCTGAACAGGGCCCTTTGCGGGGCATGCCCCAAGAAGTTCAGCTCTTTTGCCTGTAAAAAAAACATACAATACCCCCCCCCAACATTACAACCCACCACCCACATACCCCTAATCTAACCCAAACCCCCCTTAAATAAACTTAACACTAAGCCCCTGAAGATCTTCCTACCTTATCTTCACCATACCAGGTTCACCGATCCGTCCTGAAGAGCTCCTCCGATGTCCTGATCCAAGCCCAAGCGGGGGGCTGAAGAGGTCCATGATCCGGCTGAAGTCTTCATCCAAGCGGGAGCTGAAGAGGTCAATGATCCGGCTGAAATCTTCATCCAAGCGGGAGCTGAAGAGGTCCATGATCCGGATGAAGTCTTCTATCAACGGCATCTTCAATCTTCTTTCTTCGGGAGCCATCATCTTCCATCCGACGCGGAACATCCTCTTCTCCCGACGCCTACTAGCCGAATGAAGGTTCCTTTAAGGGACGTCATCCAAGATGGCGTCCCTCGAATTCCGATTGGCTGATAGGATTCTATCAGCCAATCGGAATTAAGGTAGGAATATTCTGATTGACTGATGGAATCAGCCAATCAGAATCAAGTTCAATCCGATTGGCTGATCCGATCAGCCAATCAGATTGAGCTCGCATTCTATTGGCTGATCGGAACAGCCAATAGAATGCAAGCTCAATCTCATTGGCTGATCGGATCAGCCAATCGGATTGAACTTGATTCTGATTGGCTGATTCCATCAGCCAATCAGAATTTTCCTACCTTAATTCCGATTGGCTGATAGAATCCTATCAGCCAATCGGAATTCGAGGGACGCCATCTTGGATGACGTCCCTTAAAGGAACCTTCATTCGGCTAGTAGGCGTCGGGAGAAGAGGATGTTCCGCGTCTGATGGAAGATGATGGCTCCCGAAGAAAGAAGAATGAAGATGGCGTTGATAGAAGACTTCATCCGGATCATGGACCTCTTCAGCTCCCGCTTGGATGAAGACTTCAGCCGGATCATGGACCTCTTCAGCCCCCCGCTTGGGTTTGGATCAGGACATCGGAGGAGCTCTTCAGGACGGATCGGTGAACCTGGTATGGTGAAGATAAGGTAGGAAGATCTTCAGGGGCTTAGTGTTAGCTTTATTTAAGGGGGGTTTGGGTTAGATTAGGGGTATGTGGGTGGTGGGTTGTAATGTTGGGGGGGTATTGTATGTTTTTTTTACAGGCAAAAGAGCTGAACTTCTTGGGGCATGCCCCGCAAAGGGCCCTGTTCAGGGCTGGTAAGGTAAAAGAGCTTTGAACTTTAGTAATTTAGAATAGGGTAGGGCATTTTGTTATTTTGGGGGTCTTTGTTATTTTATTAGGGGGCTTAGAGTAGGTGTAATTAGTTTAAAATTGTTGTAATATTTGTCTTATGTTTGTAGATATTTTTTTATTTTTTGTAACTTAGTTCTTTTTTATTTTTTGTACTTTAGTTAGTTTATTTCATTGTAGTTATTTGTAGATATTGTATTTAATTAATTTATTGATAGTGTAGTGTTAGGTTTAATTGTAGGTATTTTATTTAATTAATTTAATGATAGTATAGTATTTAGCTTTAAATAGGAATAATTTATTTAATAAGAGTTAATTTATTTAGTTAGATTAAAATTATATTTAATTTAGGGGGGTGTTAGTGTTAGGGTTAGACTTAGCTTTAGGGGTTAATACATTTATTAGAATAGCGGTGAGCTCCAGTCGGCAGATTAGGGGTTAATAATTGAAGTTAGGTGTCGGCGATGTTAGGGAGGGCAGATTAGGGGTTAATACTATTTATTATAGGGTTAGTGAGGCGGATTAGGGTTAATAACTTTATTATAGTAGCGCTCAGGTCCGGTCGGCAGATTAGGGGTTAATAAGTGTAGGCAGGTGGAGGCGACGTTGTGGGGAGCAGATTAGGGGTTAATAAATATAATATAGGGTTCGGCGGTGTTAGGGGCAGCAGATTAGGGGTACATAACTATAATGTATGTTGCGGCGGTATACGGAGCGGCAGATTAGGGGTTAATAAGTGCAAGGTTAGGGGTGTTTAGACTCGGGGTACATGTTAGGGTGTTAGGTGCAGACTTAGGAAGTGTTTACGCATAGCAAACAATGGGGCTGCGTTAAAAGCTGAACGCGGCTTTTTTGCAGGTGTTAGGTTTTTTTTCAGCTCAAACAGCCCCATTGTTTCCTATGGGGGAATCGTGCACAAGCACGTTTTTGAGGCTGGCCGCTTGCGTAAGCAACTCTGGTATCGAGAGTTGAAATTGCGTTAAAAATGCTCTACGCTCCTTTTTTTGGAGCCTAACGCAGCCTTTATGTGGACTCTCAATACCAGAGTTATTTTTATGGTGCGGCCAGAAAAACGCTGGCGTTAGCTTTTCGGGTCGTTACCGACAAAACTACAAATCTAGCCATTAGGTTTTTTTTTACAGGCAAGTATGTATTTAGTTTTAAATAGGAATTATTTAGGTCATAATTGTAAGGCTTATTTAGATTTATTTTAGTTATATTTAAGTTAGGGGGTGTTAGGGTTATGCTTAGGGTTAGGATTAAGTTAGGGTTAGGTTTAGGGGTTAATATATTTATTTAGTGTTAGTGGTGTTGGAGGCCAGAGGTTTAGGGGTTAATAACTTTAGTATAGTGGCGGTGACATTGGGGGCGGCAGATTAGGGGTAATAACTGTAATGTAGGTGGCAGCGATGTTAAGAGCGGCAGATTAGGGGTTAATAAGTGTATTTAGGTGGCAGCAATGTTAGGGGCAGCAGATTAGGGGTGTTTAGACTCTGGGTTTATGTTAGGGTGTTAGGTTTAAACATAACTTTTTCTTTCCCCATAGATATCAATGGGGCTGCATTACGGAGCTTTTGCTTCTGCGATCGCAGGTGTTAGGCTTTTTTTTTTTGCCGGCTCCCCCCATTGATGTCTATGCGAAAATCTTGCACAAGCACATCAAAGCAGCGCTTGTATTTGGGTGCGGTATGGAGCTCAACGCCACCATATCGCCAGTACAAGCCTGCTTTTTGTAAACTTGTAATACCTGCTTTTTGTAAACTTGTAATAGCAGCGCTATAGGGAGGTGAAATAACGCTGCTTTTGTGGCGGTCATTAATTTCCCTATAGCGCTCAAAACTCGTAATCTAGCTGATTAGTATTTATTTGTTTATATTTAACGATAGTAAGTTTGCATTGGGCATGCGCAATCTGCATCTAACATACACTATCTTTCATCAGTGTGTACAAGTGATGCTTTGGGCACGCTTGACACTGTATTTTTTTCAATACAAGGCATGCTGAGCTTATGCAGCCCCAATCTGCAGCCCTCCACTAATAGATCCTGCCGTCAGCACTTGTGGTGTGCCTGTAGCTTCCTCTCCAAAAATAAAATTATTTTATCATTGTAAAATAAATGTAAAATACATACATAAACAATGATAAAAAAATTAATGCAACACAAGTCGCAACCAAGTAAAATCATAGGCACAACATTTACCACTTGTTTGCCAAAGACCAGCAACATGATTTGCAGATTTCACTAGCACACAATGGTTAATATAAATATTAGAGCACTGAATCTTTATATTGTTTGCTACAATTGATACGAAACTAACAAGCGTAGCAATGGTATAGATCACATAGTAGGTTGAAATAGTTACAAGGAAATAAGAAAAAACTAAAAATGTACTAGCGCTAACAATCTACTTGCAATATACGTGGGTGATGAAAAAAGGTAAAACTTAAAACTGAATAAAACTAAATAAATATCCCAAGTATAAAGTTCAAAGGGGTGACCAGTGTCCAATGAAAAACTGGTAATGCACACAAGGTTAAACAGTACTTGTATCCTGTAGTACCGTGTGTGTGGGAATACTCGACTGCTCTGACATTGAAGCTGCTGGATTGAAGGAAAGCTGTGGTGAGTGAAAAACAAACAGAGCGCACACGCCACTAAGAACAGATCATTTAATGTGACACACACAGCGCGATAATAAAATACACTTACAGTGTTAAAGAATTAAAAAGGCATCAAACAGATAACATATCCAAGAGCTGTTAATAGTTTTATAAGGTTTATTGCGCTGTGGAAAATGGCGGATTAGGGGTTAATAGTTTTATTAGGTTTATTAGGTTTGTTGCGATGTGGGTTAATGGTGTATTAGGGGTTAATAGTTTTATAAGGTTTGTTGCGATGTGGCTTAATGGCGGATCGGGGGTTAATACATTTATTAGGTTTATTGCAATGGGGGGGTTGGCAGATTAGGGGTTAATATATTTTATAAGTTATTGCGATGGGGGATTGCTGTTGAGAGGTAGATAGATATTGCGCATGCTTTAGATGTTAGTTATTTTCAGGAGGTAGATAGATATTGCTCATGCGTTAGGTGTTAGTTACTATTTTCAGGGAGTTACGTTGCTCACATACTCAGCGCAAGGCTTGCTGTGCCTGCCTATGTGTCGGGAGGTAAAAATTCAGTAAAATGTCTCCATTTTCGCCGCATAAGTCCTTCCGCTGAATAGGTGATGATGATTTGAGATGCGGTCCTATGTTAGCTTATGGGAGTAAAAATAGCGGCCAACGGGTGATATATACGTGCCGCATTTATATATACGGCACCGTATATGTGATACCAAAACCGCTTAAAAAACAGAGTCGCCACATATGTAATCTTGCCCATGTTCTGTGAAATTTCTTCAAGTTTTTACAACTTTGTGACAACAAGCAAATAAAACTTTTATTATTTCATAAAGTCTTTTGAATTACAGTTCTTCATAATTATAAAGAAGTTATCTCTTTATCAGTAGTCTGTATAGTGCTTGAGAAACTGTCACATGAAATAAAAAAAATGTATCGGTAATTGGTATCGGCGAGTATTTGAAAAAAAGTTTCAGTACTTGTACTTGATCTTAAAAAAAATGGTATTGGTGCAACCCTAGTTTTTTTTTCAACTTTTTTCTCTATTCACTTCTATGGGGGAATGCAAAAACACAATCACAATTTTTGAATTTCGACTTTAAGTGCGATTTTGGTTACCGCTGGAGGAAAAAAGTTTGCTTTCAACTTGTAATATAAGCGCAATCCGACTAGCGCAAAAATGAAAATCCTAGCAGAGTTTTTACTATAGCGAAAACGCAAAATACTGCTCCACTTGTAATCTAGCCCTAAATGGGTTGGCTTTCAAAATGTAATATTGTAGGTTCAATTGGCAGCTTCATTAAAGGGCCACTGTAAGTAAATATTTTCTATGCCTGTTACTAACTAACTACCCCAAATATGCTTTTTATCAATAGCATTTCATTAACATATCTCTACCGTATATCAGAAATCTTGTCTGCAAATTTAATTGTTTTCCAAACCCACTCCATGGGTATCCTTTGCTCTGTACCAATCCGCTTACAATACCTAGGTTTCAAAATGGCGCTTTAAACACAAAGTTATTGGTTTAAGTATTTTGAACATGCAGTGCTGAAAATAGTGGGCAGGATAACGTGACATCATCGGCGAATAAAAGATATAACTTTTAGAACGTTATGAAACTTCGTTTTGGAGAAAATATAGGTCAGTAGGTTTTAGTTAATGTTTATTAACTTTAATATGTTAGTTGTTTAGCTTAAAAATTATTACAGAAAGTAATCCTTTAAGGTAAATCAGTTAGGATCTGTATAGTTTGATTTCAATGTACTTTTGTCTTCTTTCAACCTCATCTACTATGTTGCTATGTTAAAGGGATTCACAACCTCAAACCTTACAAATAGACAAAAGGTAAACATGAAATGAAATATATGAGTCATGTGTACTTTTGGGAAATGCTGAAAAACATGGATTTTGTACATGGAATGGTTGCAACTTTGCAATTTTGCAGTTCCTATAAAGCGCCTCTTGCTCTTGGGTTGCCCAAATTGCTACATGAGTAAAATATGTAGCTCCCAAGACATTAGGAATTCCTCCATGTACATTAAACCCCATTTTACAATGCACAATTTTTATATCACCAAAAAATTTTCAGAGGTTTTTTTGGACTCTTTTTTGGACTCTGAGGTGAGCATGACTTGTAATTGGTGGCCCACAGGTGTTTTGTAGTTAGGGCCTTAACCAGATGTAGGGACCTTGAGTTGAGTGAGTGAGAACGCCTATTCTAATAAAAATATAACATAAAAAATAGTAATAAAATATCCATTCTTTGGTCGCTATCTGTAATTTGAAAAATTTGCTTAAAGATATTCAAATATTTACAATTCCAAAAACAAGGAATAAATATTTAATAATTACTTATTAAAATTATTTTTAAAAAAATCACATAGAAATGAGTACAATCAATCACTAACCATGTAGATAAAAACAGTGAGTCAAATCATTCGGCTTTTGTCAATAATTACTAACTATAGTCCATAACGGAGACAACTTGGATCCATTTAGGGCATCAAGATTTATGTAAATTCCTGGCTATTAATAATTGAACTGCCATAAATATATAATTACACAAATTAAGAATACAATGGGGTAGGTTGCACAGGAAGAGATGGCATAACCCAGCTTGAGGATGATCAACTAAAGTGATTCTTACCCCAGCTTTTCTACTTTTATTATTCGTGATGGGGTTTACCATTTAGGGTCTTTCCTTCTGTTCCTTCTATGCAAAATAGTAGAGTGAAAATATTTCCAATCCTGCAAAATAAGTGGGGAGAGAAAGAAGAGAGAGGGATAGAAGAGTGAGAGAGAAGAGAGAGAAGAGAGAGAGAGATAGAAGAGTGAGAGAGAAGAGAGAGAAACAAGTGAGACAAGAGACAGAGAGAGAGAAGAGAGATATGAGAAAAGAGAAAGAAGAGGGTAAAGAGAGAGAATAGAGAGAGAAACAGAAAGAACGAATAATCAGCCACTTGTAATGCCTGGTTAATTATCACGCTCCCGCAAATGGGCAAATTTAGCTCTATACTTGTAATCTCGCCCTTAATATTTTACATAGTTGTTGGTTATTAACAAAGCGGAATAGTTTCTTTTGTTTATGAAGTAGAATGCTTAGTACAAAGGAATAGAATGTGTAGCTGGAGGATGTTATGAACATGTTATGTACTGAGCTTGTAGCATTGTAAATGAATGATTATGTGAAGGCTAAAGGAATGTTGCAAAGCACTGATTATTAGAGCATACATCAGGCAGTTGTGTTGATTTAATGATATAATAAGTACTATGTAATTACCAAAACATTTTCTGCAGTCTTCTGATTAACCTATTAACAGATATTAACACATTGCTTACTGCATTTATTTTACAATGTTTCCACCCCACTCACCACTTTCCTTATTTGGAGGAGTCGATCTGAATGTGCATCTGGAAAAGACAGGGCTACCCCCTGGTCATTGTGTTAATAAAATCTTCATTGTTTGAATTCAGCACAAATTTAAATAAAACTAACATGAATGTGGCAGGGTTCGCTTTGTAAAGCCTGCTATGAGTTTTATCATTTTTTAAACGTTATATAATACTTTGTTTACACTCCCATTAAAGAGATGTGAAACCAAAAATGTTTCTTTCATAATTTAGATAGGACAAACAACTTTCCATTTTACTTCTATTATCTAAATACCTTCATGCTCTGGGCATTCTTTGTTGAAGGATCAGTAATATATTACTTCGAGCATTGTGTGAACCAATAACATGAGGCATATACCTGCAGCAACCAATCAGCAGCTCCTGAGCCTACCTAGGTTTACTTTTCAGCAAAGGATACAAATGGAACAAAACAAATGAACTAATAGAAGTACATTTAAAAGCTGTTTAAACTCACATGCTCCATCCAAATCATAAAAGAAAAAAATGTTGGTTTCATAACCCTTTAAGTTTCATATGGTACATTATACCTTTTTACGTCAATGTCACCTTTCTCATCAACTGTTTGTATAACAATTAGGGCCAGATTACGAGTGGCGCGCTAACAGTTACGCACAAGCTATACTGGGTTTATCGAGACTGTTTGCGCAAGTCGTATGCAGCGCTCATAATACAATTAGAAAGTAAATGCAAACCCATGAGCGCAATCACAATTTACACTAGATTGATTACTGTGTCCTCAGAGCTCTGGTGAACTGTTTTGCAATACAAAGAAAAAGACACAAAACACATCAAAAATACCTTACAAAGTATAGTTACCCTCATAATAACACCATCTAATAAAAATTATTTAAAAAAAATATTGCACAAAAAGTTATAAGGGCTCAAAAATATGAGGCAGGCAAAGGGCTTTAACATAGAGATACATACATATACATGTCTAAATATGTATTTGTATGTTTATATGTGTGTACATATGTATTTATATGTGTTTATATGTATTTACATACATGTATACACATATAAATACATAAATACATACATATGTAGACATGTATATGTACTTGTTATATTGTGTCCAACAGTTGCCATGACAACAGTTGGCAGTTTTTTTTTGCACATATAAAAAGTGCATTGCAGCACTTTGCAGTTAAGTAGATAAAAACATGAAAAAACATATTTATTCAATATTCATATTTAGGGCCAGATTGCAAGTGGAACGCTAAATTATCGCACGCCCGCAAATTGCCGATAATTAACCAGCCTTACAAGTGGCTGGTTATTGCTACCGCAACCTTGCGGTAGCAATTAGCGCTCAAGAAATTAACCAGATATCCAATCTCTGGTTAATTTTCTAAAAAATCCCCAAATGCCCTAAAAATAGAGGCCATTATAGTTTTTAAGTAAAATTAAAATAAAACATTATTTTTTTTTGTAAAAAAACAACTGCACTAGGCAGTTTTTGAGGTCTAAAGTGGGTGGGAGTGGGGTGTTGAAAAAAAAAATGGCACCGAAGATTGTACATACTGTAGAGGCAAAAACATAATGGGGCATATTTATCAAGCTACGTATGGAGCTTGAGGCCCCTTGTTTCTGGTGAGCTGCTCCATAACTTGTCCGCCTGCTCTGAGGTAGCGGACAGAAATCCACCCAATTGAATACGATCGGGTTGATTGACACCCCCAATTGGCTGCGATTCTACAGGGGGCGGCATTGCACTAGCAGTTCACAAGAACTGCTGGTAAAATGATAAATGCCGACAGCGTATGATGTCAGCAATTATCGATGTGCAGCGGACATGATACGCTATATTGGATCATGTCCGCTTGCACCATAGTAAATAGGCCCCAATATCTTTTTTTAAGAAAATCAGAGATAAAACATTAGTGTAGAGAACTACTTCAAGATTTGGGTTTGTGTAAATAAAACATTTCCTGCAGCATCTCCTGTGGTTTTGATTAAATAAAAATTCTTGGACTCAACAGAATCTGGTGTTTCTATGGAACAGCAGAATCCAACATGTTCTTCATGCTCCTTTTTGAAAATTAAAAAACAAACAAAATGGATTCATTAGATATGGATCAAAAAGGATCTGTATATGTTTAAAAAAAACCAAAAAAAAAACCCAGTCATCTAAGATTACTCAGACGGATGTCCTCAAATTGTAATAAAAAAGTTATAAAAGGATTCAAAGATATGAGGTCTTAAAAAAAGACTGCAAAGGGCTTTGACATAGAGATACATACATTTTTAGATGTGTATATATGTGTGTACATATGTATTTATATATTTATATGTGTATATATATGTATTTATAGACATATATACACATCAACTAGACAAACTAGTTGTAACTGAGAGTACAACAAAGTTATAAAGAGAGAGTAAATCCACTAGTGTCTAATAACACTATCACATCTACTAATATCATAAGGTTTTCCAAAGAAAATAGTGTTGAAAAATTGGTTCCCATTCATTCATACATTATAGTTTATTAGGCTAAGGAACTCACACTCATACAAGTAGCAAAAGCTGTGAATTAAAACCACTTGAACTCTGTGATTAGCATAATAGCCTTAAAGTTAATATGTCACTATTAGATATCCTCAATCCAAAGGATTTAAAGTTAACTAAGCCCTTACAATCCGAGGGCTGTTTTACTTTTACATATGCAATAAACGATATGAGGATATAGTATTAACTATTTGGTACTTAATATATCACAAGAGTAAGCAAAGTTAAAAACGGACGATAGGAGAGACAAAGCTGCCCCTATCGGACCCCTGACGCGCGTTTCACAAACGCTTCCTCAGAGGGGGTGCGGGCCGCTGCTACTCGGAGTCCTATATTCAATCTTAATGCCCACCACTTAGACCGGATTGGATACTGGATGGGGAGTTGTCTCCTTACGCTTGGTTGATTCTCCTGTCAATCTTGGTAGGTATTTTACGTAGGAGACATGCGAAAAAAAGGGGATGTGTGCTTGATGGGTTACCAAGGCAACACCAATCAGTAAATACGCTTGTCTTGCCTACAGTGGGTGTGCTGATTCGAATAACTGTGATTGGATGATCAACTAAAAAAGCGTTATTGTAAACATCACAGTGGCTAGATTATAACTTTGTTGGTATACAATTCTTATCGCCAAAAATTGGCAATTGTGAAGTATATACCTGGGATTGCTCTTCTGATTACACACTCGTAGATCAATTTATACTTTGCGGGATTTATACAATACGTTTTTTGATTATATTCACGATAGTCAAATCTTTTTTGTTTTCTGCTTTTTTACTGTTCTTGTTAGAATTCAATTGCGCAATAAGTAATACTATCTTCTTTATTCGTACTTCAAGCAAGGAATAAATATTCTGTGTTAATACTAACTACTTATTTTTACTGGTCACCGTCCTCACAGTTAATATCGGTGTGTGCTGTAAAACTATACGCTTACTTATAAGCTATTACTATTCACTTATATTTAATGCGAGGTTGAAGTAGTTATTCTGATGTTCCTAGGATGCTAAGTTGAAATAATTATATTAATTCCACTGTTATCCCAGATGATCCTGTGGCCAGATTCTTTATGCATGATGGAACAAGCATGTTATGTACTAATAATATTTAAGATTGTACAGAATCCATATCTTCAGGAATATTAAGAATGTAAAGATATTTTACTGACACCTAGGACCAAGCTGCAAACAGCTCAATTATAATATGTGAGGGAATGTATAGATCTGAATAGATATATACTGAGGTTCATTGTGCTACCGTTACTAAATCTATTCCAGTGTAAGTGAGTGTGCCCACTTAGAGAAAATATATATCTATGTGCTCAAATCCTTGCGTGCAATTAATTCTTGAAACTAATACATAACAACACTTAAACAAGATTGTGGTGAATGTGTGTAAATTATAAAAAGTGACATTATAAAGGTAAATGTGTTAAGGGATATCAATTCATATTATTATGTTTCAGTGATTGGAGGTGGCTTGAATAAGATTGTGATGAACGTGTACTAATGACATTATAAAGGTAGTGTATAAGTGAATGAATGTTTTAGGGGATATCAAACTTTATTATTATTATATTCCAGTGATTGGAGGTACGTGTGTGAAGTGAATGGTAGGTATAGTAAGGTGAAAGTTGAATTTTTTGAATTTTTTGCTACATTACGACCTTTAGATCTGTGTGTTTCATAACTAATAATCTCTTAATCCCATGTTGGACATGATCCACATTGGACTGGATATAATTCACTTGGGACTGGACTGGTTATATTAGCTGTAGCGTCTGACAGTAACTTATTGCAAAAGATTTTACAGATAGACAAAATAATTATTGTAGTCATTCATCCCACTTGGTTTGACAGTGTTCAATAAGTAAATCCACCTGCATTCCATTTTTAACAGCACTTTTTCTATGTTACCACCTCTAATGCCAAGTGATGCTTTTTGAATTACTGTGAATTTCAGATCTTTAGGAGAGCTCTCATGGTGTAGTAAGAAATGTTTGGCAACTGAGGTTATTTTTTTGCCCTTGCTCAGATCTCGTTTTGCTGTTTTGATGTTATAGCAGTGTTCCAAAATTCTTGTTTTTACCTCCCTAGTAGTCATGCCAACATAGAACATCTGGCATGAACAATGTAGTGCATAGACTACTCCAATTGTAGTGCATGAAAAATGGTAGGGTATTTTATGAATCCTACCAGTTTTATCAGTCAAAGTTTTGACTTTCCACACATATTGACATGCAGAGCATGTTCCACAAGGGTACATGCCTGGGTCCTTATGTTGTTTTTTTGTAGATCTCACAAAATGGCTAGATACCAATTTATCCCTTAAATTCTTTGGTCTCTTATATCCAAGTGATACTCTTTCTCCAATGAGAGGTTTGAGGGTCTCATCATTCTGTAGTATTTGCCAATGGTCATTTATGATTTTTGTCACATGTCTCATCTGTGGGTTATACGTAGTTATTAGCCTTGGGCAGGATTCAGCTTTTGTTCTTTCCTTGGGAACCAATAGTTCATCTCTGCAAACTTTTAGTGCCTTATACTTGGCTCTCTTTACAGACTTTTTGCTGTACCCTCGTGATATTAGCCTCTGCGATAGTGCCTCACTCTCTGTTATGTAGATATCTTTACTTGTACAGTTTCGGCGGAGCCTTAAAAATTCCCCATATGGGATCGCTTTAAGGGTGCTTGGTGAGTGAGCACTCGAGTGATGTAGGAGAGTATTCGTTGCTGTTTCCTTTCTATAGATTGTGGTGTTGATAATACCATCTATGTTTTTAAACAATTTTAAGTCTAAGAAGCATATCTCCTGCTGGCTCGCAGAATATGTCAATTTTATGTTTAATTCGTTCTCATTGAGTTTAGACATAAAGAGTTGCAAATCATCAAATGTACCCTCCCAGATGAACAGGACATCATCAATGAATCTTACCCACAGGGGTATATGTTCAGTATACATTTGCAATACGTCTGAAAATACACAGAAGCGTTCCCAGAAACCAAGGAATAAATTTGCGTATGTAGGTGCACAGGCAGTACCCATTGCGGTACCCTGTGTTTGAAGATAGTACCTATCATTGAATGTAAAGAAATTGTGTGTTAGAATAAAATGTAACAACTGAATTATGAAAGCATTATGTGTTTCATTCTCTAGACTGTTTGAGGCTAGGTAGTATTTAATGGCTTCTATTCCATCCCTATGCCTGATGTTGGTGTATAGGGACTCTACATCTGCTGTGACTAACCACATGTTGTCTGTTAGTTCAATATCTTTTACCATTTGCAAGACCTCCATAGTGTCACGAACGTATGATGGTAATGTTGTTAAATATTCCCTCAATCTTAAGTCTATGAATTTGCTAGCATTCTCAGTTAAATTATCATTTCCAGACATGATAGGTCTACCAGGTGGTTCTAGTGGGTTTTTGTAAACTTTCGGTAGAAAGTACAGTGTGGCAATTTTAGGATTGTCTTTTGTCAAAAACTTTTTTTCTGAATTGGAGAGTATGTTATTCTCCCATGCTTCTTTAATCATTCGATTATATTGTATGAGGTAAGAATTCTGGGGATTGAATATCAATAATTTGTAGCAGGAATTGTTAGACAGTTGTTTTGTAGCTTCATCTAGGTACATTTGTTGTGGCCATAGGACCACATTCCCACCCTTGTCTGATGGCTTAATCAGTATATCCTGCCATGATTCAATCTCCTTTAAAGCTCGTATTTCAGAACTGCTAAGATTGTTATTCACATTGTATATAGGTATCTGTTCGATTTTTTGGCAAACCATTTTGCAAAACACTTGTATCTCAGGTGATACGGATAAGGATGGAACGTATGTTGACTTAGGTTTCACATTTGACTTCCAGACTTGATGTGTCGGTGTCAAGTTAATATTATCAGTATCATTACTACTTTCTGACAATTCACATAATATATCAGCTGTGGCTAAATCTTCTGCATTAAGGATATTTGGATTATATGCATACATTTTCTTGAGTAACATTTTTCTAGAAAATAGGTGTATATCCTTAATCAATTCAAATTTATTAAGAGAATTAACAGGGCAGAAAGATAGTCCTTTAGAAAGTACTGATTTATGTGTTTCACTTAGTATATGGTCTGATAAATTAATCACTCTCATTTGTTCATCCTTATTTTGCTGAATGGACTCAATTCCCTTCTCCTTGTTGATTGCCTTACAGGGCCTGAAAACTTTCTTTTGTTGCCTCTGTTCTGTGTGTTGGTTGGATTGGACTGTGTAACTGGTTGAGTCGTGTTCTGTGGTGTGGTGGACAAAAAAGAAACAGAGGAGGAAGTGGAGGAGGTTCGAGATTGTGCAGAGCTATAACTTCTAGGTCTGATACTAGATGTACTCGGTGTTGTGTCATTGGGTTCATCCCCAATACACATATAAACATATAAACACATAAATACACACACATATATATATATATATATATATATATATATATATATACAGTATATAAAAATATATATAATATATATACCGTGTATATACGAGCACAAAAAATAAATTACTTCTAGCAGTTTTAACGTTTGTATGAGAGCACATATCCACTGCCCCACTTGTAGATTAGCCCAATATGTTTTAGTATCTCCCCCCAAATGAAGTTAATTGATTTCCTGTGAGACTGTATATATTTATTCAGGTATCCTAAAGACGTCTCCTAAGAGACAGTCAAGTGAAACGATTAATAAACATACAGGCCCCTTTAACCTGGGATGTAATTGCTAAACCCATAATATTGCCATTTTTGCTATTAATCATGCACATTTGTTTTTTTGGATTGTGAAATTTTGAGATTAACGATGCAGAGAGCAATTTTGTGTTGTTTTCAGGTGGTAATCATATCGAGCTTCAGGCATCTTAATAGAAGAATTATTTGGGGATTTTTATCACTGAAAATCTTTGACAATACAGACCTTATTTATCTACTGAAAACCAGAGCAATATTGTGATCAACTTATTAATTATTTAATGTTATGAAGCGTCATCAAGTGATCATCAAATTAAATTTGAATGAATTTACCCAGAAATACTAATAAACTACATCAATAAGAGAAATCATTTGTTTCATGATCTGGGACAAACAAGAATATTTGCAAAAAAATGGAATACTTTAGTAGTGAAAACTATGTCCTTTTTAGAATCGGTGGAGATGTCCTGTGTAAAATATTTTCTCTTTCAGTTCTACATATAACTTTGCCTACCTAAAAAAAGTTATATACCAGAGAATTTTATAACAGTGATACAGGGATAATGCATTTGCAAATCCAGCTATACTTTATGGAATTGCTTTAAATTATTATTTTTGGAATGCAGTATATTAGGGGCAAGCTTCCATTATTTTATAAATATTATTTTAAGTAGATTGCAAACACATTTAACTTTTGTTAAATTATGTATCAGGAATCATGCAAAACTTGTTTTTTATTTTTTATTTATTTCCGGTGGCTTATATTCCAAATAGTTAGTAATCCACTTTGTGTATTCTAAAATCTTTAAAAAGCTTTCATAGTAATCCACTTAGTGTTTTCTAAATCATTAGATAAATGCTATATTACAGTGCTTCTTATTTGTAATAAAAATGTATCTATTGGGCATCAATCACGATTATTTTGATACCGGCTCCTGTTATGTAGTTTTTGGGGTTTTTTTTAACTATTGTCAGAACGTTTTTTGAGTTGTCTGAAAAAAAAGCCTAGACCGCAAACTATTTCTCAATTATTAAACTCACAAAAAAAATGTTTTGGTTGTTAAAAGGACATTAAAGTAAAAAAATGTATATACACACTTTCTGAGGCACCAACTCCTTGCACAAGTTCACAATACATACGTATGCTAGCCTCTGATGGGCTGTCAGCTGTCACATGATACAGCCGGCCGGGAAATGGGGGGAAATACATTTGCCAGGAAAAAAAATCTGCTGTTTATTGAAAGTAAGAGTAAGTGTAATTGCATTGTCTTTTTTTTTATTATGTCCTTGTTAATCATGCAATTGTACTGTATTTAATGATCCTTTAAGTTCTTGTTATTAGGATCAAAACTGGGAACTCACAAACACCTAGATTACAAGATTTGCGTAGCGGCTTTTCGCAAATAGAGCATACGTTTTTTTCATTGCGCACTCTTCATAACGTAGGTATTACAAGTCTGAAAAGAACCTTGCTACGCATAGCACTAACAAGAGTACTGCGTTTATTTTAACTCACGGACGAGTTATGGATTCTCTCATAGAGATCAATGCAAACTGAAGAATAAACAGATTTTTCATCTAACACTCGATATCGTGAGAACTTTACACTGCTCTGTCATATTACGCATACAACATAATGGACACTTAAAAGAATCAGCTCAAAATGTACAAACAACAATCGCTCACACAACTTAGCACATCCGCAATCAACATTCACAATCATTTACAACAAATACTACATTACATTTACACTAAACGAGAATTTCGAAAATACGTTGGGATCTGCTTAAAGGAACAAAACAACAAGAAAAAATATTTTCACACAGATACACAAACAAAACATTTGCATTGGCGATTAGGAGACATTATTAAAAATAAACAATTACAACAGTTAACAAATACGATACAAACAGAAATCATCATTTGGATTTTGATATACGAAATTAGGAGAATGTTTTGCAAAATGATCACTATGACATCATCGCATTATACACATTCCAGAAAAACATATGTGCATTTAGAAACTCAATATGAGCATGCGCTCATGCCACATTGCACACATACAAATCTTCACTAAAGCACACCTGGACCTCGTTTACTTTGCAAACCGGTACATCATTAACCATTTACATAGGGTATATAAGCACGCTATAAACATGGATTCCTTGACTGTATTGCTTTTTCAAGATAAATACAGGTCTAGGCATTGGAGGTTACAGATAGTCAGAGAATTAGTGAGACAGATTTAGTGAGATAGACACAGTTAGTGAAAGAGAGAGTTAGTGAAAGAGAGAGTTAGTGAAAGAGAGAGAGAGAGTTAGGGAGAGAGAGAGAGTTTGTGAGAGTTTGTGTATACATTTGTCTGGGTGAGTGTGCGATTGCTGTTTTGTTTTTCATTACTTACACATAGTTAAATATATTTCATTTCATTTACACACAAACACATTCAATACATACATACACATAGCAGTAACACTACATATACAGACACATACACTCCATGCCCCATTCCCTTTAATCCTATACCCAGCCCATAGTTAGATTTTGTTTTATTTAGACCAACTTATTGTTTACAGACCCTCATTTAGTCCTTTTTTATATGTTTGTCTGTTTATTACTACCACTTACCCTATTTTATAAATCCCATTCACACTTTGAGCATTCTTAACTTTTATTTCTTTCATGTAATTAGCAAGAGTCCATGAGCTAGTGACGTATGGGATATACATTCCTACCAGGAGGGGCAAAGTTTCCCAAACCTCAAAATGCCTGTAAATACACCCCTCACCACACCCACAAATCAGTTTTACAAACTTTGCCTCCTATGGAGGTGGTGAAGTAATTTTGTGCTAGATTCTACGTTGATATGCGCTCCGCAGCAGGTTGGAGCCCGGTTTTCCTCTCAGCGTGCAGTGAATGTCAGAGGGATGTGAGGAGAGTATTGCCTATTTGAATTCAATGATCTCCTTCTACGGGTCTATTTCATAGGTTCTCTGTTATCGGTCGTAGAGATTCATCTCTTACCTCCCTTTCCAGATCGGCGATATACTCTTATTTATATACCATTACCTCTGCTGATTTTCGTTTCAGTACTGGTTTGGCTTTCTACAACATGTAGATGAGTGTCCTGGGGTAAGTAAATCTTATTTTCTGTGACACTCTAAGCTATGGTTGGGCACTTTTTTTATAAAGTTCTAAATATATGTATTCAAACATTTATTTGCCTTGACTCAGGATGTTCAACATTCCTTATTTCAGACAGTCAGTTTCATATTTGGGATAATGCATATGAATAAATCAATTTTTTTCTTACCTTAAAAATTTGACTTTTTCCCTGTGGGCTGTTAGGCTCGCGGGGGCTGAAAATGCTTCATTTTATTGCGTCATTCTTGGCACGGACTTTTTTGGTGCAAAATTTTTTTTTCAGTTTCCGGCGTCATACGTGTCACCGGAAGTTGCGTCATTTTTGACGTTCTTTTGCGCCAAAAGTGTCGGCGTTCCAGATGTGGCGTCATTTTTGGCGCCAAAAGCATTTAGGCGCCAAATAATGTGGGCGTCATTTTTGTCGCTAAAAAAATATGGGCGTCACTATTGTCTCCACATTATTTAAGTCTCATTTTTTATTGCTTCTGGTTGCTAGAAGCTTGTTCACTGGCATTTTTTTCCCATTCCTGAAACTGTCATTTAAGGAATTTGATCAATTTTGCTTTATATGTTGTTTTTTCTATTACATATTGCAAGATGTCCCACGTTGAAACTGAGTCAGAAGATACTTCTGGAAAATCGCTGCCGGGGGCTGGAGCTACCAAAGCTAAGTGTATCTACTGTAAACTTATGGTATCTGTTCCTCCAGCTGTTGTTTGCACTGTTTTGTCATGACAAACTGTTAATGCAGATAATATTTCCTTTAGTACTGTTACATTACCTGTTGCTGTTCTGTCAACATCTAATACTCAGAGTGTTCCTGATAACATAAGAGATTTTGTTTCTAAATCCATTAAGAAGGCTATGTCTGTTATTCCTCCTTCTAGTAAACGTAAAAGTCTTTTAAAACTTCTCATTTTTCAGATGAATTTTTAAATGAACATCATCATTCTGATTCTGATAATGGTTCTTCTGGTTCAGAGGATTCTGTCTCAGAGGTTGATGCTGATAAATCTTCATATTTATTTAAAATGAAATTTATTTGTTCTTTACTTAAAGAAGTCCTAATTGCATTAGAAAATGAGGATTCTGGTCCTCTTGATACTAAATCTAAACGTTTAGATAAGGTTTTTAAATCTCCTGTAGTTATTCCAGAAGTTTTTCCTGTCCCTAGTGCTATTTCTGAAGTAATTTCCAGGGAATGGAATATTTTGGGTAATTCATTTACTCCTTCTAAACGTTTTAAGCAATTATATCCTGTGCCATCTGACAGATTAGAGTTTTGGGACAAAATCCCTAAAGTTGATGGGGCTGTCTCTACTCTTGTTAAGCGTACTACTATTCCTACGGCAGATGGTACTTCCTTAAGGATCCTTTAGATAGGAAAATTGAATCCTTTCTAAGAAAAGCTTACTTGTGTTCAGGTAATCTTCTTAGACCTGCTATATCTTTAGCGGATGTTGCTGCAGCTTCATCTTTTGGTTAGAAGCTTTAGCGCAACAAGTAACAGATCATAATTCTCATAGCATTTTTATTCTTCAACATGCTAATAATTTTATTTTGTAATGCCATCTTTGATATCATTAGAGTTGATGTCAGGTATATGTCTCTAGCTATTTTAGCTAGAAGAGCTTTATGGCTTAAGACTTGGAATGCTGTTATGTCTTCTAAGTCTACTCTGCTTTCCCTTTCTTTCCAGGGTAATAATCGTTTTCGTTCCTTTTGTCACAACAAGGAACAAAAACCTGATCCTTCATCCTCAGGAGCGGTTTCAGTTTGGAAATCATCTCCAGTCTGGAATAAATCCAAGCCTTTTAGATAGTCAAAGCCAGCTCCCAAGTCCACATGAAGGTGCGGCCCTCATTCCAGCTCAGCTGGTAGGGGGCAGATTACATTTTTTCTAATAAATTTGGATCAATTCCGTTCACAATCTTTGGATTCAGAACATTGTTTCAGAAGGGTACATAATTGGCTTCAAGATAAGGCCTCCTGCAAAGAGATTTTTTCTTTCCCGTGTCCCAGTAAACCCAGCAAAGGCTCAAGCATTTCTGAAATGTGTTTCAGATCTAGAGTTGACTGGAGTAATTTTGCTAGTTCCAGTTCTGGAACAGGGACTGGGGTTTTATTCAAATCTCTTCATTGCACCAAAGAAGGAATATTCCTTCAGACCAGTTCTGGATCTAAAAATATTGAATTGTTATGTAATGATACCAACATTCAAAATGGTAACGGTAAGGACTATCCTGCCTTTTGTTCAACAAGGGCATTATATGTCTACTATAGATTTACAGGATGCATATCTGCATATTCCGATTCATTCAGATCACTATCAGTTTCTGAGATTCTCTTTCCTAGACAAGCATTACCAGTTTGTGGCTCTGCCGTTTGGCCTAGCTACAGCTCCAAGAATTTTTTACAAAGGTTCTCTGTGCCCTTCTGTCTGTATTCAGAGAACAGGGTATTGTGTTTTTCCTTATTTGGACGATATCTTGGTACTTGCTCAGTCTTCACATTTAGCAGAATCTCATTCGAATCGTCTTGTGTTGTTTCTTCAACATCATGGTTGGAGGATCAATTTACCAAAAAGTTCATTGATTCCTCAGACTTAGGTAACCTTTTTAGGTTTTCAGATAGATTCAGTATCCATGACTCTATCTTTGATAGACATGAGACGTCTAAAGTTGATATCAGCTTGTCGAAACCTTCAGTCACAATTTTTCCCTTCGGTAGCCTTATGCATGGAAATTCTAGGTCTTATGACTGCGGCATCGGACGCGATCCCCTTTGCTTGTTTTCACATGCGGCCTCTTCAGCTCTGTATGCTGAACCAGTGGTGCAGGGATTACTCAAAGATATCTCATTTAATATCTTTAAAACCGATTGTACAACACTCTCTGACGTGGTGGACAGACCACCATCGTTTAGTTCAGGGGGCTTCTTTTGTTCTTCTGACCTGGACTGTATTTTCAACAGATGCAAGTCCTACAGGTTGGGGAGCTATGTGGGGGTCTCTGACAGCACAAGGGGTTTGGGAATCTCAGGAGGTGAGATTACCGATCAATATTTTGGAACTCCGTGCAATTTTCAGAGTTCTTCAGTCTTGGCCTCTTCTAAAGAGAGAATCGTTCATTTGTTTTCAGACAGACAATGTCACAACTGTGGCATACATCAATCATCAAGGAGGGACTCACAGTCCTCTGGCTATGAAAGAAGTATCTCGAATTCTGGTATGGGCAGAATCCAGCTCCTGTCTAGTTTCTGCGGTTCAAATCCCAGGTATAGACAATTGGGAAGCGGATTATCTCAGTCGCCACACGTTTCATCCGGGCAAATGGTCTCTTCTCCCAGAGGTATTTCTTCAGATCGTTCAAATATGGGGTCTTCCAGAAATAGATCTGATGGCTTCTCATCTAAACAAGAAACTTCCCAGGTATCTGTCCAGATCCAGGGATCCTCAAGCGGAAGCAGTGGATGCGTTGTCACTTCCTTGGAAGTATCATCCTGCCTATATCTTTCCGCCTCTAGTTCTTCTTCCAAGAGTAATCTCCAAGATTCTGAAGGAATGCTCATTTGTTCTGCTGGTGGCTCCAGCATGGCCTCTCAGGTTTTTGGTATGCAGATCCTGTCCGGATGGCCTCTTGCCAACCGTGGACTCTTCCGTTAAGACCAGACCTTCTGTCACAAGGTCCTTTTTTTCCATCAGGATCTCAAATCCTTAAATTTAAAGGTATGGAGATTGAACGCTTGATTCTTAGTCAAAGAGGTTTCTCTGACTCTGTGATTTATACTATGTTACAGGCTCGTAAATCCGTATCTAGGGAGATATATTATAGAGTCTGGAAGACTTATATTTCTTGGTGTCTTTCTCATCATTTTTCCTGACATTCTTTTAGAATTCCGAGAATTTTACAGTTTCTTCAGGATGGTTTGGATAAAGGTTTGTCTACAAGTTCCTTGAAAGACAAATCCCTGCTCTTTCTGTTCTTTTTCACAGAAAGATTGTTAATCTTCCTGATATTCATTGTTTTGTACAAGCTTTGGTTTGCATAAAACCTGTCATTAAGTCAATTTCTCCTCCTTGGAGTTTGAATTTGGTTCTGGGGGCTCTTCAAGCTCCTCCGTTTGAACCTATGCATTCTTTGGTCATTAAATTACTTTCTTGAAAAGTTTTGTTCCTTTTGGCCATCTCTTCTGCCAGAAGAGTTTCTGATTTATCTGCTCTTTCTTGTGAGTCTCCTTTTCTGTTTTTTCATCAGGATAAGGCAGTGTTGCGAACTTCTTTTAAATTTTTACCTAAGGTTGTGAATTCTAACAACATTAGTAGATAAATTGTGGTTCCTTCATTATGTCCTAATCCTAAGAATTCTAAGGAGAAATCATTGCTTTCTTTGGATGTAGTTAGAGCTTTGAAATATTATATTGAAGCTACTAAGAATTTCCGAAAGACTTCTAGTCTATTTGTTATCTTTTCCGGTTCTAGGAAAGGTCAGAAGGCTTCTGCCATTTCTTTGGCATCTTGATTGAAATCTTTAATTCATCATGCTTATGTCGAGTCGGGTAAAACTCCGCCTCAAAGGTTTACAGCTCATTCTACTAGGTCAGTTTCTACTTCCTGGGCGTTTAGGAATGAAGCTTCGGTTGTTCAGATTTGCAAAGCAGCAACTTGGTCTTCTTTGCATACTTTTACTAAATTCTACCATTTTTTTTTTTTTAGAATAATTTTTATTCAAGGTTCAGTTAGAGGCATACAACAACGAAAAAAAACTAATTCACATGAGAAAAGACATAAGGTTCACAAACAATGGAACAATCACAGTAAGGGGTAGGCATCACTAAGTTAAAAAATAAAAAAAAATATGTGTACCATGTGAACATTAATTACATGAAATGCCAATTTCTTAGCAACCTTCTACATGACACAATAGGCCTCTCCTGGGCCTCAAAAGGATAAAAAGAAATTTAAAGTGAAAGAAGGTTAATTCAAACAGAGGAGACCACTTGTGGATCTCAGATGATAAACCTTGTTTTTATGTTATTATCTATTAGGCATAGCTGATTTTTATGATATTTTTGAACTAGAAATAACAAGCTCTTAGGGATTATAGTAGAAGAAAAACATGTAAATATGACCAAATTTAATCCCTTTCAACTGGAAATAATTAGATAATGGTGAATATAGATGGGTAGATTGCGGCATAGTCAAGAGAAGCCACGTGGTTAGACTTCCTGAATTAGGAGGTTCATTATGGGGGTGAGGGGGGGAGGTGGGAAATTGAATGCGATGAGTAGGGTATATAGCGAAGGAGGCATTTAAATTGTAGAGTAACATAGGTAGGGCAGGTAAATCTCAAATAATGGCTCATCAAACATTTTAGATGAATATCAAGGCTAGTAACCTGGAGTCTAATGGGAAAGTTCTGACAATACTAGTGGCATATTATGGAGGTTAGATCTGTTATTACCTTAGTAGACACTCAGGACCTTAATGGGTTTAATTATAAGTATGAGAACGTAATAAACAGCCTGTGCTGTTGCGTTGAAAGAAGGAGCTGAATAAATGCTGGGCTGATGTCATACTTGGCATATTGGGGCATGAGATCCAAACTTAGAGATTAGGAACTAGACATGTAGCTCAGGTAAAATAACGCGGGTGAGGAGATTACAACTAATACTAGCAGTGTAAGTCCAAAAAATAAGAGCGTTACTTATATACATTGAATTACATTCCAGTGTGGAACTATGTCTGAATATATGTAGGCAGTATAATAAACTGCAAAGATATAGGTGTTATAAGGCATAGTGCTTAAATGCTATTTATATAACAATGGGTATAAATAATCCGTGAGGGACCTGTAAGTGTGAAGTAATGGCTATATATGATAACTAAAAAGGTGATAGTCTGGTCCCATTCAAATATACATATAAATACATATACATAGCGTAACATTCAATTTCTGTTAATGCCCCAGTGAGTGTAGAAAAACCATGTCAGTCGTGATGGATTGTAGGGATAAGAAAGAGCATGGAGCAATCTTGCCGCTAATGTGTAACACAGGGCTAGAGTTCTCTCTTAACGGGGTAGTGTAGTCTCAACATCGGTTTATTGACCTGCTGGCAGGGTACGGGCCTTATACCCCGCAGCAGGGGTCTGTTCTGAACAGTAAGAGAACTATTTTGAGGGGTAGCCCTCATGACATTTGGGCAAACAACAGCTCTCCAGGCACGCTAAGACTTCTAAAGTTATGTTTAGCATGAGTTCTGCATGAGGTTAGTACTCCAGAGCCCCTACATAAAAACCTTGGGATTGCATGAGACAAAGGGTAGCACCAACATAGTAAAACTATGTGTAGATTATGCTAACTAGAGCTTACAGAATAAGTGGTGCAAAAGTATGTTCAGAAATCGCTGTTTACAGATTCACAGCTAGATGTTTTACTTCAGCTAAGGTGCGCCAAGTACTGGTGGGGGTTGTGGAAAAATATGAGGGTTCCCAATTATTAATATCAGGAAGTGCGATGTGACGCTGTTAACATATATAAATAAAGTTCAACTAGGGAAACAAAGAAAGAAAAACATTGAACATTGCAGTCATGGCTAGGTAATTAGCGGACAATGATTATAAAGACTAATGGTTGACCCACAGAAGTCATATAATAAGGTAAAATAAAGTGAAATCCAATGGAAGCAGGAAACAACAGGAAACAATAAAAACACAAAACCACCTTATCTACTACTTAATGTTAAGCAACAGAGCTGTAAACCTTAATGTTTTGGGTAGAGATAGGTCGTCTTAAACTATATCCTAATGCAATAGTCTTAAATGTTGAAACTTGGAAAAGAGTCCGGTGTGTACTGGCAATGAGTGCTGGAGTCTGTTAGTGACATTTTGTCCATATCGACTTTGAGGTGATAGGTGAGTTGTTCTATGTCTATTAAGTTTATTATCTAGGTAAAAACCTGTACTTTCCTGTAAAAGACTGTCCGGGCTGCAAACTTTAACCAACACCACTTCTGCGGCGCTGATTTAGGCTGGGAGGCATAAGAGGGGTGAGTCCTCGCTGTACAGATTGATCTAGCAGGCCGATGAGGAAATAAACAGATGGACCCCAACCTGTGATCATTTTTATTAGGGCGCTTCCAGCAGTAGGGGTTTTGTGCAAGTACGTAGTACTGACTGAGTCCTGGCTAAACACGTTGCGTGTCCTTTTCACTTCAGAGCCTGGATTCTGCAACCCCGTTATCAATGACTTGCCTCCTATTACACCAGACAGCGGCGTCTCAGGCCCAAGCGTCACACGCCTTGCTCTGCTAGGGCACTTTCGATCTCTCTTCCGCTGCGAGCGAGGGGCCTTACAAGGTGAGAGCAGAGTTGCAGGGCGGAAACGCCATTTTGATTTAGTGCCATACTTCACCTCGCCTGCAATTGCGGGACAGGCAGACTTCCTCTCACGATCTCCACTTGTGGGAATCCGTGGCGCTTTTGGCGGTGTGAAGACTGGTATGTTTGTTGGGAGATCGAGTGTCTCAGTTTCCTCTCTCTGTAATTGAATCAGGTTACCAGGCTTGTATTGTACTGCCAATGCCAGTACCCTTTGGATACATGCCTTCAGATCGGTAAAATGCTGGGTAATGAGTGCCTGGGACTTCTGCTCCCAACGATCTAGTGCCTCCATGTTAGCCAGTCAGGAAAGGTCCTTTTATAGATATAATGAGCTCCCAAATATAGGTTTTAATCAAAGCAAAATATAAATTTGGAGAAGAGCTCTAGAGATGCACGTCCGCTCAGACCGGCTGTTGGCTCCGCCCCCTAAATTCTACCATTTTGATATGTTTTCTTCTTCTGAAGCAGTTTTTGGTAGAAAAGTACTTCAGGCAGCTGTTTCAGTTTGATTCTTCTGCTTATAATTTCAGTTTTTTTCATTAGAAGTTTTAAACTTTGTTTGGGTGTGGATTATTTTCAGCGGAATTGGCTGTCTTTATTTTATCCCTCCCTCTCTAGTGACTCTTGCGTGGAAGATCCACATCTTGGGTAGTCATTATCCCATACGTCACTAGCTCATGGACTCTTGCTAATTACATGAAAGAAAACATAATTTATGTAAGAACTTACCTGATAAATTAATTTCTTTCATATTAGCAAGAGTCCATGAGGCCCACCCTTTTTTGTGGTGGTTATGATTTTTTTGTATAAAGCACAATTATTCCAATTCCTTATTTTTTATGCTTTCGCACTTTTTTCTTATCACCCCACTTCTTGGCTATTCATTAAACTGATTTGTGGGTGTGGTGAGGGGTGTATTTATAGACATTTTGAGGTTTGGGAAACTTTGCCCCTCCTGGTAGGAATGTATATCCCATACGTCACTAGCTCATGGACTCTTGCTAATATGAAAGAAATGAATTTATCAGGTAAGTTCTTACATAAATTATGTTTTAATTATTTTAACCACCTTTCATTTGGGCACTTTCACCTTCTGAAAGGGTATGGCGGGAAGGAGGACTAGGGGACAGCCGAGACAGGAGATTAGTGAGAAGATGTTGGAGATTATTAGGCAGCAGGTTAGGGAGGAGGTTAGGGAGGAGATGAACCAGGAGAGTGGGACAGGGAGTGGGACAGGGAGTGGGAGAGGAAGGGGGAGAGGAACTAGAGAGGAAGGGGGAGAGGAAGGGGGGGAGGAAGGGGGAGAGGAAGGAGGAGAGGTCAGGGTGGGTGGGTCCAGCCACATTGTTGAAGATGAACAAGTGGCTGGGCCCAGTGGTGTAGGTCAGGAGCACAAACAGGGTGCAATACAGTCCGGAGAACAGAGGCTCACATCACATGGGAAGCCCAGGCAGAGGGAGGAGATGTATACCAGGGAGGAGAAGGAGGCCCTTATAGCAGCCTATATGGAGAGGGCTAGGAGGCTGCAGGCGCCGAAGACCACCCCTTCAGTGAAGAAACAGTTGTGGATGGAGATAAGGGATGCTGTCAATGCAATGGGGGAGTTAAGGAGGGATGTAAAATCTATACAGCACCGCTACCGGGACTGCAAAAGTGAGCTAAAGAAGAAAATATTGAGGGAGAGAGAAAACAATGCAGGAACCAGTGGCGGTCCGGAGCAGACATTTGTCTACAGCCGCTGGGAGGAAATGCTGCGTCCCAACATCTTCGAGGTGGCCCTAGTCGGGATTGAAGGAGGACTCGATACCAGGAACTCATTTACTAATCTCTTTACATCCACCTCATAACCCATTCACACGCAAAATAAATTATGGATATGACTAACGCAATTACGCTTTTTTTTAAACATTACTACATTAACACATTCAGAATTACCTTGAAAAGTTGGATCTAAAGAAAAGACATCACATTAGTATTTAGTCTACAGATTAGGTGTGCATTTAAACATATTTAAGACGCACGCAAAAATACATTCATATTGACCATCTAGATATTCGAAAGACAGGTTTGCAAATACGTAAATTGTATTGATTGCTTTTGGTTCAATTGAATTACGAAGGCAGCCTCAATAATACACTTTCAAATATAACATTTACATCTTTATTTGGAACTGTGCTAATATCTCTTATTTCTTTAATTTTTAAATATACAGAGTCTGAGGCCAGGGATGCAGAAACACAGCATGAACATGCTCGTCCTTCACCCAGGCATGAGAGTGGTGCAGAAGATGACAGGCGGGAGAACTGGAGAAGAACCCTGCAGAATATATCCCTGCACCAGCCCTCTCCTGCAGCAGCAGCAGCCCCCTCTGCAGAAGATATCCCTGCAGAAACCCCCCCTGCAGAAGATATCCCTGCAGCAGCAGCCTGCCATGCAGCAGCAGCCCACCATACAGCAGCTCCCCCTGAGGAGAACATCTCCCCCCCAAAATCCCAGAGGTGGAGCTAATGAGGGTCTTCCTGGAGGAAATGCACACACACACACACAGTTTCTAACCAACGCAGTGAACACCCTGATAGAAGGACAAACAAATATGTTGAATGTTCAAAATAACATATTACAGGTCATCCAGGAGTTGGCAAGTAGACCATATCCAGAAATGAGAAGACCACAAGAGCCTGAACCATCAAATTGTTGACCATCAGCTCCTGGACTATCATCTCCTGTGCCTCCTCCATCTCCTACTCTGCCTGGTCAATCCCCAGTCACTCACAGTACTCCTCCTCCCCTTCTTCCACAACCATCTCCAATGAGGACACATCGGAGGGGGCATTTGGCCACCCCAGAGACTCAGTCTCGTGGGAAGAAGGGAAGGAGGAAGAAGTAATTATTTTTAGATGTAATGGTTTTTAATGTAAAGTTAATGTGTAAAGGTTAGGTATGGTTGATGTTGTCTTCTTACACTTGTGGAGCACACTCTGGATTTAATAGGCTTCTATGGGACTGGGTCCATGGAGGCACATTGTTTGCAGAGTGTGTTTTACAATTGTGTTGAGACAACATTATCACATGCTGTCCTTGTTGATTAGATTTATTGGTTTTTGTGATGTTATGTCCAAACCTGTTCTAATACAAAACAATGACTATTACAATTATACATGATGGCATAACACTGTGTTGATGTCAGCAACATAGCTTAAACCACAACATATGCTAACATATTCAAAGACTTATGGCACATTGGTATATCTACACGTGCTTTAAATCAAGCAAATATTGGTAGTTTATAATAAGCCTGTTTGCCATTTTTCTCTCGATGTGTTGACAACATTGAATATGTTAAATAAAGTGTATATTTTTAAAGCTAGCTTAAAGTGTTTTACTTATTTGGGAAATATATTTCATTTAAAAGGTGCATGAAAGCAGAAAATTTGCTTACATGATTTTAGCTTAACATTTTAAACAACATTCACGTTTACTCATATTCTTTGAATCTTTATCTTGTTATCCTTTGCTGAAAGGTGTATCTAGGAAAGCTCAGGAGCAGTAAAGGAGCTAGCTTCGATCTGCTAATTGGTGGCTGCATATATCTACTGATTGTCATTGCCTCATCCATGTGTTCACTTAAAAACTAGTAGTGTATTGATGCTCCTTCAACACATTATACCAAGAGAATGAAGCACATTTGAGAAGAGAATTGAAACCTGGTTCAAGTTGTATTTTCAACATAACTAATGAAAGATCCAGTAAGGGTTCCATGCCCCTTCAAGAGTTACATTTGAAATTCATGCTCACAATACTATATTTGGATAACAACAATGTGGAATTGATACATGACACGATATTGAACATTTACATTAAGAAGAAATATCAGGACATAACATCTATAAAAAGTATACAGCTCATATATACAGTATATATCATGATATAGGTGAATGCATATTGAGAAATTACTTCAAATACAAATGCACATGTTTAGGAATTTTCAATGTAGACAATTAAACACAGCACATTAATTATTTGTTAATGTGAAAATATTGTTAACAAACATATTAAACAAGATGGAGTATATTCATCGATGAACATTCATGGATTAGCACTTGCCTTAAAATATATTTGGTATCAACAACACATTGCCTTCATTCATTTCTTCCACGAGACAGCCATCAATAGATATTTGTTCACTTATTATCATCTATGTTTCAACAACGTACAGTACATGATTGACACAATCCATAAATATAGAAAATCATGGTTTTAAACTTGTGTTCTCATTCACAATCATGGCGCATTCAATATCACGGAACAAAGTAACCCAATCAAATGACGGATTTTACACCTTCACATTTGATGTCTTATGCAACATGGCACATCCAATATCACTGAACAACGTAACCCAATCAAATGACGGATTTTAAATCTTTGCATGTGATGTCTTACACAACATGGCACATCCAATATCGCGGAAACAACATATTCCAATCAAATGACGGATTTTACAACTTTGCATGTGACGTCTTACACAACATGGCACATCCAATATCGCGGAACAACGTAACCCAGTCAAATTATGGATTTTACACCTTTGCAAGTCAATAACAAATGTATTTCTATTTCAAAAACTAGCATGTGCTATATTGTTAACAAGCAAGTGTGTTTGTTTTATGTAATGCACAGCTTTACATAATGTAACGCTAGATAACATAATACTGTGATATGTGAACTATAATCCATTGTTGGTAATAAATATATATTTCATTAGAATAGGAAGATTTGGAAATATTTAGGAAGCAGCAGGGTTTAACATAGAGATAATGCTACTATATACATCACAAAAATGTCTATTGTTTATACATTATATGTTACCTATAGCAATACATTGTTTAATAATTAGACATAATCTAAAAAAATAGAAAAAGATTAATCATCTAAAATGTGTGCCTTACACACAGGGATTTCTTATGTTATACTACTACAATAAGATGTAAGGAAAATTGGAATATATGTGATGGCAAAATTCAGATAATAGTTTGTTTTAAATATATTATATGTGTATGTTGATTTCCAAAGCAAAAATATTAAAATGTACATTATGAATGCAAATCCATAAATTAAGAATCGTGGTCAGCATCACTTAAGGATTATCAACATAAAATAACTTTTATTAGAAATGGCATTAATAAATAAAGAAGAAATATAACATTTTAATGACTTTATTCTTTTTATTATGATAAATATGATTTTTGAAGGTCATAAAACATAAATAAATAAAATAGTAGGACAAATAACTCAGCCCCTTTGACGCCTTCTGACCAGGTAACATAATGCATCACAGTTTATTCAGGGAGTTGACAAGGGTAAACAAAGGCCAGCATAGCCCCTTTGGAGCCATCTGACAAGGTGACATAGTGCATCACAGTCCTTTCAGGGAGTTGACATGGGTAAACAAAGGCCAGCACAGTCCCTTTGGAGCCATCTGACAAGGTGACATAGTGCATCACAGTCCTTTCAGGGAGTTGACAAAGGTAAACAAAGGCCAGGATAGCCCCTTTGGAGCCATCTGACAAGGTGACATAGTGCATAACAGTTTTTTCAGGGAGTTGACAAGGGTAAACAAAGGCCAGCATAGCCCCTTTGGAGCCATCTTACAAGGTGACATAGTGCATCACAGTCCTTTCAGAGATTTGACAAGGGTAAACAGAGGCCAACATAGACCCTTAGTAGACATCAGACACGGTAAAATAGTGCAACAGGCACAGCAATAAAAATACAACAAAAAACTTAGCCAATGGTCAACAAATATAACATTATTTGGATGGAGGAGTTATTTGTGCTCCCTCGGGTCATCTCCGGATCCTCCACTTACTGGGGCATCATCCTCACCTTTCTCAGCCTGAGGTTCTGCAAATGCGGCTTGATGCCTTGCATCCATATGGATAAGGTGTATCAATATGAGGCGATTAAGCCACAGCTGCAGAAACATGGAGTCATGCATCCTTTCCAGCAACTTATGTGAACACAGCATGGTTTGCTCCCAACGTGCTAGAGCCTCTAGAATCAACCTAAACAAAAATAAATAAAAAATTAAAATTAATTACAGAACGTAATAAAAAGATATAAAAAAAATTTATACTAGTTAAAATACAAATCAGGATTATAATAAAATATGCTATAGAGAAAAAGAATAACACATTAAATATGTTCTTCATAGATAAACCATTAAGATATTAAATAAACTAAATGCCCTATTGGCAAAACATTATTTCTTTGGTTAATGACACACTGGGAAAAGGGTGGTGATAACAAATACAAAATATTAACATATATACATAATTTATATCCAACATCTAGGCAATATCATTTAGATAATAAAAAATGAGGATGATAATTTCATAAAATGTAAATATGAAACATTTACATTCATACAATAAAGAAAAGCTTTATAAATAAACTTTCCAATTCAAAAGCAATTTATGAATAATTAGATCAGTATAATGTCCCTTGTGTATGTTCTAATGTTGATTTGTAATGATACTTACATCAGTGGATGGGAAGGAGAACACAAAACCTAGGCCAAGGAAGGTGGGGATCATGGAAAATTTGTTGGTAGGGAGGGATGTGGCGAGGTGGGGCATGTTGGTCCTGCTTCGGTGGTGCCTGCACAGGCGGGGAGGGTGGGGTCTGGGCAGTTGGTGCCTGTGCACGTGGGGCAGGAGCAGGATGGGCAAGATGGGGAGAGCGGTGAGGGGGGGGGCAGGTGGTTGGTTTTGGGAAGGGGCAGGACGGGAATGATGGGAAGAATGGCAAGGGAGGGGGAGGGTGATGCCCAGAAGTGGAAGGTCCATCTGAAATATATAATAAAATTTTATAAATACATATATTATATAAAAATATATTATTATTTTGAAATAAATTAATATTTACCATAATTTTAAATCTGTATTAATTTTCTTTTAAAATATTTATACAAATTCACAATATTATTTAATTGATCCTTGAAACTCTGATTGCTCACTGGTATTTTTGATGGAAAGTTTGATCAATACATTAAACATCATATTTCTCTTTTTGATAATATATCAGTAAACATATATGCATTTGATATTGAAACGCCATAGAGTTCTTTTAGACACATGCCCATGGATTGACTTCAGAGAGTCCACCAATTGGATAATATGGGAGTGTGTAATATGATAACATTTAAATGGCCACTCCACATAGCATTTGAAACATGGTAATCACTGATTACTATATAGATTAAGATAATTGCCTCTGTAATCTTAAATATAATTATTTTAAGCTTGATGGTTCAATCAATTACTATTCAGAATATATACACGATAGATACTACCATTCATATTAAATATTAAGAATAGAATGGAATCGGACATTACTTTTACAGAGTATGTTTTGTGAATATATCTTTTACATTAGGATTAAATGTATGTCATCCCAATATTAATAGACACATTCAGAATTTAACTTTTTAGGTTAAAGAAATATTAATGTTTGTGTGAGTAAAATGGATAGTCTACACATAAATAATTTTCAAATCCCTTTACATATCATACATCATGAAATTAAATCAATGAATTTCAACATGATTATGTTTTATGTACACTTAGAAGTGGCTGAGAAGCACAAAACAATGATGACATAATGAGATGGTCTGCATCTAGGCACTCAGATGAATAGCAATGGCTGTTTGAACAATCATAAGATGATTATTGGGTGATTGGATGTAATATGCATGTGACATCATGATGTCTTTCATGACAATTTATACATAAATAAGCAAATAAATCCTTAATTTCTATGTTCATTGCACATATAACATTCATATCTGTAAAACATAATATGTTGTGTACACGTTAAAATCAAATATTATAACATGTGTTACTGGTGCTCAAGGACACACATCAAGGTTGCATTAAAGAGATACTGAACCAAAGTTATGAATTTCATAATTTCGATGGAGCGTGCAAGTGAAATAAAATATATAATTATCGATGATTAATAATTAAATGTGATTGTCTGCATTTTGTAAATCCGGAAAAAAACATAGTACACGGAACATTTAATAGTTATCATGTGTGTATCGCTTGATGATTGTTGTCTACATTTATACAAAATATCAACATGCGCTATCCATGTTCTGAAGCACAAAGGTGTAGACTAAGAAGCTTTGAGATCTTAAATATTATACTAATAAAATAAATATATATAATTAGAGGAGTACATTATAAGGTGTATTCAAATGTAATGCTTCATCATAATCATGATCAGAATATTTTTGGAAAAGACACCTTTAATGACGTATGAATGAGTAAATGGACTTACCAGCATCCTGCAAAGGGAGGTCTGCATCGTGCTGGATTCCTCCGGGCTTGTCAAATTAACTTCAACTATTAATGATATAAATAAATATTATGTAACACAATTTTTACATCAGCTTTAAATATACATATTTGGTAATAAAAAATAAAATTATTCTAAACTATTTAAAATAATATCTTTCGCAATGTGAATACTAGACCACTAATATTAAAATTAAATTAATTCGTTTATTAAGGTGAGTGGAAAGAAAATGATATCTTTCACATATGTACTATTTCTTAAAATATTAGACATCTGATTCTTATCATATTAATCTATTGCATAACTAAAAATAACTATTAGTTCCTGTTTCAAAATAAATCCAGACAGACAATTAACACTTTGAATAACAACTGACAACTAGAGCATAATACATGTGGCACACACACACACACACACACACACACACACACACATATATATATATATATATATATATATATATATATATATATATATATAAATGTGTGCAATGTACAGTAATCTGGTTTCTGACACAACACATATTGGTCACAATGCAAGACATAAGATATATTTTAAACTATGTCATCATGGTGCTGTTAGAATATGCTTATATATAAAGGTAATCCGAGAGTGAAAGATGTGATTTAAATTACAGTATTGTTTCATCCAAACAGTGTAATGATTAATAAAGATATTTTGTATCTTTAAATAAATAAAATATCAATATTTGAGAATGTCACTCTAAAGGAATAGTCTATTCCATATGTTGATTTAATGAATCGGATAGAGCATGCAATTTCAATCAAATATATAATTTCCTCCTATCATCATGAATATTTAATTATCCTTCTATCTTAATGATAAGAATAAAATATCAAAGCATATGAGATGCATATTTATATATTCTGCACATGTGTAAAAATGTGTTAGTGTTGTCTAAATGTAGCCACCAACTGTCAAGCACTACTCAGGTGCTGAATCCAAAATGGGCAAGATCCTAAGATTACATTAAAATAAAGATAGCAAGATTCTGAGGAATATCTTTGAATACTAATAAATTGTGATTTTGATTACAATGGAATTCGATCTCTGAATCATGATTCTTCTTTTTAAATACACTTGAAATCTAATTAGAGGATCCATGTTAATATAGATCAATGTGAATGTATTAGGCAATGTCATGTCCAAATTTGTAAACCAAAAGTGATGTATAATGAGACATACCAGACTGGTACAAACCCGAGCTTGAGGGTCCAGCACCAGCACCAACATCCATATCTGTAAAATATTCATTCAGGATTGGATATCATTATTCAAATCTTAACTTAGACATGAACAATCATACATTGTTTTCTATTTTAACAAAGTAAAACATATTCTTAATTATTTACATGAGTTCATTGTTTTTTAAAATATTTTTATAAATGAACAGAGCTGATTTACTAGTTTGTATTTCCCATTAAAAGGACACTGAACCCATATTTTTTCTTTAATGATTCAAATACAGCATGCAATTTTAAGCAACTTTCTAATTTACTCCTATTATCAATTTTTCATTGTTCTCTTGCTATCTTTATTTAAAAAGCAGGAATGAGATGCATAGGAGCCAGCCCATTTTTGGTTGAGAACCTGGGTTATGCTTACTTATTGGTGGGTAAATGTCAGCCTCCAATAAGCAAGCACTACCCATGGTGCTGAACCTAAAATGGGCTGGCTGCTAAGATTTACATTCCTGATTTTCAAATAAAGATAGCAAGAGAATGAAGAAAAAATTATAATAGGAGTAAATTAGAAAGTTGATTAAAATGGCATGCTCTATCTGAATCATGAACGAAAAGATTTGGGTTCAGTGTCCCTTTAAGTGATAACTTAATAAAAAATCTTATGAAAATGGTATATCATTTTAGAAATGATTGACATTTTTTATTTAATTCAATGTTTTAAATCTCTGTTTGATCCATTTATCAAGGAAATATTAAACTAGAAGGTTGAATCAATTACCCAATGTGTAAAATTGTCATTGAATCAAATACTAATTAGTTTTATTTCATAATTTTCTCTCTCATATTCCTACATTATTATTTTTTGGTATTCATGTTGTTATCATGAATTACTAACATAATCCTCTGTAGTCTCACATGTTATTTTATTTTTATTTGAAGTGTGCCTCTTATGTTAAAAGGATAGCATATTGTGAATCAAACCTTCATTAATCACATATGGAATGCAATTGTGACATAATTTGATATTCACTAGTAACATTACATTGTGTTTGATCTCTTGTTATTCTCTTTTGAAAGATTTAAAATATTCTGATCATATGCTATTAGCAATATCCTTGAATGTGAAGGATTATTTCAATGCATTTTTTCCTTTTCAAGAGCTAGAGGGCATACGTTCATGTGTGCCATTCAGATAACATTGTGACCATGCCCATGGATTCTCAAGGGAGAGGCCACTGGTTGGCTAAATACAAGCATGTCCACATTTAAAAATTAAGGGGTCAGTCTGCAAAGGCTTATATACAAGCTAATCACAGAGTAAATATATTTAGGATTATAAACTTTTTTTATTATTTAAACTGTATTTAGAAATAAAGAGATCATGTATGTTTATTAAAAAGCTTTTATGTTGTTAACTGTCTCTTTGAGTTATTTTATGTATTCTTGCATTGTCATCAATTGTTACACATTGATCTGTCAATTTTTAATTTTATATTGCTAGTAAAGCTTTTGCAATTAAGAATATTGAAAATCAGGATACTGTATTCTTCACATTTATACTAATTAATGCATACATTTGACCAACATGTCTAAAGTAATGCCACTGTAACAGCAAACCCATGTTCACGTCTCTGTGCAATTATATCTTCCATGCTCATTGCGCAATAATTAAAAGCGTGATTATGAATTGATTTTGATCTTGTAGTATGATGAGTATAATTTTTAAAGCTTTTGAATATATTTACAATTGTGTGTATCATGATATTCAAATAGGATCATTGTAAAGATTTAATGATACAAAATTAATATTTCTAAGTTTTGTATGAATTGATAATCAATGTATGAAATGGCGAAGGATAGGGATTTCATGAATGCGCACTTCCATTTTAGCTCTGTGACGCATATTCGTAAGAGCGCAAAATAAAGCCACCATCATAGGTAACATCTGTTGTGCAATCTATATATGTTGAATATATGACTATATACACATTGCTTAAATATATATACTCAAATATTAAAATATTATATGAAGTCTGATCTTTACCTGGTTCAGCGTCTGTACTGCCTTCTCCCAGGTCACCGATTGGAGCTGCACTGGCCTCCGGGTCTGGAGTTTCAGGACCAGCAGCTGGGGACTGGGAGGGGACCGAGGACCAGGGGCAGCAAATCTCTGGGGGAAATGGAGATTGAGGAGCATGCATAAAGTCTCCTCATGAGTTTGTAGGACAAGTTTCCATGGGGGTGGGCCCGGATCCTCACGTCTCCGACAGGCACTAGTCCACTCCCTCATGAGGCGGACTTTATTCCACACCTGCAACCTCATATCCCCGAATCATTTGCTCTGGGCTCCTCTAGACATCTGCCACCACATTCACAGAAAGGGTGACAGACACCCAGATGGCCCTTTTGACCTCCCCAGTCATCAACCTCCTCTGAGCCCCAAACAGCTCCGGATAAATATATTTGTAACTTGCATACACATACCTCCTAGGGGTGCTATGACTACATTTGGCATGTAGACTTTTCTTTAGAATTTATGAGAATGGAATGTGTATATGTGACGCATATATAATATACGGAATTCGTTTAATATTAATAAATTTTGTTGACATTTGAACTAGATTTTATTTGTAATCATGAGAGTAAATATAATCCAGTCACACTAATAAATGTTTATGACACATTTCTATGTTTAATATTGATTAATAGATATGTAACATTGTTCAAGCTATTAAAAAATATTTTAAAAATATTTTAGAATCAAAAATGTAAATATTGTATGTATTCATTGTTTATTAAATAAATATCGCGACTTATTGTGAAGTATTGACAGTGCTCTTTTAAATATATTTACAATCCCAACAATGCACATCGATTGTGTGCTAAGTGACATTGTGTGAAATTATATTCGACATTTCATAAATGCGAATCTAGTGTTGAAAGATACTTTTAACACGCTATATTTCAATTAAGGATGAAATGTGTCATTTGTATTTATAATGGATGTTACTTTGAGAAAATAAAGGGACATTATTTTTTGGGAAATTAAACGTTTCTGGTCCTTATTTATAAAAATCAAATAGAGTGTCAGAAATGTTCGCATATAATTTTCTTTTTCATGGTGTCTTTATTGTTAAGGAACAGATATACAATATTGTGAAGTATCTAAAGACATCTGGCTAACCATTGAAACTATGCATTGTTGCCCACTCACAAATAAGCAGATATCTCCCGGTAATGCTTTGCTGCTTATAAGCCTATGCATATCATTTTTTAAAACTTAGAATAACATGAGAATGAACCATATTTGATTATCGTAGTAAAAGGTTATTTACAATTCAAATCTGCTCTGTCGGAATCATGGAAGATTAACTTTGGGTTGCATTTCCCTTTCACTACAAAGTAAATAGTCATCACAAGCGATTAACAACAACTAAATAGTTGACATATTTATTTTTACAATATTGCTCTTCTCATTGATGAATGCATTTAATACCCACTATTCTTATACGCCTAGATTTAGAGTTTTGCGGCCAAAGTTCTCTGAAGGGCTGCATTAGGCTCCAAAAAGGGAGCGTAAAGGCATATTTACTGCCACTTCAACTCTCAAAACCAGCGTTGCTTACGGTAGCGGCTAGCTGGAAAAACGTGCTCGTGCACGATTCCCCCATAGGAAACAATGGGGCAGTTTGGGCTGAAAAAACCTAACACCTGCAAAAAAGCAGCGTTAAGCTCCTAACGCAGCCCCATTGTTTCCTATGGGGAAACAGTTTCTAAGTCTGCAATTAACACCCTAACATGTACCCCGAGTCTAAACACCCCTAACCTTACACTTATTAACCCCTAATCTGCCGCCCCCACTATCCCTGACACCTGCATTATATTATTAACCCCTAATCTGCCGACCGGACACCGCCGCAACCTACATTATACCTATGTACCCCTAATCTGCTGCCCCTAACATCGCCGAACCCTATATCATATTTATTAACCCCTAATCTGCCCCCCCAACGTCGCCACTACCTACCTACACTTATTAACCCCTAATCTGCCGCCCGGACCTCTCCGCCGCTATAATAAATGTATTAACCCCTAAACCACCGCACTTCCGCCTCGCAAACCCTATAATAAATAGTATTAACCCCTAATCTGCCCCCCCAACGTCGCCGCTACCTTACCTACACTTATTAACCCCTAATCTGCCGACCGGACCTCGCCGCTACTCTAAAAAATGTATTAACCCCTAAAGCTAAATCTAATCCTAACCCTAACACCCCCCTAAATTAAATATAATTTTAATCTAACAAAATAAATTAAATATTATTAACTAAAATCTTCCTATTTAAAGCTAAATACTTACCTGTAAAATAAACCCTAATATAGCTACAATATAACGAATAATTATATTGTAGCTATTTTAGGATTTATATTTATTTTACAGGCAACTGTATTTATTTTAACTAGGTACAATAGCTATTAAATAGTTATTTACTATTTAATAGCTACCTAGTTAAAATAATTACAAAACTACCTGTAAAATAAATCCTAACCTAAGTTACAATTAAACCTAACACTACACTATCAATAAATAAATTAAATCAATTAACTACAAGTACCTACAATTAAATAAACTAAACTAAATTACAAAAACAAACAAACACTAAATTACAAAAAATAAAAAAAGATTACAAGAATTTTAAGCTAATTACACCTACTCTAAGCCCCCTAATAAAATGACAAAGCCCCCAAAATAAAACAATTCCCTACCCTAATCTAAATTTAAAAAAATAACAGCTCTATTACCTTACCAGCCCTTAAAGGGGCTTTTTGCGGGGCATGCCCCAAAGAAATCAGCTCTTTTGCCTGTAAAAAAAACACAATACCAACCCCAACATTACAACCCTCCACCCACATACCCCTACTCTAACCCAAACCCCCCTTAAATAAACCTAACACTACCCCCCTGAAGATCTCCCTACCTTGAGTCGTCTTCACTCTGCCTAGCACCGATGGACCAAAAGAAGACATACGGTGCGGCAGAAGTCTTCATCCTATCCGGGCAGAAGAGGACATCCGGCGGCTCCATCTTCAAGACCTCCAGCGCGGAACATCCTCTTCCTACTGACGACTACCGACGAATGAAGGTTCCTTTAAGTGACGTCATCCAAGATGGCGTCCCTCGAATTCCGATTGGCTGATAGGATTCTATCAGCCAATCGGAATTAAGTTAGGAAAAATATGATTGGCTGATTGAATCAGCCAATCAGATTCAGGTTCAATCCGATTGGCTGATCTAATCAGCCAATCAGATTGAGCTTGCATTCTATTGGCTGTTCTGATCAGATTAGGGGTTAATACTTGAAGTTTGGTGGCGGCGATGTTAGGGAGGGCAGATTAGGGGTTAATACTATTTATTATAGTGTTTGTGAGACGGGAGTGCGGCGGTTTAGGGGTTAATAACTTTAGAATTAGAGTAGCGGAAAGGTCCGGTCGGCAGATTAGGTGTTAATAAGTGTAGGTAGGTAGCGGCGACGTTGGGGGGGCAGATTAGGGGTTAATAAATATTATGTAGGTGTCGGCGATGTTAGGGGCAGCAGATTAGGGGTTTATAGGTATAATGTAGGTGGCGGCGGTGTGCGGTCGGCAGATTAGGGGTTAAAAGTTTTTATTAAAGTGGCGGCGATGTGGGGGGACCTCGGTTTAGGGGTACATAGGTAGTTTATGGGTGTTAGTGTACTTTAGAGCACAGTAGTTAAGACCATTATAAACCGGCGTTAGCCCATAAAGCTCTTAACTACTGACTTTTTTCTGCGGATGGAGTCTTGTCGGTAGAGGCTCTACCGCTCACTTCAGCCAAGACTCTAAATACCAGCGTTAGGAAGATCCCATTGAAAAGATAGGATGTGCAATTGGCGTAAGGGGATCTGCGGTATGGAAAAGTTGCGGCTTGGAAGTGAACGTTAGACCCTTTCCTGGCTGACTCTAAATACCAGCTGGCGGCCAAAAGCAGCGTTAGGACCCCTTAACGCTGCTTTTGACGGCTAACGCAGAACTCTAAATCTAGGCGATTGTAAATATGCAATGATAATTTTTTAAAATAAATATGCAGTTATGTCTAAATATGATAACAAATTTAAATAGATCAGTGTATACCCTGTGAAAGGTTATATACATTTAAAGGGACAGTAAACCAAAAATATCTATTTACTTTAATACACATTCCTGGTTCAGCCTCTGTACTGCCTTATCCCAGGTCACCGATTGGAGCTGCACTGGCCTCCGGGTTGGGAGTTTTAGGACCAGCAGCTGGGGACTGGGAGGGGACTGAGGACCAGGGGCAGCGAATCTCTGGGGGAAATGGAGATTGAGGATCGTGCATAAAGTCTCCTCATGAGTTTGTAGGACAAGTTTCCATGGGGGTGGGCCCGGATCCTCACCTCTCCAACAGGCACTAGTCCACTCCCGCATGAGGCAGACTTTATTCCGCACCTGCAACCTCATATCCCCAAATCATTTGCTCTGGGCTCCTATGGACATCTGCCACCACATTGACAGAAAGGGCAACAGACACCCAGATGGCCCTTTTGACCGCCCCAGTCATCAACCTCCTCTCAGCCCCAAACAGTTGTGGATAAAACTCCTCAACAGTGTACACCAGTGCAGAACTTTCCTTTCTGGTGAACCTGGGAGACATCCTGGCTACAGGAATTAGAGAACTGATAAAAATGGCAAAATGTAATGGACTTTTATATGGGGAAGTAAACATGAGATACACCATGGGATATGGTATCTGTACATCTGATTGAATAAAATAATGTAATTTTGTTATCATGCCTGTGAGGCCATACTGACTCAAGTCATGTTTGTGTAATGAACTTTGATTGGCCGTTACTTAATGGTTCATGGATTCATATATTTGTAACTTGCATACACATACCTCCTAAGCGTGCTCTGACTTCATTTGGCATGTAGACTTTTCTTTAGAATTTATGAGAATGGAATGTGTATATGTGACGCATATATAATATATGGAATTCGTTTAATATTAATACATTTTGTTGACATTTGAACTAGATTTTATTTGTAATCATTATAGTAAATATAATCCAGTCACATTAGTAAATGTTTATGACATATTTCTATGTTTAATATTGATCAATAGATGTTTAACATTGTTCAAGTTATTAAAAAAATATTTTAAAAATATTTTAGAATCAAAAATGTAAATATTGTATGTATTCATTGTTTATTAAATAAATATTGCGACTTATTGTGAAGTATTGACAGTGCTCTTTTAAATGTATTTACAATTCCAACAATGCACATTGATTGTGTGCTAAGTGACATTGTGTGAAATTATATTCAAATTTTCATAAATGCGAATCTAGTGTTGAAAGATACGTTTACCATGCTATATTTCAATAATGGTGAAATGCGTCATTTGTATTTATAATGGATGTTACTTTGAGAAAATAAAGGGACATTATTTTTTTGGGAAATTAAACGTTTCTGGTCTGTATTTATAAAAATCAAATAGAGCATGTATTTGTCAGAAATGTTCACATATAATTTTATTTTTCATGGTATCTTTATTGTTAAGGAACAGATATGCAATTTTGTGAAGTATCCTAAGACATCTGGCTAACCATTGAAACTATGCATTGTTGCCCACCCCCAAATAAGCAGATATCTCCCGGTAATGCTTTGCTGCTCATAAGCCTATGCATATCATTTTGTTAACACTTAGAATAACATGAGAATGAACCATATGTGATTATCGTAGTAAAAGGTTATTTTTGATTTAAATCTGCTCTGTCGGAATCATGGAAGATTAACTTTGGGTTGCATTTCCCTTTCACTACAAAGTAAATAGCCATCACAAGCGATTAACAACAACGAAATAGTTGACATATTTACTTTTACAATATTGCTCTTCTCATTGATGAATGCATTTAATACCCACTATTCTTATAGTAAATATGCAATGGTATTTTTTAAAAATAAATATGCAGTTATGTCTAAATATGATAACATATTTAAATAGATCAGTGTATACCCTGTGAAAGGTTATATACATTTAAAGGGACAGTAAACCAAAAATATCTATTTACTTTAATACACATTCCACATTTTGTCATACGCAACCCTGTTATATGAATATACATCTGACATGTGTGAGGACCTTGTATGTAAGCTGGCCACTTATCTCCCTCCTTCGATGGAGCTTTTTAATGATTCAGTGCAGACTCTTAAAGGGACAGTATATTATAATATTTGTTTCACTTAATGTGTTTACAATTCCTTATTATTTAATCAGAAGCCGAGTATATAATGTATGAAATTATATTTTTACGGTTTGTATATAAATTCTTATTTTGTGTTTTGAAGCCACAGCAAAATAAAATGTTTGGAGCTTGTAGATATAATCTGATCTCCTAACTTTATCACATACTTCTTCTTATATCTGTAAACCAATCAACCAAAAAATTAATTTACATTGTATTACCTTATATATTGTATGCCCCATTGGGAGTGTAATATATTATGATGGCAGTGTTTACCCAGCTTTGGCTTAAGGCCAAAAACATTATGAATAGGTGGAGATAACATAGGTGAAATAAACTATTTTAAAATAAAAAAAAGGGTAACGGAAATACTTGTAAACAATTTTATACACTCCAGCAGGTAAAGAGGATAATTGTGAGAAATTCTATTTTGAAATATTTATTAGAGTTAACTGTCCCTTCAAATTACTCCTCAAGAGTGAAAAGTCATCAATATGGCATACAATAACTAGCTCTGTCTAAATGTGAAAATAAACTTAGCCATCATGTTTTCTTTTTTTTTTTTTTTTTTTTTTTTTTAATTTTTATTTATTGAGATTCAATAAGGATATACAAACAAAGATGTCCATAAATGTTACATAAAGATAGATCAAAACACCTAAAACAATCGTTATGCATCCAATTAACACAAAGCGTGAAGATCATACATCAGCGAGTTAAATATGTATAGTATATACCCTTCAAACTATATGCCATCTAGGAAGAAAAATGATCAGGCCACTCTTGGACCTCATCTTGTCATAAAAGAAAATACAACAGTATAGAAGGCAATCAGGATCATGTAGAGACCACTTCTGGGTCTCAGATTATGAATCAACAGTTTCTTGTTTTTGTATTATAGAGCAAATTCTTATAACAGCTATAAATGTAACAAGAAAAGTGGAACGGTAGATTAATAAAAATACTATGTCACATGAAATTATATATAAGAATAACAATATATACAGCAAGATTATATGTGGTAATAGATGGGATTGCTATAGGATTCATTTTCCTATGCTCACGATGTGAGCCCATTGGAGTATATGGTGGGGGGAGGGAGGGGGGAAAATGATTAAATATAAATGTTGTGAAGGTTGAATTACTAAAAGCTAGATCCAATAAAATACATATCTCTAACACCATGAAAGGGATAACATGTTTTATCCTAGGAGGTCTAGGGGGTATATTCAAAAGCATTATCTCTAAGATCAGCAATAATCTGTTACAAAGTCAACACCGAGAAGAGATAGCCTCGTATTGTCAGTTAATTTCATGACAGCTAAATGATCAATCAGTATCTGCTATATGTGGAAGGTTACTGATCTATAACTGCCTTCTAGTGAAGAAAGTTGGTATGATAGATAAGTACATTTTCATTTGAAGATATCTGACTAAATATTAACTTACATCATCTCTGATTGCATTGCTATAAGCTATAAGGTGAATAACTAAAGCATGGTACATAATGCAAAACTCAACATAATCTACTTTGAATTATATCTTGGGTGAGTATGATACAGTAGTTATCTGCCCTACTATGCATAACTAACATATAAATATAATTCTTATAGAGGTAGGTCTATTAGGTAACAGATTAATTATCACAGGTAAGTAGCTCCATCTTCCTAAACATATTTATCAGTAGCACTTGTCTTCAATATATTCTAAAATATATAATATTACTAGATCTAAAAGGGTGGTGACTAGGGATAAAATAACATGTTGGATAAGTGTGAGCAGATCATAACCATCATTTAAAAACTCAGACAATATGTGGGAAAGCTGTAGAGCAACCAGTAGTGGGACAATTTTAAGTAGGCATAGGATAATAAAAAACATGAACATAAACTGAACTAATGTAAGCGTTATAGCAAGCAACCTTAGTCAGAATTACAATAGAATAAATGTCTGAGCTAGGTTAGGTAGTTTAGTATGAGAGAACTCATCAGATCTATCAAACACCTAATCGTCTTTGCTGGGGTAGTTGTGAGAGAGGGTAGACAGCGTAGCAGCTGCAGAGTCTTAGATCATATGAAATACCAAAGTCCACAGCACAAAACTAACAGGCTGCAATTGATGGCGTTATATGTATGGTAGCTAACCAAAGTTAGTCAGGTCAGAATCCCCTATCATATAGGAGCGGGAGAATATATATGGGACACATTTACACGTAAATGAGACAGAACAGTAACACTTCAAATCCATTGCCATAAAATGCCCATAAAGTGTGGGAAAACAAATCAAACCCATTCAAGTGCCTAAAAGTCTCAGAGGCCTCCCATATTTCTCCTATTGTGGATAAAAGTGCCAGCTCCAAGTTAGCCGATACCACTGCGAAGTCCACAGAGAGCACAATGGGTTTGATAGGTAGGTTCCGGTAGCAGCCAGCAACTTTTAAATGAGGCCCCCTGTATTGCATGTGCGGGTGGAGACTCACCAACAAATGTATTGCCCGCTCTAGAGAGAGGGGTGAGTGTATGAAGCTTGCAGGATGTTGTCAGGCCTTGAGACAGCTTTACCTTCAATATTAGATATCCCTGAGCCTTAGCCCTCCAAGTAGTTACGTTCTCCTGGAACGGTTTGTGGGGTTTGCGGGGTACTGATCCGGCTGAGAGCTCTGCGTAAGTCTAATGCTCTGTTACTTGCCAAATGTTGTCGGAGACTGTGTCTCGCCTCTCCTAATGTGCGAGCCATATCTTCAATATACTCCGGGAGGTCGGCCGCACCTCCCAGAGTGGAACTCACAGGTAGCTTTGTTCCAGGCCCTTCCATTACTGTTATTGGCAGGGGACTATCTGTAAAGACCAATATCCCACTTTGTTGGATTGCAGGAATAACAATCCTTCCCGTACTTGAAAATTCACAACATCCTGATAGATCATTGGCGGGACTTGGCGTAGGGTGTTCAACTACAGTGAAGTTGGTTTTCTCCTTAGTGCCTAGGTATATGGGCATAATCCGACCACACAACGGCTGTCCCACTGTTTGCTCCCTCTCTCGCTGTTCAATAGGTTTCCGCTGCATTGCTAGAGGTGGTGTAATCTTTTCAGAGTGTAAGTTAGGGCCTCCAGATATCAGTGATGACAGGCTGCTTTCAAATTCACAAAAATGGCTGCGAATCAGCCGGGACATTTCAGCTTCCCACTTATCGAAAGCGTCCATGATTGTACTCTTAGCAGAACCTCTATATGTACTTTATGTCTCCGGCATGGTCAGTAGTAGCTTGCTGAAGGGGATTCAATTTGTTAAAGTCATGTAGTCGATTTGATTCCTCCGGCAGATCTCCACATGGGCCATAGAACAAGCTATTGATGCTGCTGTTCGTTCCTGGCAGACTGCTTCTCATTCTGTTTTGCATATGTAAATATGACCCTGGGGATAGTCTCCCTAAGGGTGATGGGGGAAACCAGACATGGACTCCTTGCCCAATGTGCTTAGAGGGATATGGCTGCACCTCACTGACGAGGCCCAAAGGAGGCCGAAACAATCGTCTGGGGTTGTCATGTTCCTTGTTCAGAGGAGAATTGCCTGGTATTTCGGGGCTGGACTGACCATGTCGGCGGGATCAGACTGATATACTACAGGAAAGTTTTCCTCTGTGAAAAGCACAATTGGGCAGAAAGAAGCTATTACCAGGTGGCAACCGGGCCATAGAACAAGCTATTGATGCTGCTGTTCGTTCCTGGCAGACTGCTTCTCATTCTGTTTTGCATATGTAAATATGACCCTGGGGATAGTCTCCCTAAGGGTGATGGGGGAAACCAGACGTGGACTCCTTGCCCAATGTGCTTAGAGGGATATGGCTGCACCTCACTGACGAGGCCCAAAGGAGGCCGAAACGATTGTCTGGGGTTGTCATGTTCCTTGTTCAGAGGAGAATTGCCTGGTATTTCGGGGCTGGACTGACCATGTCGGCGGGATCAGACTGATATACTACAGGAAAGTTTTCCTCTGTGAAAAGCACAATTGGGCAGAAAGAAGCTATTACCAGGTGGCAACCGGGCCATAGAACAAGCTATTGATGCTGCTGTTCGTTCCTGGCAGACTGCTTCTCATTCTGTTTTGCATATGTAAATATGACCCTGGGGATAGTCTCCCTAAGGGTGATGGGGGAAACCAGACGTGGACTCCTTGCCCAATGTGCTTAGAGGGATATGGCTGCACCTCACTGACGAGGCCCAAAGGAGGCCGAAACGATCGTCTGGGGTTGTCATGTTCCTTGTTCAGAATAGAATTGCCTGGTATTTCAGGGCTGGACTGACCATGTCGGCGGGATCAGACTGATATACTACAGGAAAGTTTTCCTCTGTGAAAAGCACAATTGGGCAGAAAGAAGCTATTACCAGGTGGCAACCGGGCCATAGAACAAGCTATTGATGCTGCTGTTCGTTCCTGGCAGACTGCTTCTCATTCTGTTTTGCATATGTAAATATGACCCTGGGGATAGTCTCCCTAAGGGTGATGGGGGAAACCAGACGTGGACTCCTTGCCCAATGTGCTTAGAGGGATATGGCTGCACCTCACTGACGAGGCCCAAAGGAGGCCGAAACGATCGTCTGGGGTTGTCATGTTCCTTGTTCAGAGGAGAATTGCCTGGTATTTCGGGGCTGGACTGACCATGTCGGCGGGATCAGACTGATATACTACAGGAAAGTTTTCCTCTGTGAAAAGCACAATTGGGCAGAAAGAAGCTATTACCAGGTGGCAACCGGGCCATAGAACAAGCTATTGATGCTGCTGTTCGTTCCTGGCAGACTGCTTCTCATTCTGTTTTGCATATGTAAATATGACCCTGGGGATAGTCTCCCTAAGGGTGATGGGGGAAACCAGACGTGGACTCCTTGCCCAATGTGCTTAGAGGGATATGGCTGCACTTCACTGACGAGGCCCAAAGGAGGCCGAAACGATCATCTGGGGTTATCATGTTCCTTGTTCAGAGGAGAATTGCCTGGTATTTCGGGGCTGGACTGACCATGTCGGCGGGATCAGACTGATATACTACAGGAAAGTTTTCCTCTGTGAAAAGCACAATTGGGCAGAAAGAAGCTATTACCAGGTGGCAACCGGGCCATAGAACAAGCTATTGATGCTGCTGTTCGTTCCTGGCAGACTGCTTCTCATTCTGTTTTGCATATGGTCAGTAGTAGCTTGCTGAAGGGGATTCAATTTGTTAAAGTCATGTAGTCGATTTGATTCCTCCGGCAGATCTCCACATGGGCTGAGAAATGGTCACCCCCTAGGACTATAGGCACAAAGGCCCTCAATGGTACTGCGTCTACCCCAAGAGGTATTTTCCCTGGGTATTAGGCTTCTACAACTCCTAAGCCTTTAGTGTACCAATATTATTGAAAAGTTAGATAGTGGATGGTCGCTAAACTTGACATTTAAGAGTAATAAAGCTAGAGCTGCTGAGATATGCGACCATCCAGCTCGAGAGTTGATCATCATGTTTTCTTTAACCCATTAAGGACAAGGCCATTTTTCAATTTCCTTCTCTTAAGGACCAGGGCTATTTTTACATTTCTGCGGTGTTTGTGTTTAGCTGTAAATTTCCTCTTACTCATTTACTGTACCCACACATATTATATAGTTTTTCTTGCCTTTAAATGGACTTTCTAAAGATACCATTATTTTCATCATATCTTATAATTTACTATAAAATATTATAAAATATGATGAAAAAATGTAAAAAAACACACTTTTTCTAACTTTGACCCCCAAAATTTGTTACACATCTACAGCCACCAAAAAACTCCCATGCTAAATATTTTCTAAATTTGTACTGAGTTTAGAAATACCCAATGTTTACATGTTCTTTGCTTTTTTTGCAAGTTATAGGGCAATAAGTACATGTAGCACTTAGCAATTTCCAAACCATTTTTTTTAAATTAGCAATAGTTACATTGGAACACTGATATATGTCAGGATTCCCTGAATAACCCTTCACATGTATATATATATTTTTAGTAGACAACCCAAAGTATTGATCTAGGCCCATTTTGGTATATTTCATGCCACCATTTCACCGCCAAATGTGATCAAATAAAAAAAATCGTTCACTTTTTCACAAACTTTTTCACAAACTTTAGGTTTCTCACTGAAATTATTTACAAACAGCTTGTGCAATTATGGCAAAAATGGTTGTAAGTGCTTCTCTGGGATCCCCTTTGTTCAGAAATAGCAGATATATTTGGCTTTGGCACTGCTTTTTGTTAATTAGACGGCTGCTAAATGCTGCTGTGCACCACACATGTATTATTATGCCCAGCAGTGAAGGGGTTAATTAGAGAGCTTGTAGGGTTAAATTTTAGCTTTAATGTAGTGTAATAAACAACCCAAGTATTGATCTAGGCCCATTTTGGTATATTTCATGCCACCATGTCACTGACAAATGCGATCAAATAAAAAAAATTGCTAACTTTTTCACAATTTTAGGTTTCTGACTGAAATTATTTACAAACAGTTTGTGCAATCATGGCACAAATGCTTGTAAATGCTTCTCTGGGATCCCCTTTGTTCATAAATATCAGACATATATGGCTTTGGCATTACTTTTTGGTAATTAAAAGGATGCTAAATGCTGCTGTGCACAATACTTGTATTATGCCCAGCAGTGAAGGGGTTAATTAGGTAGCTTGTAGTGAGCTTGTAGGGTTAATTTTAGCTTTAGTGTAGAGATCAGCCTCCCATCTGACACATCCCACCCCCTGATCCCTACCTGACCCCCCTCAAACAGTTCTTTTCCCTCCCCACCTCACAATTGTCACCACCATCTTAAGTATTGGCAGAAAGTCTGCCAGTACGAAAATAAAAAGGCAATTTTTTATTTTTTTTTATTATATTTTTTATATATTTATTTTGCAGTGATGGATCCCCCCTTAGCCCCCAACCTTCCTGATCCACCCCATACAGCTCTCTAACCACACCCCTCTACCTATCTTCCACCATCTTGGGTACTGGCAGCTATCTGCCAGTACCCATTTTGCCATAATACATTTGTTTTTGTTTGTTTTTTTCCTAGTAGTTTTTTTCTGTCGTGTAGCTGCCCCCTCTCAGCACCCTAATGCCCTCCCCCTCCCCGATCCCTTTACAAAAATTAATTTCCCTCCCTCTCACTCCCTCTATCACATTAATGGAATGTGCGTGCACACACATGCGCGCGCACCCCACCCCTCGCATGCTCCTGATGTATTGCGCGCACTGCAGGGACAGGAACAGGAAGTCCCTGCAGCAATGGGCCGCCCACCAACCTCCCTGCTACTGTTCCCACCCACCAATGAACGGCACCATCGCTGGCCGATGCAGAGAGGGCCACATCGACAACTCTACAACTCTATTTCTGCAGTGCCTCACTCATGGGGCATGCAGTATTAGTGCGATCTCACTATTTTCATTGAGATTGCGGCAGAGAGAAGCCCAGGACTGCAGCGATGTACAGGGTACGCCGCTGGTTCTTAAGGGCATAACGACCAATGTCATAAGGGTACGATGTTGGTCTTTAAGGGGTTAAAAATCATTTAATCTACCTAGGTTAGCTTACAAATAATGATACCATAATAACTAAGCTATATTTATTTTAAGAATACATTAAACTTTTCAAAAAAACCTGAATGATAGATATTAGAATGTAAATACAAAATTAAGCTACACTGTTACTTTTATCTAACAAGTTCACCCTACACATTTCTTAAAAGTGATATAACCAAAGTTGTTATGTAGACTTTATACTGCATAGCCTCGTCATTAACATTTTATGATTTGTACATCTCTAAATCACACAATAAAAAATAATTATGCGGCTGTATCTAACTCCACCTTAACTTTGGTAAAATACAAGACTTTAACACTCATTATCTGCTTGAGCTGTTTTGATATTCTAAAATTTAAAAAAAAAGAAGGAAAATAGGTAACTGTATTATATTTAATATCAAGCATGTGCTTGTAAAATAAAAACTTTAACAACCAGTAATGGGACTATTCTTTTCTTTACATGTCCTAATATTAGAAGGATGTATTTGTTAGTGTCTTACTTGGATAGAGATTGGTATATATTATATGATTATAAAATATGTATTTTTATTTAAAAAAAGAATATATAGGGGGGTAGTTATCAAGCCGTCTACTTTTCTGGCTTCGCCGGCCCAATACGTCCGCCTAAGCTCGCCTACCTTCGCGGACCTTGAATACGTTCGCCTAAGTTATCAAATAAAGCTGTCAAAAAGCCGCGGGGCGATGAGCAGCGAACTGTGACAGTTATCACTCATCCGATCTCGCTGCCCTTCGGCTTTTTCCCAGCTTTATTGCTAGCCTGTCACTAAGCACTCACACTAAACTACACTGTTCTACCCCCTATACCGGCGCCCCCGGAGGCCCCCGCAACTAAATAAAGTTACTAACCCCTAAACCGCCGCTCCTAGACCCTGCCGCAAGTCTTATAAATGTATTAACCCCTAAACCGCCGCTCCCGGACACCGCTGCCACCTACATTATACCTAGTAACCCCTATCCTGCCCCCCCTATACCGTCGCCCTCTATTATAAAATTATTAACCCCTATCCTGCTGATCCCGCACCTCTCCGCAAATAAATAAATAGTTTAACCCATAAACCGCCGCTCCATGAACCCGCCGCAACCTATATTAAACCTATTAACCCCTATCCTTCCCCCCCTACACCGTCGCCACCTATAATAAATTTATTAACCCCTATCCTGCCCCCCACTACGCCGCCGCCACTGTAATAAAATGATTAACCCCTAAACCTAAGTCTAACCCTAACCATAACGCCCCCCTAACTTAAATATATCTAAATAAATTAACTCTTATTAACTAAATGAATCCTATTTAAAACTAAATACTTACTTATAAAATAAACCCTAATATAGCTACAATATAAATAATAATTATATTTTAGCTATCTTAGGATTTATTTTTATTTTACAGGTACCTTTCAATTTATTTTAACCATGTACAATAACTATTAAATAGTTATTAACTATTTAATAGCTTACCTAGCTAAAATAAAGAGAAATGTACCAGTGAAATAAATCCTAACCTAAGTTACTATTACACCTAACACTACACTATACTTTAATAAATTATTCCTATTTAAAAATAAATACTTACCTGTAAAATAAACCCTAAGATAGCTACAATATAATTAATAATTATATTATAGCTATCTTAGGATTTATATTTATTTTACAGGTAACTTTGTATTTATTTAAGCTAGTTAGAATAGTTATTAAATAGTTATTAACTATTTAATAACTACCTAGCTAAAAGAAATACAAAATTACCTGTAAAATAAATCCTAACCTAAGTTACAATTAAACCTAATACTACACTATCATTAAATTAACTAAATAAACTACCTACAAATAACTACAATTAAATACAATTACATAAACTAACTAAAGTACAAAAAATAAAAAAAGCTAAGTTACAAAAAATAAAAAATTAAGTTACAAACATGTTAAAAATATTACAACAATTTTAAGCTACTTACACCTAATCTAAGCCCCCTAATAAAATAACAAACCCCCCCAAAATAAAAAAAATCCCTACCCTATTCTAAATTAAATAAATTTCAAAGCTCTTTTACCTTACCAGCCCTTAAAAGGGCCATTTGTGGGGGCATGCCCCAAAAAGTTCAGCTCTTTTGCCTGTAAAAGAAAAATACAACCCCCCCAACATTAAAACCCACCACCCACATACCCCTAATCTAACCCAAACCCCCCTTACAAAAACCTAACACTAATCCCCTGAAGATCATCCTACCTTGAGTCGTCTTCACTCAGCCGAGCCACCGATGGAACTGAAGAGGACATCCGGAGCGGAAGAAGTTAATCCTCCAAGCGGCGCTGAAGAAATCTTCCATCCGATGAAGTCATCATCCAGGCGGTGCTGAAGAAGTCTTCGATCCAGCCGATGTCATCTTCAAAGAGGCGCTGAAGAGGTATTCTATCCGGGCGAAGTCATCTTCCAAGCCGGGTCTTGAATCTTCCTTCCGCCGACGCGGAACCACCTTCTTCACCGACGGACTACGACGAATGACGGCTCCTTTAAGGGACGTCATCCAAGATGGCGTCCCCTCAATTCCGATTGGCTGATAGGATTCTATCAGCCAATCGGAATTAAGGTAGGAAAATCTGATTGGCTGATGGAATCAGCCAATCAGATTCAAGTTCAATCCGATTGGCTGATCCAATCAGCCAATCAGATTGAGCTCGCATTCTATTGGCTGATCGGAACAGCCAATAGAATGTGAGCTCAATCTGATTGGCTGATTCCATCAGCCAATCAGATTTTTCCTACCTTAATTCCGATTGGCTGATAGAATCCTATCAGCCAATCGAAATTGAGGGGACGCCATCTTGGATGACGTCCTTTAAAGGAGCCGTCATTCGTCGTAGTCCGTCGGTGAAGAAGATGGTTCCGCGTCGGCGGAAGGAAGATTCAAGACCCGGCTTGGAAGATGACTTCGCCCGGATAGAAGACCTCTTCAGCGCCTCTTTGAAGATGACATCGGCTGGATCGAAGACTTCTTCAGCGCCGCCTGGATGATGACTTCATCGGATGGAAGATTTCTTCAGCGCCGCTTGGAGGATTAACTTCTTCCGCTCCGGATGTCCTCTTCAGTTCCATCGGTGGCTCGGCTGAGTGAAGACGACTCAAGGTAGGATGATCTTCAGGGGATTAGTGTTAGGTTTTTGTAAGGGGGGTTTGGGTTAGATTAGGGGTATGTGGGTGGTGGGTTTTAATGTTGGGGGGGGGGTTGTATTTTTCTTTTACAGGCAAAAGAGCTGAACTTTTTGGGGCATGCCCCCACAAATGGCCCTTTTAAGGGCTGGTAAGGTAAAAGAGCTTTGAAATTTATTTAATTTAGAATAGGGTAGGGATTTTTTTTATTTGGGGGGGGGTTTGTTATTTTATTAGGGGGCTTAGATTAGGTGTAAGTAGCTTAAAATTGTTGTAATATTTTTAAAGTGTTTGTAACTTAATTTTTTATTTTTTGTAACTTAGCTTTTTTTATTTTTTGTACTTTAGTTAGTTTATGTAATTGTATTTAATTGTAGTTATTTGTAGGTAGTTTATTTAGTTAATTTAATGATAGTGTAGTATTAGGTTTAATTGTAACTTAGGTTAGGATTTATTTTACAGGTAATTTTGTATTTCTTTTAGCTAGGTAGTTATTAAATAGTTAATAACTATTTAATAACTATTCTAACTAGCTAAAATAAATACAAAGTTACCTGTAAAATAAATATAAATCCTAAGATAGCTATAATATAATTATTAATTATATTGTAGCTATCTTAGGGTTTATTTTACAGGTAAGTATTTATTTTTAAATAGGAATAATTTATTAAAGTATAGTGTAGTGTTAGGTGTAATTGTAACTTAGGTTAGGATTTATTTCACAGGTACATTTCTCTTTATTTTAGCTAGGTAAGCTATTAAATAGTTAATAACTATTTAATAGTTATTGTACATGGTTAAAATAAATTGAAAGTTACCTGTAAAATAAATATAAATCCTAAGATAGCTAGAATATAATTATTATTTATATTGTAGCTATATTAGGGTTTATTTTAAAGGTAAGTATTTAGTTTTAAATAGGATTCATTTAGTTAATAAGAGTTAATTTATTTAGATTTATTTAATTAATATTTAAGTTAGGGGAGCGTTAGGGTTAGGGTTAGACTTAGGTTTAGGGGTTAATAATTTTATTACAGTGGCGGCGGCGTAGTGGGGGGCAGGATAGGGGTTAATAAATTTATTATAGGTGGCGACGGTGTAGGGGGGGCAGGATAGGGGTTAATACATTTAATATAGGTTGCGGCGGGTTCAGGGAGTGGCGGTTTAGGGGTTAATACATTTATTATAGTTGCGGTGGGCTCCGGGAGCGGCGGTTTAGGGGTTAATATGTATAGAGTAGCTTGCGGTGGGCTCCGGGAGCGGCGGTTTAGGGGGTAATAACTTTATTTAGTTGCGGCGGTGTAGGGGGGGTCAGATTAGTGGTGTTTAGACTCGGGGTACATGTTAGGGTGTTAGGTGTAGACAGCTCCCATAGAAATCAATGGGATGTCTGTCAGCAGCGAACTTGTACTTTCGCTATGGTCAGACTCCCATTGATTCCTATGGGATCCGCCGCCTCCAGGCTGGCGCTTTGAAAACCAGGTACGCTGGGCCGTAAAAGTGCCGAGCGTACCTGCTAGTTTTTTGATAGCTAGCAAAAGTAGTGAGAATGTGCCGCACTTGTGTGCGGAACATCTGGAGTGACGTAAGAATCGATCTGTGTCGGACTGAGTCCGGCGGATCGAAGTTTACGTCACAAAATTCTACTTTTGCCGGTCTCGAGCCTTTGATAACTAAGGCGAATCAGCCTCGCCACAAATACGCTGCGGAATTCCAGCGTATTTGAGGTTGACGGCTTGATAACTAGGCCCCATAGTATGAACAGCTATTTATTTAAAAAAAAAATTCAATTAGATTCTAACAATAAATAAATATTCTTTTGGGAAGTCAGCAAAATTGAAAATCTGTAAAAAAAACAAAACAAAAACAAAAAAAACCCATTAGAATCTGAAAGCAATTATGTCATAACACGACTCAAAAAATATTCTGTAAGTATAATAATTGTAAAGTCATCTTCTGTCTATGCTCTAAAATGTATTGTTTGTTCTGATATTAAAGCCAGGTTCAGACTGGATATCTATATATACATAATTTTAAATTAATCACATACGTAAGAGTTGACTTACGTATTAACATTTACAATTAGACAAAATAATGCCTAATATCCTATTTTGTGCAAAAATTCCTAATTATTCAATTGTATGAGGGACATAATTGAATGTAATATTTCCTGTCCCTTCAAAAACTAAAATACCTAAATGTCACCTATCAAATGTATCCCTTTATCTGTATGATCGGTCACAATCTGAGTCCTCTCTAGCAAAAAGTAAGGGGAATGTATACTAAATAAACGTCTTAAAAAATAGGACATGGTGAAAATTGTTAGAGACATTCAATATATTTTGAAATATGTTCACATTATTCCTCCTATAATTCTTACCAATAGCATGCATTATGCAAACTTACCTGGATGTATGATCTTTAAAAGTTGATTCTATTCAAAATATTGTTTATCTTCATTATGTATCACATTCATCACTTTCAAAATAGATGATTGTGAAATACCATCTAAAAGAAATTAGGAAACATAAGTGTTTCCCATAGGATGTATCCTGCATCCCAAGTCTTGTTCCAGACATTGTGTACACTTACAATGTGAACGTGTCTTTGTATGTTTTTCGAAGTCAGCACAGTTGAAAGACAATGCCACAGACATGATCACATAGGTATTCTCAATTTCAGTCTATAGATGAAGTAAATCTCCCTAATGGAAAATAAAGTGTAAATCAAATATCTAATAAAATGGTAAATAGTTCTGCACCCCTCCCCCTAACACTAACTATTTCCTAAAATATTTATATCAATAGCTTACTAAGCGTATGTAGCCTCTTTTGTGTTATGTTATAACAATAAATTGTGAATCTGAGTCACATACATTGTCCATACTTAAAGGGACACTGTACCCAAAAATTTTCTTTTGTGATTCAGATTGAGCATGAAATTTTAAGCAACTTTCTAATTTACTCCTATTATCAAATTTTCTTCATTCACTTGGTATCTTTATTTGAAATGCAAGAATGTAAGTTTAGATGCCGGCCCATTTTTGGTGAACAACCTGGGTTGTCCTTGCTGATTGGTGGATAAATTCATCCACCAATAAAAAAGTGCTGTCCAGAGTACTGAAACCAAAAAAAAGCTTAGATGCCTTCTTTTTCAAATAATTATAGCAAGAGAACGAAGAAAAATTGATAATAGGAGTAAATTAGAAAGTTGCTTAAAATTGCATGCTCTTTCTGAATTACAAAAGAAAATTTTTGGGTACAGTGTCCCTTTAACCTCTGATGTATGACTTTGTCAATTCTATGTGCTTCAGAGTATCCCTTTATCTGCTATCTGTGGCATTTATCCCTTTCAGAATATCTAAATAATTTAATAATGTCTAAACTAAATAATACATGCAAAATAATTGTATGCCATATGATGGATCATTGGGCAAAATCCCCCCCCCCCCAATCTCAGGCCATACATTGTGTATTCTTACTATCTGATATTGTCTTTAAAAATCAGTTGACAAAGTCATTACAGGAGCCAATGCCAGAATCATATGATGTTAAAATTACCTATAATACCAGCATTGTCCTCCTCCTCTTGTTGGAGGGCTAGGGGCACCTGGATGGCCTGCAGCATCCCATCCTGCTGAGCTATGTTATGAAGGACACTGCAGACTATAATCATCTTCACCACCTTACTAGGGCTGTATTGGAAGGCTCCTCCAAACCTATCCAGGCATCTAAATCTCATTTTGAGGAGCCCAAACATCTGCTCCATTGCAACCCTAGTCCACTTGTGCGCCCGATTGTAGCGCACCTGTGCCTCGTCTTTGGGGATGCGCAATGGCGTAATGAGCCAAGGCCGGGTCATGTAACCCGAATCACCTATAAATAATTAACATTACAAAATGTCAATATTATAAATATCTGAAAAATTATTATATGAAAAAATACATTTAAATAATAATAAAATTATATTTTTAATAATGCATTTGTTTATACGAAAATTGTCCTAAACTAGACATCCTATATCTGAACATTTGAGCTATGACCTGCCACATATCTGTTTTTCGCTTAAATTAGACATTTGCTGAAAGAGACAAATAAATGGTTAAAGCGCATCCTATATCTGCACATTTAAGCTATGACCTGCTACATACCTGTTTTTCGCTAAAACTAGACATTTGCTGAAAGAGGCAAATAAATAGTTAAAGTGCATCCTATATCTGCACATTTGAGCTGACCTGCTACATATCTGTTTTTCGCTAAAACTAGACATTTGCTGAAAGAGACAAATAAATGGTAAAAAGGGCATCCTATATCTGCACATTTGAGCTATGACTTGCTACATATCTGTTTTTCACTAAAACTAGACATTTGCTGAAAGAGACAAGTAAATGGTTAAAGCGCATCCTATATCTGCACATTTGAGCTATGACCTGCTACATATCTGTTTTTCGCTAAAATTAGACATTTGCTGAAAGAGACAAATAAATGGTTAAAGTGCATCCTATATCTGCACATTTGGGGCGCGATCCGATATACAGCGTAGTTTGCGGCGCAAGCGAGGGAACCCGTGTCGCCCGCAGTTTCAGCTCGCAACTCGAGCTATCAAATATATAGCGCCGTCAGATGCTAAAGTGCCGTAAGTTGGATAAACCAGCGATGTCCAGAAATCTGCGTAAGTACAAATTTCTGGAGTCGCCAGTGACTTATGGCACGTTAGAAACTGCAGGCACCTACAAAACCTGACTAAAGTATGAAATCACCCGCACTGTCTAACACGCCTCCCAAACATAGCCCGACACGTCTAACCCTCTATCCGCTATCCCCCTCACTATCCTAACAATAAAAAAAGTTATTAACCCCTAAACCGCCGCTCCCGGACCCCGCCGCCACCTAATAAAGTTATTAACCCCTAAACCGCTGCTCCCCGACCCCGCCGCCACCTAATAAAGTAATTAACCCCTAAACCGCCGCTCCCGGACCCCGCCGCCAGCTATATTAAATCTATAACCCCCTAAAGTGAGCCCCTAACAAAGCCGCCATCTACCTTACCTACCCCCTAAAGTGAGCCCCTACCCCGCCGCCATCTACCTTACCTACCCCCTAATGTGAGCCCCTTACACCGCCGCATCTACCTTACCTACCCCCTAAAGTGAGCCCCTACCCCGCCGCCATCTATTTTAAAATTATTAACCCCTAATTTAATCCCCCTACCCCGCCGCCATCTATATTAAATTATTTAACCCCTAAAATACTAAACTATCCCTACCACTAAACCTAAGTCTAACCCTACAAATAGCCCTGAAAAGGGCTTTTTGCGTGGCATTACCCCAAAGTAAACTGCTCTTTTGCCAGCCCTTAAAAGGGCTTTTGGCGGGGCTTTGTCACAAAGTAATCAGCTCTTTTGCCTACAATCTAAATCCCCCTACACTGCTGCCACCTATAATAAATGTATTAACCCCTAATCTAATCCCCCTACACCGCCGCCACCTATATTAGAATGCTCTCCCCTGCTATTCCCACCTCCTATAACCTCCGATCCAATAACAGCACATTATTTAGCTTGCCTCAATACAAAAAAAAAAGCAGCTCGATCCTCCTTTTCCTACAGAGCGCCACAATTATGGAATGACCTCCCTCACACTTTAAAAACTTCCCCAAGCCTAAAATCCTTTAAGAGATCCCTCTATACATATCTCAAAACAGAATGCTCCTGTCATGGTTAAATATTTCATACCTGCTCTATGTTAAATGTTTGCATATAATGTGTATTTTTATTATTGTTTTTGTATTTTATTGTACCCTATTGTATCAATGCAATGTTTTGTGATCCCAGGACATACTTGAAAACGAGAGAAATCTCAATGTATCCTTCCTGGTAAAATATTTTATAAATAAATAAATAAATAAATAAATATTAAACACATTAACCCCTAATCTAATCCCCCTACACCACCGCCAGCTATATTAACTATATTAACCCTAATCATATTAGGGTTAATATAGTTAATATCGTTATTATATTATATATATATTAAGTATAATAACCCTATCTAACTCTAACATCCCTAACTAAACTCTAATTAAAATAAATCTAATATTAATATTATTAATGAAAATATTCCTATTTAAATCTAAATACTTACCTATAAAATAAACCCTAAGATAGTTACAATGCAATTAATAATTACATTGTAGCTATTGTAGGGTTTATATTTATTTTACAGGTAACTTGGTATTTATTTTAACTAGGTACAATAGCTATTAAATAGTTAATAACTATTTAATAGCTACCTAATTGAAATAATTACCAATTTACCTGTAAAATAAATCCTAACCTAAGTTACAAATACACCTACACTATCAATAAATAAAATAAACTACAAATATCTAAACTAAAATACAATTAAATAAACTAAACTAAAATACAAAAAAAAACACTAAATTACAAAAAATAAAAAAAAGATTACAAGATTTTTAAGCTAATTACACCTATTCTAAGCCCCCTAATAAAATAATAAAGCCCCCCAAAATAAAAAAAATTCCCTACCCTATTCTAAATTGAAAAAGTTCAAAGCTCTTTTACCTTATCAGCCCTTAAAAGGGCCTTTTGCGGGGCATGCCCCAAAGAAAACTGCTCTTTTGCCTGAAAAAAAACCCACAATACCACCCCCCAACATTACAACCCACCACCCACATACCCCTAATCTAACCCAAACCCCCCTTAAATAAACCTAACACTACCCCCCTGAAGATCTCCCTACCTTGTCTTCACCCAACCGGGCCGAACTCCTCATCCGATCCGGGCGATGTCTTTATCCAAGCGGCAGCAAAGTCTTCTTCCATCCGGCGGCATCTTCCATCAAGCGGCATCTTCAATCTTCTTTCTTCGCTCCTCCGACGCGGAGCATCCATCCTGGCCGACGACTGAACGACGAATGAGGTACCTTTAAATGACGTCATCCAAGATGGCGTCCGTCAAATTCCGATTGGCTGATAGGATTCTATCAGCCAATCGGAATTAAGGTAGAAAAATCTGATTCAAGTTCAATCTGATTGGCTGATTGGTTCATGCCCCGCAAAAGGCCCTTTTAAGGGCTGGTAAGGTAAAAGAGCTTTGAACTTTTTAAATTTAGAATAGGGTAGGGAATTTTTTTATTTTGGGGGGCTTTATTATTTTATTAGGGGGCTTAGAATAGGTGTAATTAGCTTAAAAATCTTGTAATCTTTTTTTTATTTTTTGTAATTTAGTGTTTGTTTTTGTAATTTAGTTTAGTTTATTTAATTGTATTTTAGTTTAGATATTTGTAGTTTATTTAATTTATTGATAGTGTAGGTGTATTTGTAACTTAGGTTAGGATTTATTTTACAGGTAAATTGGTAATTATTTTAACTAGGTAGCGATTAAATAGTTATTAACTGTTTAATAGCTATTGTACCTAGTTAAAATAAATACCAAGTTACCTGTAAAATAAATATAAACCCTAAAATAGCTGCAATGTAATTATTAATTACATTGTAGCTATCTTAGGGTTTATTTTATAGGTAAGTATTTAGATTTAAATAGGAATATTTTCATTAATAATATTAATATTAGATTTATTTTAATAAGAGTTTAATTAGGGATGTTAGAGTTAGATAGGGTTTTTATACTTAATATATATATAATATAATAACGATATTAACTATATTAACCCTAATATAATTAGGGTTAATATAGTTAATATAGCTGGTGGCGGTGTAGGTGGATTAGATTAGGGGTTAATGTGTTTAATATAGGTGGCGGCGGTTTAGGGGGATTAGATTAGGGGTTAATACATTTATTATAGGTGGCAGCAGTGTAGGGGGATTTAGATTGTAGGCAAAAGAGCTGATTACTTTGTGACAAAGCCCCACCAAAAGCCCTTTTAAGGGCTGGCAAAAGAGCAGTTTACTTTGGGGTAATGCCACGCAAAAAGCCCTTTTCAGGGCTATTTGTAGGGTTAGACTTAGGTTTAGTGGTAGGGATAGTTTAGTATTTTAGGGGTTAAATAATTTAATATAGCTGGTGGCGGGGTAGGGGGATTAGATTAGGGGTTAATTAATTTAATATAGGTGGCGGCGGGGTAGGGGGATTAAATTAGGGGTTAATAATTTTAAAATAGATGGCTGCTGTGTAAGGGGCTCACTTTAGTGGGTAGGTAAGGTAGATGGCGGCGGTGTAAGGGGCTCACTTTAGGGGGTAGTTTAATATAGTTGGCGACAGTGTAGGGGGATCACATTAGAGGGTAGTTAATGTAGGTGGCGGCGGGGTCCGGGAGCGGCGGTTTAGGGGTTAAATACTTTATTAGGGATTGCGGCGGGGGATCGCGGTTGACAGGTAGATAGACATTGCGCATGCGTTAGGTATTAGGTTTATTTTGCAGGCAGTTTAGGGAGTTACGGGGCTCCAATAGTAGTCAGCGTAAGGCTTACTACGGCTGTTTTTTGTGGCGAGGTGAAAATGGAGTAAGATTTCTCCATTTTCGTCCTTACCCTGTATATTGGATACCAAACTGCGCTGGTTTGGTATACCTGCCAATGGCCCAAAAAACTACGGGCGATGGCAGAAATATACGGGCGTAACTTCTAGGTTACGCCGTATATAGGATACCAAACCAGCGCAAAATTCAGCACCGCCGGCATTTGTGGGCGAAGCTGCATATCGGATCGGGCCCTAGAGCTATGACTTGCTACATATCTGTTTTTCGCTAAAACTAGACATTTGCTGAAAGAGACAAATAAATGGTTAAAGTGCATCCTATAGCTGCACATTTGAGCTATGACCTGCCACATATCTGTTTTTCGCTAAAACTAGACATTTGCTGAAAGAGACAAATAAATGGTTAAAGCGCATCCTATATCTGCACATTTATGCTATTACCAGCTACATACCTGTTTTTTGCTAAAACTAGACATTTGCTGAAAGAGACAAATAAATAGTTAAAGCGCATCCTATATCTGCACATTTGAGCTGACCTGCTACATATCTGTTTTTCGCTAAAACTAGACATTTGCTGAAAGAGACAAATAAATGGTAAAAATGGCATCCTATATCTGCACATTTGATCTATGACCTGCTACATATCTGTTTTTCACTAAAACTAGACATTTGCTGAAAGAGACAAATAAATGGTTAAAGCGCATCCTATATCTGCACATTTGAGCTATGACCTGCTACATATCTGTTTTTTGCTAAAAATAGACATTTGCTGAAAGAGACAAATAAATGGTTAAAGTGCATCCTATGAGGCCTAGTTATCAAGCCGTCTACTTTACCTGCCTTCGCCGGCCCAATACGCCCACCTAAGCTCGTCTACCATTGCCGCCGCGGACCTGAAAAATTTAGCCTAAGTTATCAATAAAGCTGTCAAAAAGCCGCGCACCAAGTACGGGGCAATGAGCAGCGGACTGTGATAGTTATCACTCATCCGATCTCACTACTCTTCGGCTTTTTGACAGCTTTATTGCTAGCCTGTCACTAAGCACCCACACTGTTCTACCCCCTATACCGGCACCCCCGGAGCCCCCCGCAACTAAATAAAGTTATTAACCCCTAAACCACCGCTCCTAGACCCCGCCGCAACTCTTATAAATGTATTAACCCCTAAACCGCCGCTCCCAGACACCGCCACCACCTACATTATACCTATTAACCCTTATCCTGCCCCCCTATACCGCCGCCACCTATAATAAAGTTATTAACCCCTATCCTGCGGATCCCGGACCTCGCCTCAACTAAATAAATAGTTTAACCCCTAAACTGCCGCTCCCGGACCCCGCCGCAACCTATATTAAACTTATTAACCCCTAATCTGCCCCACCTACACCTTCTCCACCTATAATACATTTATTAACCCCTATCCTGCCCCCCCCTACACCGCCGCCACTGTAATAAAATTATTAACACCTAAACCTAAGTCTAACACTATTCCTAACACCCCCCCTAACTTAAATATTAATTAAATAAATCTAAATAATATTTCTCTTATTAACTAAATTAATCCTATTTAAAACTAAATACTTACCTTTAAAATAAACCCTAATATAGCTACAATATAAATAATAATTATATTGTAGCTATCTTAGGATTTATTTTAATTTTACAGGCAACTTTAAATTTATTTTAACTAGGCAGAATAGCTATTAAATAGTTAAATTAACTATTTAATAGCTACCTTGCTAAAATAAAGAGAAATTTACCTGTAAAATAAAAACTAACCTAAGTTACAATTACACCTAACACTACACTATCATTAAATAAATGAATCCTATTTAAACTAAATACTTACCTGTAAAATAAACCCTAAGATAGCTACAATGTAATTAATAATTACACTGTAGCTATTTTAGGGTTTATATTTATTTTACAGATAACTTTGTATTTATTTTAACTAGGTACAATAGCTATTAAATAGTTAATAACTATTTAATAACTACCTAGCTAAAAGAAATACAAAATTACCAGTAAAATAAATCCTAACCTAAGTTACAATTAAACCTAACACTACACTATCATTAAATAAATTAAATAAATACAAATACCTACAAATAAATACACTAACTAAAGTAGAAAAAATAAAAAAAGAACTAAGTTACAAAAAATAAAAAAATAATTTACAAACATTATACAAATATTACAACAATTTTAAGCTAATTACACCTACTCTAAACCCCCTAATAAAATAAAAAAGCCCCCCAAAATAAAACAATTCCCTACCCTATTCTAAATTTAAAAGATACCAGCTCTATTACCTTACCAGCCCTTAAAAGGGCCTTTTGCGGGGCATGCCCCAAAGAAAACAGCTCTTTTGCCTGTAAAATAAAAATACAACGCCCCCCAACATTAAAACCCACCACCCACACACCCCTACTCTAACCCACCCAACCCCCCCTTAAAAAAACCTAACACTACCCCCCTGAAGATCTTCCTACCTTGAGTCGTCTTCACTCAGCCGAGCTGAATTCCTCATCCAATCTGGGCGATGTCTTCATCCAAGCGGGGGCTGAAGAGGTCCATTTTCCGGCTGAAGTCTTCATCCAAGTGGGGGCTGAAGAGGTCCATCATCCGGCTGATGTCTTCATCCAAGCGGGGGCTGAAGAGGTCTTCCATCCTGCTGAAGTCTTCTATCAAGCGGCATCTTCAATCTTCTTTCTTCCGGCTCCATCTTCATCCCACCGAATTAGGATTCTATCAGCCAATCGGAATTAAGGTAGGAATAATCTGATTGGCTGATGGAATCAGCCAATCAGATTCAGCCAATAGAATGCGAGCTCAATCTGATTATTCCTACCTTAATTCCGATTGGCTGATAGAATCCTATCAGCCAATCGGAATTCGAGGGATACCATCTTGGATGACGTAATTTAAAGGAACCTTCATTCGTAGGGAGTTCGTCGTGGAGGAAGGATGTTCCGTGTCAGCGGGATGAAGATGGAGCCGGAAGAAAGAAGATTGAAGATGCTGCTTGATAGAAGACTTCAGCCGGATGGAAGACCTCTTCAGCCCCCGCTTGGATGAATACTTCAGCCGGATGATGGACCTCTTCAGCCCCGCTTATATGAAGACTTCAGCCGGATGATGGACCTCTTCAGCGCCACGCTTGGATGAAGACATCGCCCGGATTGGATGAAGAATTCGGCTCAGCTGAGTGAAGACGACTCAAGGTAGGAAGATCTTCAGGGGGGTAGTGTTAGGTTTTTTTAAGGGGGGTTTGGGTGGGTTAGAGTAGGGGTGTGTGCGTGGTGGGTTTTAATGTTGGGGGGTTGTATTTTTATTTTACAGGCAAAAGAGCTGTTTTCTTTGGGGCATGCCCCGCAAAAGGCCCTTTTAAGGGCTGGTAAGGTAATAGAGCTGGTATCTTTTAAATGTAGAATAGGGTAGGGAATTTTTTTATTTTGGGGGGCTTTGTTATTTTATTAGGGGGCTTAGAGTAGGTGTAATTAGCTTAAAATTGTTGTAATATTTTTATAATGTTTGTAAATTATTTTTTAATTTTTTGTAACTTAGTTCTTTTTTTATTTTTGTACTTTAGTTAGAGTATTTATTTGTATTTATTTGCAGGTATTTGTATTTAATTTATTTAATGATAGTGTAGTGTTTAATTGTACCTTAGGTTAGGATTTATTTTACTGGTAATTTTGTATTTCTTTTAGCTAGGTAGTTATTAAATAGTTAATAACTATTTAATAACTATTGTACCTAGTTAAAATAAATACAAAGTTGCCTGTAAAATAAATATAAACCCTAAAATAGCTACAATGTAATTATTAATTACATTGTAGCTATCTTAGGGTTTATTTTACAGTTAAGTATTTAGTTTTAAATAGGAATAATTTATTTAAGTATAGTGTAGTGTTAGGTGTAACTGTAACTTAGGTTAGTTTTTATTTTACAGGTAAATTTCTCTTTATTTTAGCTAGGTAGCTATTAAATAGTTAATAACTATTTAATAGCTATTCTACCTAGTTAAAATAAATTGAAAGTTGCCTGTAAAATAAAAATAAATCCTAAAATAGCTACAATGTAACTATTAGTTATATTGTAGCTAGTTTAGGGTTTATTTTTAGCCATGTGCATGGCAAAAAAATTTGGTTCCATTCGGATCGATTCGGAATTTTTTGAAGTTCGGTTCGGATCGATTCGAATTCGGAAAATTCTGAATCAATTCATTTCGGATTCGTTTCGGATTCATTCAGATTCGAATTTTGGCTGGATTCGGTTCGATTCGGTTTGTAGATTCGGCATTTCGGTAAGTGTTAGGTGGGATTAGAATAGTATTATACTGTATATTAGGGGTTAACCTAACATACTGTACAATACTAGTGTAATCCCAATGGCCATCCAAATTTACGAATCGATTCGATTTGATTCGGTTCGATTCGGAAAATTCGTCAGAATTTTAATTCGGAAATTCGGTTCTATCCGAATCGCCGAATTTGCCGAATTTTACAAATTTCCGAATCGAACCGAACTGAATTGCACATGTCTATTTATTTTACAGGTAAGTATTTAGCTTTAAATAGGAATAATTTAGTTAATAAGAGTTAATTTATTTTGTTAGATTTAAATTAGATTCAATTTAGGGGGGTGTTAGGGTTAGACTTAACTTTAGGGGTTAATAATTTTATTATAGGTTGCGGCAGTATAGGGGGGGGCAGGATAGGGGTTAATAAAAATATTATAGGTGGCAACGGTGTAGGGGGGGCAGATTAGGGGTTAATAAGTTTAATATAGGTGGCGGCGGGGTCCGGGAGCGGCGGTTTAGGGGTTAAACTATTTATTTCATTGCGGCGGGGTCCGGGAGCGGCAGGATAGGGGATAAAACATTTATTAGGGGTGGCGGCGGTATAGGGGGGCAGGATAGGGGTTAATAGGTATTATGTAGGTAGCGGCGGGGGCCGGGAGCGGCGGTTTAGGGGTTAACAGATTTCTTAGAGTTGCGGCAGGGTCCGGGAGCGGCGGTTTAGGGGTTAAAATGTTTAATATAGGTGGCGGCGGTGTAGGGGGGGCAGATTAGGGGTGCTTAGACTTGGGGTACATGTTAGGGTGTTAGGTGTACACACTTCCCATAGGAATGAATGGGATGTCAGGCAGCAGCAAACTTGAACTTTCGCTATGGTCTGACTCCCATTGATTCCTATTGGATCCGCCACCTCCGGGGCGGCGGATTGAAAACCAGGTACACTGGGCCGTAAAAGTGCCGAGCGTACCTGCTGGGATTTTGATAACTCCCAAAAGTAAGAAGTGATGTAAGAATCGATCTGTGTCGGACTGAGTCCGGCGGATCGATGCTTACATCACCAGATTCTACTTTTGCCGGTCTGTAGGGCTTCATAACTTAGGCGAATCAGCCTCGCCTCAAATACGCTGCGGAATTCCAGCGTATTTGAGGTTGACGGCTTGATAACTAGGGGCCTTAATCTGCACATTTGAGCTATGACTTGCTACATATCTGTTTTTTGCTAAAACTAGACATTTGTTGAACGAGACAAATAAATGGTTATTGTGCATCCTATATCTGCACATTTAAGCTATGACCTGCTACATACCTGTTTGTTTCTACAACTAGACATTTGCTGAAAGAGACAAAAAATGGTTAAAGTACATCCTATATCTGCACATTTAAGCTATAACATGCTACGTTTCTGTTTGTTTCTAAAACTAGACATTTGCAGAAAGAGACAAAAAATGGTCCTATATCTGCACATTTTGCACATTACAAAAACACAACTGTTTGCAAACATTACAGTGGCAATTGTCTAACTTTTAACCACGCTGTGCACAAGTACTCACTAACGAGTCACTCATGGGGAAACTGTCTGTCTTCAAACTGCCACCAGAGTGACTACTGCCTGAGGATACAGGCATCATGACTAGCCTCCCCGAAATTCACAAACACAATTATAATTCACATATGTGTGTCACAAATGAACTGCACGTTCAAACTATGAAAGTGTTTGCGATTTCGGTAGGGGCGCTCATCTGCTGGAGCCCGCAGTGCAATATGGGTGCAATCTATTGCTCCCAAAACATTGGGCATTTCAGCTATAGCATAGAATTCCCTCTTGAGTCACCTACAATTGTCCTAATTTTGAGGGAATCCTACGTAAAGCCTACTAATTCTTATCATGGCGTTCAGAAACCTTTTAAAAACCACAGAGAAGGTACCCTGAGACAACCAGATATGTACTCCTCTGAGGATTGAAAGCTTCCGGACGCCAGGACATGTATGCAGCATAGCATATTGGACATGCCAGGGATTGCAGTGTGCATACATCTGCATGACTCCAGATAAGGCTTAAGTACATCATAACAGCTCAAGAGCTGCTGTCTATTGAGCCTATACTTGTCAAAAACCTCAAAGTTGCTCATGTTATCTAAGGTGGGCCTTACCCTGTGAACACGAGGACCCCTAATCAGACGTTCCCCATGTCTATTTTGGAGACGCTGAGCCCGTTTGATTCTGTTGTACAAAACTTGTCCAAAAGCACCTACACATTCTAACTGAGGGTTATCCATATTTGCAAAGCCAAGCGCACAAAGCCAAACAGACGTAAACACACAAAGAGTAACAAGATATGCAAACACAGAAAAGTGATTTGATACAATGTTGATCACAAGGGATCCTTTGGCCATGGTGTTTGGGTGGTTTATAGTGCAAAATGTCCAATGGTAGCGTGTTCGTAATGATTGCTGATTGTATACACTTGATTGTATCTGAGCGGCATGAATGCTTTCAAAGTGGGCGTTTTTTTGTGTGTTTGTTGAAATTTTGTTTTTCCCCAATAAATCATAATGTGAAAGTGTAAAATCTAACATATACAGTGCATCTTCATAATGTTTGTTCATATGCATAAGAAATACTTAGTAAACGCAATATTATCCCCTTAATAAACGGACCATTTTTAAATTTTCTTACCCTTAATGACAATGGCTATTTTTACATTTTTGCGGTGTTTGTGTTTAGCTGTAATTTTCCTTTTACTCATTTACTGTACCCACACATATTATATACCATTTTTCTCGCCATTAAATGGACTTTCTAAAGATACAATTATTTTGATCATATCTTATAATTTACTATAAAAAAATATATAAAATATGAGGAAAAAATTGAAAAAAACACACTTTTTCTTACTTTGACTCCCAAAATCTGTTACACATCTACAACCACCAAAAAACACCTATTCTAAATAGTTTCTAAATTTTGTTCCGAGTTTAGAAATACCCAATGTTTACATGTTCTTTGCTTTTTTTGCAAGTTATAGGGCAAAAAATACATATAGCACGTTGCCATTTCCAAACCACTTTTTTTCAAAATTAGCGCTAGCTACATTGGAACACTGATATCTCTCAGGAAACCCTGAATATCCCTTGACATGTATATATTTTTAATTAGAAGACATCCCAAAGTATTGATCTAGGCCCATTTTGGTATATTTCATGCCACCATTTCACCGCCAAATGCAATCAAATAAAATAAATTGTTGACCTTTTCACACATTTTTTCACAAACTTTAGGTTTCTCGCTGAATTTATTTACAAACAACTTATGCAATTATGGCATAAATGGTTGTAAATACTTCTCTGGGATCCCCTTTGTTCAGAAATAGCAGACATATATGGCTTTGGCGTTGCTTTTTGGTAATTAGAAGGCAGCTAAATGCCGCTGCACACCACATGTATATTATGCCCAGCAGTGAAGGGGTTAATTAGGGAGCTTGTAAGAAGCTTTTAGGTTTAATTTTAGCTTTAGTGTAGTGTAGTAGACAACCCAAATTATTGATCTAGGCCCATTTTGGTATATTTCATGCCACCATTTCACCGCCAATGTTAAATTTTTCACAATTTTAGGTTTCTCACTGAAATTATTTACAAACAGCTTGTGCAATTATGGCACAAATGGTTGTAAATGCTTCTCTAGGATCCCCTTTGTTCAGAAATAGCAGACATATATGGCTGTGGCGTTGCTTTTTGGTAATAATAAGGCCGTTAAATGCTGCTGCACACCACACTTGTAATATGCCCAGCAGTTAAGGGGTTAATTAGATAGCTTGTAGGGTTAATTTTTAGCTTTAGTGTAGAGATCAGCCTCCCACCTGACACATCCCACCCACTGATCCCCCCTGACCCCCCCTCAAACAGCTCTCTTCCCTCCCCCACCTCACAATTGTCACCGCCATCTTAAGTACTGGCAGAAAGTCTGCCAGTACTGAAATAAAAAGCATTTTATTTTTTTTCTTATTTTTTTTTCTTCATACAGTCTGCAGTGATGGATCTCCTCTTACCCCACAACCTCCCTGATCCCCCCATACATCTCTCTAACCCTCCCCTGGACCCCCCTCTACCTATTTGCCGCCATCTTGGGTACTGGCAGCTGTCTGCCAGTACCCAATTTGCCCCCATAAATAGTTTTTTTTTTTTAACTTTTTTATATAAAACATTTCTTTTCTGTAGTGTAGCTGGCCCCCCTCAACAATCTACATCCCTCCCCCTCCCAGATCCCTTACTAAACAACAAAGATCCCCCTCTGCATCAGTCTTTTTTTATACTGTAATGCATATTTTGCATGCGCACACACACGCGCGCGCACACGCCACCCACGCCCCCCTCGCCGCAACCGCCCACAATGCCAGATCGGATACTGAGTTATTACAAAATATTACAGAGCGTAACATCATCACGGAAGCGGCTCCCACCCACCAACGTGAAGGATTGTTTTAGCGTCAATGGCAGATGCAGAGAGGGCTACAGAGTGGCCCTTTCTGCATCGGTGGGTAAAATAGGGGATTGCAGTGATGTCTCAATATTGAGGCATCACTACAATCCCTTGGAAGCAGCTGGAAGCGATCATGATCGCTTTCAGCACTTAAAAAAACAGAGGACGTACCAGGTACGTCAATTGTCATTAAGGGAAGTATTTGCTATGACGTACCTGGTACGTCCTCTGTCATTAAGGGGTTATATTAAAAACCACACGTCCATGCTAACATAACATAATGTGTGCATAGACATGGCATAGAATCTGATTAATCACTGTTGCTGCAATATTGCAAGTAACGGCTGACATCTATAATATTATATATATATAAGTGATTGTCGAGATTTCAATGTTTTACGTGTCCCATTGAAATCACAATAATAATGAAGATCTTCAAAACCGCTCGTCTACGCATATGTAGTATTAAGTGAGAAACTGATGAAAGGGGCGGTAAAGTTCTAATGCTCGATTCTGTATGGTTGAAGCTTAGAATGATGTCATCATATTAGCAACATGCCTGTCTAGTTTCCAAATCTTCGTTCTCTTGTTCTAGTTTGAAACATTCTTATTGTGTGATGATTAAAACGATAAATGTGTGTTTTGTTGTTGTGTGATGTGTGTTATGTACATATTTTTATGTATTGTGATTCTCTCCTACAAATATTAATTTATAAAACAGTATAGCATTGTTGTTCCTTCCAAAAAACGACAACTATAAAAGTTAATAATGATATCTTATAAATATATGGAATTCCTAATGTTATATTATATTGAAATCCTGATGTTAAAGGGACACTAAAGCCATAATTTATCTTTCATGATTCAGAGAGATAATCCAATGTTAAACAACCTTCCAATGTACTTCTATGATGTAAATGTGTCCATTGTTTATATATCATTTGTTGAATGAATAGCAATGCACATGGGTGAGGCAATCACTAGTGATGTCGCGAACTTAAAAATTTCGGTTCGCGAACTGCGGACTCGAACTTCCGCTATTGGTCGCGAACCGCCGAACCGCCATTAACTTCAATAGGCAGGCGAACTTTAAAACCCACAAGGACTCTTTCTGGCCACAATAGTGATGGAAAACTTGTTTCAAGGGTACTAACACCTGGACTGTGGCATGCTGGAGGGGGATCCATGGCAAAACTCCCATGGAAAATTACATAGTTGATGCAGAGTCTGGTTTTAACCCTTAAAGGTAACTAGGTTGTGTTAAGTAGTACTATTCTTAGCACTTTAATACCTGTTAGTCCCGATATCGGGGGAGGTCTATATGGCCTGCATGATTACCCTGACAAAGTATAATAATAAAACATGCGGTCTGGGAGCCATGGTAACTATGTTGTGTTAAGTAGTGTACTATTCTTAGCACTTTAATCCCTGCAACTCCCCCGATCGGAGGAGGTCTATACGGCCTGCCAAATATAACAACAAGACATGAGGTCTGGGACCCATGGTAACTAGGTTGTGTTAAGTAGTACTGTTCTTATTAGTTTAATACCTGTTACTCACCCTATCAGGGGAGTTCTATATGGCCTGCATGATTACCCTCACCAAATATAACAACAAGACATGCGGTCTGGGACCCATGGTAACTAGGTTTTGTTTATATTAGTACTATTCTAAGCACTTTAATCCCTTTTACTCCCCCTATCGGGGGAGGTCTATACGGCCTGCCTGATTACCCTCACCAACTATAACAACACGACATGCGGTCTGGGACCCATGGTAACTAGGTTGTGTTAAGTTGTACTATTCTTAGCACTTTAATCCCTTTTACTCCCCCTATCGGGGGAGGTCTATACGACCTGCCTGATTACCCTCACCAAATATAACAACAAGACATGCGGTCTGGGACCAATGGTAACTAGGTTGTGTTAAGTAGTACTGTTCTTATTAGTTTAATACCTATTACTCACCCTATCATGGTAACTAGGTTGTGTTAAGTAGTACTGTTCTTAGCACTTTAATACCTGTTAGTCCCGATATCAGGGGAGGTCTATATGGCCTGCATGATTACCCTGACAAAGTATAATAATAAAACATGCGGTCTGGGAGCCATGGTAACTATGTTTTGTTAAGTAGTACTATTCTTAGCACTTTAATCCCTGTAACTCCCCCGATCGGGGGAGGTCTATACGGCCAGCCTGATTACCCTCACCAAATATAACAACATAACATGCGGTCTGGGACTCATGGTAACTAGGTTGTGTTAAGTAGTACTGTTCTTATTAGTTTTGTTTATATCAGTACTATTCTTAGCACTTTAATCCCTTTTACTCCCCCTATCGGGGGAGGTCTATACGGCCTGCCTGATTACCCTCACCAAATATAACAACAAGACATGCGGTCTGGGACCCATGGTAACTAGGTTGTGTTAAGTTGTACTATTCTTAGCACTTTAATCCCTTTTACTCCCCCTATCGGGGGAGGTCTATACGGCCTGCCTGATTACCCTCACCAAATTTAACAACAAGACATGCGGTCTGGGACCCATGGTAACTAGGTTGTGTTAAGTAGTACTGTTCTTCTTAGTTTAATACCTGTTACTCACCCTATCGGGGGAGGTCTATATGGCCTGCATGATTACCCTGACAAAATATAATAATAAGACATACGGTCTGGGACCCATGGTAACTAGGTTGTGTTAAGTAGTACTATTCTTAGCACTTTAATCCCTGTTACTCCCCCTATCGGGGGAGGTCTATATGGCCTGCATGATTACCCTGACAAAATATAATAATAAGACATGCGGTCTGGGACCCTAGTAACTAGGTTGTGTTAAGTAGTACTATTCTTAGCACTTTAATCCCTGTTACTCCCCCTATCAGGGGAGGTCTATATGGCCTGCATGATTACCCTCACCAAATATAACAAGACATGCGGTCTGGGACCCATGGTAACTAGGTTGTGTTAAGTAGTGCTATTCTTAGCACTTTAATCCCTGTTACTCCCCCTATCGGGGGAGGTCTATATGGCCTGCATGATTACCCTCACCAAATATAACAAGACATGCGGTCTGGGACCCATGGTAACTAGGTTGTGTTAAGTTGTACTATTCTTAGAACTTTAATCCCTTTTACTCTCCCTATCGGGGGAGGTCTATAGGGCCTGCCTGATTACCCTCACCAAATATAACAACAAGACGTGCGGTCAGGGAACCATGGTAAGGTTACTTCCTTTTGCACAATCAAGTATACCAGTTGCAGACAGAGGTTCTGACCGTGCATTATGGCTACACCTCTCCCTAAAAGAGGGATCTGTTACAGAGTCTGTGGGCCTGTATGCAAAGAGCTGGCCTGCCTGAAAGGAGCAGCAAGGCAGAGAGATCGATTCATGCCTATAAGAAACCAGAGGGCATGATACCTGCTGGAAGTGTGCAGTGAGGCAGAGGGATCTATTCCTGCCTAGAAGCAGACAGGCAGAGGGGACGCTACCTGCCTGGGAGCCCACTGAGACCAGCCCAGCTGGGGGAGATACAGCCACTGGCTTGACCCCGGTCTCAGCCACTATAGCCCTGGTCCCACTATTTGGAGGCAGAGGGATCAATTCCTGCCAAGAAGCAGCCTGGCAGGGGGATTTATTCCTGCTTAGAAGCAGACAGGCAGAGGGGACGATACCTGCCAAGAAAGAGCTGCAGTGCAGAGAGGATGCTACCTGACTGGGAGTCCACTGAGACCAGCCCAGCTGCGGGAGATACACCCGCTGGCTTGACCCCGGTCTCAGCAACTATATCTCTGGTCCCACTATACGGTGGCCACCCCTGGGTTTGGACAGAGGAAGGGAGACCCCCTAGTGGAGTAACGCTACATCCGGGAGATGCAAAAAGATGCTTGGACCCCCAGTACAGGTCGTTCTCCTTCAGCATTTTTAGACGAGGGTCCCCGACCCTCAACAGAAACAACAGCATGAAACACCACATATGCCATCCTTTAGCACAATAGAGTACAGGGATGGCATCAATTTTAGGAACCCGGACATAATTTTTAGGAACCGGGAGATGGAAAAAGATGCTTGGACAACCAGTACAGGTCATTCTCCTTCAGCCTTTTTATACGAGTGTCCCGGACCGTCAACAGAAACAACAGCATGAAACACCACATATGCCATCCTTATGAATAATCCAGTACAGGTATGGCATCGATTTTAGGAACCCAGAGATAATTTTTAGGAACCGGGAGATGGAAAAAGATGCTTGAACAGTACACCCAGTACTGGTCGTTCTCCTTCAGCCTTTTTAGACGAGGGTCCAGGACCCTCAACAGAAACAACAGCAGAAAACATCACATATGCCATCCTTTTGCACAATAGAGTACAGGTATGGCATCCATTTTAGAAACACGGAGATAATATTTAGGAACCGGGAAATTGAACAAAAAAAATGATTGGACACCCAGTACACTTTGTTCTCCTTTAGCCTTTTTATACGAGGGTCCCGGACCCTCAAAAGAAACAACAGCAGGAAACACCACATATGCCATCTTTTTGAACAATCCAGTACAGGTATAACATTGATTTTAGAAACCTGGAGATCATTTTTAGTAACCGAGAAATTGAAAAAAAAAACATGATTGGACACACAGTACACTTTGTTCTCCTTCAGCCTTTTTATACGAGGGTCCCGGACCCTCAACAGAAACAACAGCAGGAAACACCACATATGCCATCCGTTTGAATAATCCAGTTCAGGTATGGCATTGATTTTAGAAACCCAGAGATAATTTTTAGGCACCGGGAGATGGAAAAAGATGCTTGGACAGTACACCCAGTACAGGTCGTTCTCCTTCAGCCTTTTTAGGCGAGTGTTCAGGACCCTCAACAGAAACAACAGCAGGAAACAGCACATATGCCATCCTTTTGAACAATAGAGTACAGGTATAGCATTGATTTTAGAAACCCGGGGATAATTTTAAGGAACCGGGAAATTGAACAAAAAAAAATTATTGGACACCCAGTACACTTTGTTCTCCTTCAGCCTTTTTATACGAGGGTCCCGGACCCTCAACAGAAACAACAGCAGGAAACACCACATATGCCATCCTTTTGAATAATCCAGTACAGGTATAGCATCGATTTTAGGAACCCGGAGATAATTTTTAGGAACCAGGAGATGGAAAAAGATGCTTTGACATCCATTACAGGTCGTTCTCCTTCCGCCTTTGTAGACGAGGGTCCAGGACCCTCAACAGACACAACAGCTGGAAACACCACCTATGCCATCCTTTTGCACGATAGAGTACAGGTATGGCATCGATTTTAGGAACCCGGAAATAATTTTTAGGAACCAGGAAATTGAAAAAAAAACATGAATGGACACCCAGTACACTTCTTTCTCCTTCAGCCTTTTTATACGAGGGTCCCGGACCCTCAACAGAAACAACAGAAGGAAACAAGACATATGCCATCCTTTTGAATAATCCAATACAGGTATGGCATTGATTTTATAAACCCGGAGATAATTTTTAGGAACCGGGAGATGGAAAAAGATGCTTTGACAGTACACCCAGTACAGGTCGTTCTCCTTCAGCCTTTTTAGGCGAGGGTCCAGGATCCTCAACAGAAACAACAGCAGGAAACAGCACATATGCCATCCTTTTGAACAATAGAGTACAGGTATGGCATTGATTTTAGAAACCCGGAGATAATTTTTAGGAACCGGGAAATTGAAAAAAAAAATTATTGGACACCCAGTACACTTCATTCTCCTTCAGCCTTTTTATACGAGGGTCCCGGACCCTCAACATAAACAACAGCAGGAAACACCACATATGCCATCCTTTTGAATAATCCAGTACAGGTATGGCATTGATTTTAGAAACCTGGAGATAATTTTTAGGAACCGGGAGATGGAAAAAGATGCTTGGACAGTACACCCAGTACAGGTTGTTCTCCTTCAGCCTTTTTAGGCGAGGGTTCAGGACCCTCAACAGAAACAACAGCAGGAAACAGCACATATGCCATCCTTTTGAACAATAGAGTACAGGTATGGCATTGATTTTAGAAACCCGGAGATAATTTTTAGGAACTGGGAAATTGAAAAAAAAAAATGATTGGACACCCAGTACAGGTCATTCTACTTCAGCCTTTTTATACGAGGGTCCAGGACCCTCAACAGAAACAACAGCAGGAAACACCACATATGCAATCCTTTTGAATAATCCAGTAAAGGTATGGCATCAATTTTAGAAACCCGGAGATAATTTTTAGGAACCCGGAAATTGAACAAAAAAAATGATTGGACACCCAGTACACTTTGTTCTCCTTCAACCTTTTTATACGAGGGACTCGGACCCTCAACAGAAACAACAGCAGGAAACACCACATATGCCATCCTTTTCAACAAACCAGTACAGGTATGGCATCGATTTTAGAAACCCGGAGATAATTTTTAGGAACCGGGAAATTGAGCAAAAAAAATGATTGGACACCCAGTACACTTCGTTCTCCTTCAGCCTTTTCATACAAGGGTCCCGGACCCTCAACAGAAACAACAGCAGGAAACACCACATATGCCATCCTTTTGAATAAACCAGTACAGGTATAGCATCGATTTTAGGAACCCAGAGATAATTTTTAGGAACCGGGAGATGGAAAAAGATGCTTGGACAACCAGTACACTTTGTTCTCCTTCAGCCTTTTTATAAGAGGGTCCCAGACCCCCAACAGAAACAACAGCAGGAAACACCACATATGCCATGCTTTTGAACAATAGAGTACAGGTATGGCATTGATTTTAGGAACCCGGAGATAATTTCTAGGAACCGGGAGATGGAAAAAGATGCTTGGACACCCAGTACACTTTGTTCTCCTTCAGCCTTTTTATACGAGGATCCCGGACCCTCAACAGAAACAACAGCAGGAAACACCACATATGCCATCCTTTTGAATAATCCAGTACAGGTATGGCATCGATTTTAGAAACCCAGAGATAATTTTTAGGAACTGGGAAATTGAAAAAAAAACATGATTGGATACCCAGTACACTTCGTTCTCCTTCAGCCTTTTTATAAGAGGGTCCCAGACCCTCAACACAAACAACAGCAGGAAACACCACATATGCCATCCTTTTGAACAATCCAGTACAGGTATGGCATCCATTTTAGGAACCCAGAGATAATTTTTAGGAACCGGGAGATGGAAAAAGATGATTGGACAACCAGTACACTTCGTTCTCCTTCAGCCTTTTTAGACGAGGGTCAAGGACCCTCAACAGAAACAACAGCAGGAAACACCACATATGCCATCCTTTTGAATAATCCAGTACAGGTATGGCATTGATTTTAGAAACCCGGAGATAATTTTTAGGAACCGGGAGATGGAAAAAGATGCTTGGACAGTACACCCAGTGCAGGTCGTTCTCCTTCAGCCTTTTTAGACAAGGGTCCAGGACCCTCAACAGAAACAACAGCAGTAAACACCACATATGCCATCCTTTTGAACAATAGAGTACAGGTATGGCATCCATTTTAGAAACCCAGAGATAATTTTTAGGAACCGGGAAATTGAACAAAAAAACCATGCTTGGACACCCAGTACAGGTAGTTCTCCTTCAGCCTTTTTAGGTGAGGGTCCAGGACCCTCAACAGAAACAACAGCAGGAAACAGCACATATTCCATCCTTTTGAACAATAGAGTACAGGTATGGCATTGATTTTAGAAACCCAGAGATAATTTTTAGGAACCGGGGAATTGAACAAAAAAAATGATTGGACACCCAGTACAATTCGTTCTCCTTCAGCCTTTTTATACGAGGGTCCCAGACCTTCAACAGAAACAACAGCAGGAAACACCACATATGCCATCCTTTTGAATAATCCAGTACAGGTATGGCATTGATTTTAGAAACCTGGAGATAATTTTTAGGAACTGGGAGATGGAAAAAGATGCTTGGACAGTACACCCAGTACAGGTTGTTCTCCTTCAGCCTTTTTAGGCGAGGGTTCAGGACCCTCAACAGAAACAACAGCAGGAAACAGCACATATGCCATCCTTTTGAACAATAGAGTACAGGTATGGCATTGATTTTAGAAACCCGGAGGTAATTTTTAGGAACCGGGAAATTGAACAAAAAAAAATGAATGGACACCCAGTACACTTTGTTGTCCTTCAGCCTTTTTATACGAGGGTCCCGGACCCTCAACAGAAACAACAGCAGGAAACACCACATATGCCATCCTTTTGAATAATCCAGTACAGGTATATCATCGATTTTAGGAACCCGGAGATAATTTTTAGGAACCGGGAGATGGAAAAAGATGCTTGGACAGTACACCCAGTACAGGTCGTTCTCCTTCAGCCTTTTCAGGCAAGGGTTCAGGACCCTCAACAGAAACAACAGCAGAAAACAGCACATATGCTATCCTTTTGAACAATAAAGTACAGGTATGGCATTGATTTTAGAAACCCGGAAAAAATTTTTAGGAACCGGGAAATTGAACAAAAAAATGATTGGACACCCAGTACAGGTAGTTCTCCTTCAGACAAGGGTCCAGGACCCTCAACAGAAACAACAGCAGGAAACACCACATATGCCATCCTTTTGAATAATCCACTAAAGGTATGGCATCGATTTTAGAAACCCGGAGATAATTTTTAGTAACCGGGAAATTGAACAAAAAAAATGATTGGACACCCAGTACACTTCGTTCTCCTTCAGCCTTTTTACACGAGGGTCCCGGACCCTCAACAGAAACAACAGCAGGAAACACCACATGTTACGGTTACCCTTAGTCTCGCTGAGAGATGGACCGCTTAGTAGCCTGGATTCCTATTGCTGAAGAGGGGAGAAACTGCTTTCCATAGTATTCTATATGAGTCTCGCAAATGTAGAATAATCCCCCTTAGCTGTAGTACAGCTAGGATACCCTTCTGCCCACAAAAACGAGTCAACGCTGCGATTGAGGGACAACCAAGAACTGAGGACTGGGATGCCCAGCCTGCTTTTTATTTAGGTTACATGCACACAGGGCACTCCCAGGGGGGGAAGCATAAAATCCCCCATCACACATTTAGACAAAGCCCTTGGACAGGCCACCGCAGATAACAAGTACACACAAGAAAACAATTGAGTCCTTCTTATCACCTAGCAGTGAATGCTTATCACAAACTTAATTACAGTACACAATATGCTAGGAAAGCTGCCTCAGAAAATAGTTTTCTCAAAACTGAACAGAGTTAACCCTTTATGAAATGATACTTGTTACAGTTTTCTTGGAGCCCTTCTTAGGCGCTGGCTTGGCTGGTTCAGGCATTGCTGCTGGGAAATAAGTTTCTTCACAACAAAATAACTAATGCTTCTGTAACAGTGCTCCCTTTCTGTGGAACACTCTGGCAGACACGGTCTGACCCCTTTTCGGGGCAGACTAAGGCTGTCCAGACCGCTGGTTATGCGGGGCTGAGGTCGGTTTGTCTGGACAACCCGTCGGCGTTGCCATTCTGTTTCCCAGGTCTGTAAGTAATGGTGAAATTGAAGGGTTGCAACGATAAACTCCAACGTAATAGCCTGCCATTATCTCCAGAGACCCGGTTCAGCCACACCAACGGGTTATGGTCGGTGACCAGAGTGAACTCCTGCCCATATAAATAGGGAGTCAATTTCTTTAATGCCCACACCAAAGCCAAACACTCCTTTTCGACCGCTGCATAGCTGACTTCGCGGGGCAGGAGCTTCCGGCTGATGTAGGCAACTGGATGCTCCCCTCCATCTTCGCCTACTTGGCTGAGGACGGCTCCCAGCCCGAACATGGAAGCATCTGTGTGGACGATAAAACGTTTGTTAAGGGCTGGAGCCGCCAAGACAGGAGCGTTAATTAGAGCATTTTTGAGAGCCTGGAAAGCCGTTTCACAGTGGGGAGACCACAGGACCTGTCGAGGTAAGTTCTTCTTGGTCAAGTCAGTCAGGGGTTTGGCAAGTGTGCTGTAGTCTGGTACGAACCATCTATAGTACCCTGCCGTGCCCAGGAAGGCTAGGACCTGAGTCTTAGTGATGGGGGTGGGCCAATTGGCGACAGCTTCTATCTTGGCCGGCTCTGGTCGCTGCTTTCCACACCCCACCCGGTGACCCAGGTACTGTACCTCGGCCATCCCAAAGTGGCATTTTTCTGGCTTCAGAGTCAGGCCAGCAGCCCGGATCTGATCCAGAACCATTCCTATGTGAGCTAAGTGGTCCTCCCATGACTCACTGTGGATCGCTATGTCATCCAGGTAGGCGCAAGCAAAACTCTGGAAGCCATCCAGGAGCCTATCCACCAAGCGCTGGAATGTAGCTGGGGCATTCTTCATCCCAAACGGCATTACCCTAAACTGATATAAGCCGAATGGGGTGACGAATGCCGACTTGGGGATAGCCTCCGGGGCCAGGGGAATCTGCCAGTAACCTTTGCAGAGGTCAATAGTGGTCAGGTAATTTCCCCTGGCTATACGATCGAGTAGCTCGTCTACCCTGGGCATAGGGTAAGCGTCCGTCACAGTCTTTTCATTGAGCCTCCGATAGTCTACGCAGAACCGGGTGGTCCCATCTTTCTTGGGCACCAAGACAACTGGGGAGGCCCAGGGACTATCGGAGGGCTCAATTACCCTGAGTTGGAGCATCTCATCGATCTCCTTCTTCATTCCTATCCTAACTGCTTCGGGGATTCGGTACGGAGCCTGGCGCAAGGGAGCTTGTCCCGGAGTATCTACCTGGTGGGTGGTTAAAGTAGTGTACCCTGGCTTCGGGGAGAAGGTGAGGTGTTTGGACTGTAGGAGTTGGTTGAGCTGCTCCCTTTCAGTGGGGCTAAGTCGGTCTCCTATCTGAACCTGAGCCACTATACCTGTGGGGAGACTCTTTTCTAATAGGTCTGGAATGGGTAGACTGTCGGGGCCTTCCTGAGGGGAACAACATACGGCCATCACGTTCTCTGGTCGCTCAAAATATTCCTTGAGCATGTTTACATGAAATGTCTTTCTAAGATTGTTGTCGTGGCAGCTAGCTATCACATAAGTGGTGTCTCCCCTTTTCTCTACGATCTGGTAGGGGCCCTGCCAGGACGCCTGCAATTTGTCTGTCTTCACCGGCTTAAGTACTAACACCTTTTGTCCTATGGTAAAGATTCTCTTTCGGGCCCCCCGATCGTACCATATTTTCTGTCTTCTCTGGGCCGACTGGAGATTAGCCCGCACAGATTTGGCTAATTGCTCCATTCGGTCCCTGAGTTCCAGCACGTATGGCACAATGGGGACACCGTCAGTCTCCATCTCTCCCTCCCAGTGCTCCCGGATCAGGTTTAGGGGTCCCCGTACCTTTCTTCCGTAGAGCAACTCGAAGGGAGAGAACCCTGTCGTTTCCTGGGGCACCTCCCGATAAGCAAAAAGGAGGTGCGGCAGGAAGCGTTCCCAGTCTCGGTATTCCTGAGTGAACGTCTTGAGCATTTGCTTGAGGGTCCCATTGAACCTCTCACACAGCCCGTTCGTCTGGGGGTGGTATGGGGAGCTCAGGAGGGACTTAATTTTGCAAACCTGCCAGAGTTGTTGGGTCAATTCAGCCGTAAATTGGGTGCCTCAGTCGGATAGGATTTCTTTTGGAAATCCTACCCGGGAGAACACCTGTACTAGTGCATTCGCTACCGTATCCGCTTGTATGTTGGATAGGGCGACAGCCTCTGGGTACCTGGTAGCGTAGTCCACTACGGTAAGAATGTAGCGCTTACCGGAGGGACTAGGGGTAGCCAGTGGTCCCACTAGGTCAATAGCAACCCGGCTGAAGGGTTCCTCTACAATGGGCATATTTACTAGATGGGCTTTAGGGTGATCGCCTCGCCTTCCTACTCGTTGACACACATCGCAGGTGTTACAGTAAGTTCTAACGTCAGCGTGTACCCCTGGCCAAAAGAACGTGTGAGTAATGCGGTGTAGGGTACGGGTTACAGCTAGGTGGCCTGCTAAGGGGATGTCATGGCCTATCTTGAGGATTTCTTGACGGTATTTGTGGGGCACTACCAGCTGTCGCCTACGCTGTCCCCTTTTCTCTGTCCAGCGGTATAGTTTCCCTTTTTCCCATAAGAATGTTTCATTATCTGCCCCGCCCCCTCCGGTCTCTGCTCGTTCCCGGTACTTTTGTAAGGTCGGGTCAGTCTTAGACTCTGTCTCGAAAGCATCTGGGGTGTCCCAGGGTATGGGGCCTAACATGTCAGGCAATGTCGGGGTAGGTCTTACCTGTGTCTCCCGCACTGGTGAGAGTTCTCGCTCCGTCCGGGCTTGGGCCCGTGTAGTCACTGGGTCCGCCTCGTTGTTGCATACTGGAGCATAGGCAGAAGTCATGGGGCCCAAATCATTGCCCAGTAGTACTTCGGCAGGTAAATTATCCATTATGCCCACGTTCACAGCCCCCTTTCCCGCTCCCCAATCAAGATGCACTTTAGCTGTTGGAATTTTGTACACATCCCCCCCCCGCCACTCTAACGGCCACAGTCTGTCCAGATCGCTTGTGCTCCGGCACCAAATGACTCTGTACCAGCGTGATAGTAGCCCCTGTGTCTCTCAATCCCTCGGTAGATCGCCCCTCAAGCCATACCTTCTGCCGATGGTGCTGGCGGTTATCTGAGGCAGCATATACAGGGTCCGCCTCGTGAAGCGGCCCCAAATATTCCTCCATAGGGGCCTCTTGGTTAACACAGAGGGTCCGGGCCGGACGATATGCCCCAGAGGGGTAATTGTAATTCCTGGGTGTCTGGTGCGTATTAAGGGGGCAGCTAGCCATGAAATGCCCTGGTTGCTTGCATCGGTGGCAAGTCGGTCTGGGACGCTCAGAGCTGTTATTGGGTGGTCCTGAGTGTCGGGCGGGCCCTGCGGGCACCGGGGCTCGGAATTCAGCACGAGGGGGTGCACGGTAAATCTCTCTGGGTTCGTGAAGACGGGAGTCATAATGTTCATCGGCCAATTTGGCTGCTTCTTCTAAGGTAGAAGGTCGCCTGTCTCGCAGCCATTCCTTCCCTTGCTGTTCCATGCCATTATAAAAATGTTCTAAGAGAAACAATTGTAAAATTTCCTCACCAGTCACCGCTTTACTTCCGCTCATCCAGTGATTTGCCGCTCTCCGCATTCGGTGCGCCCATTCCATATGGGTATCGTTAGGCTTCTTTTTCGTGCCCCGAAACTGTCGGCGATACGCGTCCGGAGTTACTGCGTACCGTCGCAACAGTGTCTCCTTAACTAGCTCATACTGTGTCACTTCCTCAGCACCCAGAGTACGAAAGGCTTCCAGGGCTCGCCCGGATAGTTTCCCAGACAATATCGTGGGCCACTCCCTGTTGGGAATCTGGTGCAGGGCACATTGCCTTTCGAAGTCCGCCAAATATTCATCAATCCCTGTCTCGCTCTCTAGGAAGGGTCGAAATGCCGCATAGGGTATCTTGGGCCTCCCAGCATTTTCGACAGGGATGATTACCTGCGGGGCTTCAGCATTGCGGTGTGCGTTAACTAGGTTGAGTTCGTGGGCTCGAGTCTCTCGTATATCCTTGTCCGCTTCTGCCATCAACTGCTGTACCAATTCCATGGAGGGGTTCAGCCCGTACAGTGAGAGCCTCTCCCGAACAATCCTGGTTTTTTCGTCACTAATCGTGGTCGGTGTTTCCGCCATTGTGAAGCTCTGATCCAGTTCGGTCAATTCTGCGATCAGCTCTCTCCTCGGCCGGTTGCTGGCGTACCCCCCTCTGCTTTCAAGTAAATCCTTTAGGGTTGTACGCTTCAATTTTTCGTAAGCGCTCTCCATCCGTTCTGTACCTCTCCTAGGAAATCCAGGAAAAATCCCACCGCTGCCGCCAAATGTTACGGTTACCCTTAGTCTCGCTGAGAGATGGACCGCTTAGTAGCCTGGATTCCTATTGCTGAAGAGGGGAGAAACTGCTTTCCATAGTATTCTATATGAGTCTCGCAAATGTAGAATAATCCCCCTTAGCTGTAGTACAGCTAGGATACCCTTCTGCCCACAAAAACGAGTCAACGCTGCGATTGAGGGACAACCAAGAACTGAGGACTGGGATGCCCAGCCTGCTTTTTATTTAGGTTACATGCACACAGGGCACTCCCAGGGGGGGAAGCATAAAATCCCCCATCACACATTTAGACAAAGCCCTTGGACAGGCCACCGCAGATAACAAGTACACACAAGAAAACAATTGAGTCCTTCTTATCACCTAGCAGTGAATGCTTATCACAAACTTAATTACAGTACACAATATGCTAGGAAAGCTGCCTTAGAAAATAGTTTTCTCAAAACTGAACAGAGTTAACCCTTTATGAAATGATACTTGTTACAGTTTTCTTGGAGCCCTTCTTAGGCGCTGGCTTGGCTGGTTCAGGCATTGCTGCTGGGAAATAAGTTTCTTCACAACAAAATAACTAATGCTTCTGTAACACCACATATGCCATCCTTTTGAATAAACCAGTACAGGTATGGCATCGATTTTAGAAACCCGGAGATAATTTTTAGGAACCGGGAAATTGAACAAAAAAAATGATTGGACACCCAGTACACTTCGTTCTCCTTCAGCCTTTTTATACGAGGGTCCCGGACCCTCAACAGAAACAACAGCAGGAAACACCACATATGCCATCCTTTTGAACAATAGAGTACAGGTATGGCATCGATTTTATGAACCCGGAGATAATTTTTAGGAACCGGGAGATGGAAAAAGATGCTTGGATAACCAGTACACTTCGTTCTCCTTCAGCCTTTTTATAAGAGGGTCCCAGACCCTCAACAGAAACAACAGCAGGAAACACCACATATGCCATGCTTTTGAACAATAGAGTACAGGTATGGCATCAATTTTAGGAACCCGGAGATAATTTATAGGAACCGGGAGATGGAAAAAGATGCTTGGATACCCAGTACACTTTGTTCTCCTTCAGCCTTTTTATACGAGGATCCCGGACCCTCAACAGAAACAACAGCAGGAAACACCACATATGCCATCCTTTTGAGTAATCCAGTACAGGTATAACATCGATTTTAGAAACCCAGAGATAATTTGTAGGAACCGGGAAATTGAAAAAAAAACATGATTGGATACCCAGTACACTTCGTTCTCCTTCAGTCTTTTTATAAGAGGGTCCCAGACCCTCAACACAAACAACAGCAGGAAACACCACATATGCCATCCTTTTGAACAATCCAGTACAGGTATGGCATCCATTTTAGGAACCCAGAGATAATTTTTAGGAACCGGGAGATGGAAAAAGATGATTGGACAACCAGTACACTTCGTTCTCCTTCAGCCTTTTTAGACGAGGGTCCAGGACCCTCAACAGAAACAACAGCAGGAAACACCACATATGCCATCCTTTTGAATAATCCAGTACAGCTATGGCATTGATTTTAGAAACCCGGAGATAATTTTTAGGAACCGGGAGATGGAAAAAGATGCTTGGACAGTACACCCAGTGCAGGTCGTTCTCCTTCAGCCTTTTTAGACAAGGGTCCAGGACCCTCAACAGAAACAACAGCAGTAAACACCACATATGCCATCCTTTTGAACAATAGAGTACAGGTATGGCATCCATTTTAGAAACCCAGAGATAATTTTTAGGAACTGGGAAATTGAACAAAAAAACCATGCTTGGACACCCAGTACAGGTAGTTCTCCTTCAGCCTTTTTAGGCGAGGGTGCAGGACCCTCAACAGAAACAACAGCAAGAAACAGCACATATGCCATCCTTTTGAACAATAGAGTACAGGTATGGCATTGATTTTAGAAAGCCGGAGATAATTTTTAGGAACCGGGGAATTGAACAAAAAAAAATGATTGGACACCCAGTACAGTTCGTTCTCCTTCAGCCTTTTTATGCAAGGGTCCCGGACCCTCAAAAGAAACAACAGCAGGAAACACCACATATGCCATCCTTTTGAATAATCCAGTACAGGTATGGCATTGATTTTAGAAACCTGGATATAATTTTTAGGAACCGGGAGATGGAAAAACATGCTTGGACAGTACACCCAGTACAGGTCGTTCTCCTTCAGCCTTTTTAGGTGAGGGTTCAGGACCCTCAACAGAAACAACAGCAAGAAACAGCACATATGCCATCCTTTTGAACAATAGAGTACAGGTATGGCATTGATTTTAGAAACCCGGAGATAATTTTTAGGAACCGGGGAATTGAACAAAAAAAAATGATTGGACACCCAGTACAGTTCGTTCTCCTTCAGCCTTTTTATGCAAGGGTCCCGGACCCTCAAAAGAAACAACAGCAGGAAACACCACATATGCCATCCTTTTGAATAATCCAGTACAGGTATGGCATTGATTTTAGAAACCTGGATATAATTTTTAGGAACCGGGAGATGGAAAAACATGCTTGGACAGTACACCCAGTACAGGTCGTTCTCCTTCAGCCTTTTTAGGTGAGGGTTCAGGACCCTCAACAGAAACAACAGCAGGAAACAGCACATATGCCATCCTTTTGAACAATAGAGTACAGGTATGGCATTGATTTTAGAAACCCGGAGATAATTTTTAGGAACCGGGAAATTGAACAAAAAAAAATGATTGGACACCCAGTACACTTTATTCTCCTTCAGCCTTTTTATACGAGGGTCCCGGACCAACAACAGAAACAACAGCAGGAAACACCACATATGCCATGCTTTTGAACAATAGAGTACAGGTATGGCATCGATTTTAGGAACCCGGAGATAATTTCTAGGAACTGGGAGATGGAAAAAGATGCTTTGACACCCAGTACACTTTGTTCTCCTTCAGCCTTTTTATACGATGGTCCCGGACCCTCAACAGAAACAACAGCAGGAAACACCACATATGCCATCCTTTTGAATAATCCAGTACAGGTATGGCATCAATTTTAGAAACCCAGAGATAATTTTTAGGAGCCGGGAAATTGAAAAAAAAAAAACGTGATTGGACACCCAGTACACTTCGTTCTCCTTCAGCCTTTTTATAAGAGGGTCCCGGACCCTCAACACAAACAACAGCAGGAAACACCACATATGCCATCCTTTTGAACAATCCAGTACAGGTATGGCATCCATTTTAGGAACCCAGAGATAATTTTTAGGAACCGGGAGATGGAAAAAGATGATTGGACAAACAGTACACTTCATTCTCCTTCAGCCTTTTTAGACGAGGGTCCAGGACCCTCAACAGAAACAACAGCAGGAAACACCACATATGCCATCCTTTTGAATAATCCAGTACAGGTAAGGCATTGATTTTAGAAACCCGGAGATAATTTTTAGGAACCGGGAGATGGAAAAAGATGCTTGGATAGTACACCCAGTGCAGGTCGTTCTCCTTCAGCCTTTTTAGACAAGGGTCCAGGACCCTCAACAGAAACAACAGCAGTAAACACCACATATGCCATCCTTTCGAACAATAGAGTACAGATATGGCATCCATTTTAGAAACCCGGAGATAATTTTTAGGAACCGGGAAATTGAACAAAAAAAACATGCTTGGACACCCAGTACAAGTCGTTCTCCTTCAGCCTTTTTATAAGAAGGTCCAGGACCCTCACCAGAAACAACAGTATGAAACACCACATATGCCATCCTTTTGCACAATAGAGTACAGATATGGCATAGATTTTAGGAACACGGAGATAATTTTTAGGAACCGGGAGATCGAAAAAGATGCTTGGACAACCAGTACACTTTGTTCTCCTTCAGCCTTTTTATAAGAGGGTCCCAGACCCTCAACAGAAACAACAGCAGGAAACACCACATATGCCATCCTTTTGTACAATAGAGTACAGGTATGGCATCGATTTTAGGAACCCGGAGATAATTTTTAGGAACCGGGAAATTGAACAAAAAAACATGTTTGGACACCCAGTACAGGTTGTTCTCCTTCAGCCTTTTTATAAGAGGGTCCAGGACCCTCAACAGAAACAACAGCATGAAACACCACATATGCCATCCTTTTGCACAATAGAGTACAGGTATGGCATCCATTTTAGGAACCCGGAGATAATTTTTAGGAACCGGGAGATGGAAAAAGATGCTTGGACAACCAGTACACTTCGTTCTCCTTCAGCCTTTTTATAAGAGGGTCCCGGACCCTCAACAGAAACAACAGCAGGAAACACCACATATGCCATCCTTTTGCACAATAGATTACAGATATGGCATAGATTTTAGAAACCCGAAGATAATTTTTAGGAACCGGGAAATTGAAGAAAAATTGTGCTAGGACACCCAGTACATGTCGTTCTCCTTCAGCCTTTTTATACAATAGCCCACGACCCTCAACAGGCACAACAGCATGAAACACCACATATGCCATCCTTTTGCACAATAGATTACAGATATGGCATTGATTTTTGGAACCTGGAGATAATTTTTAGGAACCGGGAATATTGAACAAAAAACGTGCTTGGACACCCAGTACATGTCGTTCTCCTTCAGCCTTTTTATACGATGGCCCACGACCCTCAACAGGCACAACAGCATGAAACACCACATATACCATCCTTTTGCACAATAAATTACAGATATGGCATTCATTTTAGGAACCCGGAGATAATTTTTAGGAACCAGGAAATTGAACAAAACATGCTAGGACACCCAGTACAGGTCGTTCTCCTTCAGCCTTTTTATACAATGGCCCACGACCCTCAACAGGCAAAACAGCACGAAACACCACATATGCCTTCCTTTTGCACAACAGATTACATATATGGCATCGATTTTAGGAACCCGGAGATAATTTTTAGGAACCAGGAATATTGAACAAAAAACGTGCTTGGACACCCAGTATAGGTCGTTCTCCTTCAGCCTTTTTATATGATGGCCCACGACCCTCAACAGGCACAACAGCATGAAAAACCACATATGCCATCCTTTTTCACAATATATTACAGATATGGCATTGATTTGAGGAACCTGGAGATAATTTAGAGGAACCGGGAATATTGAACAAAAAACGTGCTTGGACACCCAGTACAGGTCGTTCTCCTTCAGCCTTTTTATACAATGGCCCACGACCCTCAACAGGCACAACAGCATGAAACACCACATATGCCATCCTTTTGCACAATCGAATACAGGTATGGCATCGTTTTTAGGAAACCATAGATCATTTTTCGGAACCGTGAGATGGAAAAAGATGCTTGGTCGGTCCTCTTACCTCAAATTTGGGGCACTGCGTATGCAATCTACTGTGCCACTAGATATGAGTGGTGTGTTAGTGACTGAGTACTATTCTTAACAGTTTCATCACTGTTATGTGCCGTTTTTTGGTCTGGGTTTTGTAGCCACAGTGCAGCACCAGAGGCCAGAAAAATTAAGCATGTCCAAATGCCTGAAAAATTCGGTATTGTTGCAGCCGCGGCTGTAGCAGCGGCCAGAAAAATTGATTTTTTTAAAAACAGTTAGAAAGTGCCCTAAAACCTTTCGGCTTGAACACTAGTTGTTGGCGGATAAGTCACGCAAGTCATCCTGCATTCTAAGAAAAAATACGCCAGCGTGTGTACCATTTGTAGCCCAAGGCAGCTCATCTCATCATCAGGCCTTTTTTACTCAAATGTATCGCCCAATGTCAGTCCCTTCGGGATCCATCCCTCATTCATTTTAATAAAGGTGAGATAATCAAGACTTTTTTGACCTAGGCGACTTCTCTTCTCAGTGACAAAACCTCCTGCTGCACTGAAGGTCCTTTCTGACAGGACACTTGAAGCGGAGCAGGCCAGAAGTTTGATTGCAAATTGGGATAGCTCAGGCCACTGGTCAAGCCTGCACACCCAGTAGTCAAGGGGTCCATCGCTCCTCAGAGTGTCAAGATCCGCAGTTAATGCTAGGTAGTCTGCTACCTGTCGGTTGAGTCTTTCTCTGAGGCTGGATCCTGAAAGGCTCTGGCGATGCATAGGAGTTAAAAAGGTCCGCATGTCCTCCATCAACACGTCGTGGGAGGAGGAGGAGGATTACTATCATCTCTTACCCTGTTAGATTCCCGTTGTGCTGTGACATCACCCTTATACGCTGTGTAAAGCATAGTTTTTAATTTATTTTTTAAATGCTCCATCTTTTCTGACTTGCAGGAATTTGGTAACATTTCAGGCACTTTATGCTTATACCGGGGGTCTAGTAGCGTGGACACCCAGTACAGGTCATTCTCCTTCAGCTTTTTTATACGAGGGTCCCTCAACAGGCACGACAGCATGAAAGACCCCATTTGCACAAGGTTGGATGCCGAGCTAATCATGTCTCATTCCTCACTGATGTCACTGAAGGTATATTCTCCCCCCCAGCAATGTACTACACCATGGGTACCAGATAGGTGACAACAACGAGCACCCTGGGATGCCTGTTGTGCTTGGTCTTCCTCCTCCTCCTCAAAGCCACATTCCTCCTCTGACTCCTCTTCCTCACAATCCTCTTCCTGCATTGCCGCAGGTCCAGCAATCTATGCTGATAAGACTGTTTCTAGTGGTGATGCACACCACAACTCTTCCTCTTCACGCTCATCTACGGCCTGATCCAGCACTCTTTGCAGGGCACGCTCCAGGAAGAAAACAAATGGTATGATGTCACTGATGGTGCCTTCGGTGCGACTGACAAGGTTTGTCACCTCCTCAAAAGGACGCATGAGCCTACAGGCATTGCGCATGAGCATCCAGTAATTTGGCAAAAAAATCCCAAGATCCCCAGAGGCTGTCCTAGCACCCCGGTCATACAAATACTCATTAACAGCTTTTTCTTGTTGGAGCAGGCGGTTGAACATTAGGAGTGTGTCAACTTGCCCAATTTCAATGCCGCCACAAAATTACTTCCATTGTCAGAAACAACCTTGCCAATCTCCAGTTGGTGCGGAGTCAGCCACTGATCCACCTATGCGTTCAGGGCGGACAGGAGTGCTGGTGCGGTGTGACTCTCGGCTTTCAGGCAAGTCAACCCCAAGACGGTGTGACACTGTCGTATCTGTGATGTTGAATAGTACCTGGGGAGCTGGGGGGGTGCCGTTGATGTGGAGCAAGACGCAGAAGCAGAAGAGGACTCAGCCGAGGAAGAGGTTATGGAAGAGGATGGAGTAGGAGGAGTAGAGGAGGTAGCAGTTCGCCTGCCTGCAAGTTGTGGCGGTGTCACCAACTCCTCTGCAGAGCCACGCATTCCATGCTTGTCAGACATCAGCAGGTTTACCCAATGCGCAGTGTAGGTGATATACCTGCCCTGACCATGCTTTGCAGACCAGTGGTCATATGGACCCTTACTCCAACGCTGTGTGCCAGACATGCCATTACTTCCTTTCGCACAATCGAGTACAGGTTTGGGATTGCCTTTGGTGAAAAGAAATTTCGGCCAGGTACCTTCCACTGCAGTGTCCCAATAGATACAATGTTTTTGAAAGCCTCAGACTCCTCAGCTTGTATGGTAAAAGCTGGCGGGCTAAGAGTTCAGACAAGCCAGTTGTCAGACGCCGGGCAAGGGGGTGACTTTGGGAAATTGGCTTCTTACGCTCAAACATGTCCTTTACAGACACCTGACTGTGGGCAGATGACCAGGAACTTCTACGTAAGAGAGACTCAGTGGAGGATAGTTGAGAGGGGGCAAGGAGGACAGCAGTGGTTGACGTGGCTGAAGATGCTGGACCAGGAGGAGGATGGCGGCTTTGAGTTTGTGTGCTGCTTCTACTCATGTGTTCTTCCCATCGGCGTTTGTGATGTGAGACCATGTGCCTTCGCAAAGCAGTTGTACCTAGGTGGGTGTTGGACTTCCCACGACTCAGTTTCTTTTGGCACAGGTTGCAAATGGCATCACTGTTGTCAGAGGCAGACACACAAAAAAAATGCCACACTGCTGAGCTCTGCGATGACGGCATTCTGGTGGTGGCAACAGCATGCGTTGATTGGCGTCGGCGTGCTGTCTGGCTGACCCCGGGTGCTGATGCATGCTGTCTGACTGTGCCACTAGCTCCTTGCGACGACCTCCCCCTGCTTCCAACTCATCTCCTCCTCTCTGTCTCCCCATCTGAAATGTACCCCTCTTCTTCTTCTCTTCTAGCAGGCACCCACGTGACATCCACCGACACATCATTATCAACCGCTTCACTTGTATCTGACACATCAACAAAGGAAGCAGCAGCGGGTACAACATCATCTTCATCATCACACCGTACCTCCATGTCTGTAATGCTGCCTGACTGAGACATATCACTGTTATCTACATCCTCTGTCAATGATGGTTGCGCATCACTCATTTCTTGCAACTGATGTGTCAATAACTCCTCTGACAGATCAAGTGAAGCGGCTGTGGTGCTAGTGTTGGTGGTGGCGACAGGCGGGCGAGTGGCACTGGTCACTTGAGAGGTGCCCAAAGCACAGCTGGAGGTGGATGGTGCGTCAAGGTTAGGAGGACTAGGAGCGGAAGCTGTAGAAGTTTGGGTGTCCTGTGTTAGCCATTCAACTAGGTCCTCCTCAGAACTTTTTGCGTCCCTGGCACCTGGCCTCTGAACAATGTGCATATTTGTAGGGTCTAAAGGAATCACAGCACCACGACCATGATGGCACCTATGGGGTGGCCTGCCTCTGCCTGTCATTTTTTTTTAAATGTACACTTACAATACTATTAAACAAATTATGAGTGGTGGCACTGGGCAAGTGGGCACAGTATACGCTGTGAGCCTGACACACAAAAACAGACTGATGTTTCAAAGTAAAAAAAATTATTTTTTAAATATTAAAAGTACTGTGACAACAAATATGATTGGTTGCACTAGTTGGCAAGTGGGCCTGGCTGGCACACACACTGGGAGGAAGGCAACTGCAATTAGATTACACTAGCTGACTGATGCTTCACAGTCAAAAAAATTTTTTTAAAATATTTACAATACTGTTAGAACAAATATGATTGGTGGCACTAGTTGGCAACGGCAAGTGGGCCTGGCAAACATGCTGGCAGGCAGGCAACTGCAATTCAATTGCACTAGCAGACTGATGATTCACAGTCAAAAAAGTTTTTATTTTAAATATTTTCAAACCTGTTAGAACAAATATGATTGGCGGCACTAGTTGGCTTGGCCCACACGCTGGGAGGAAGGCAACTGCAATTAGATTACACTAGATGACTGATGTTTCACAGTCAAAAAAGTTTTTATTTTAAATATTTACAATACTGTTATAACAAATATGATTGGTGGCAGTAGTTGGCAGCAAGTGGGCCTGGCACACATGCTGGCAGGCAGGCAACTGGAATTCAATGGCACTAGCAGACTGATGATTCACAGTCAAAAAAGTTTTTATTTTAAATATTTACAATACTGTTACAACAAATATGATTGGCGGCACTAGTTGGCTTGGCACACACGCTGGGAGGAAGGCAACTGCAATTAGATTACACTAGATGACTGATGTTTCACAGTCAAAAAAGTTTTTATTTTAAATATTTACAATACTGTTATAACAAATATTATTGGTGGCAGTAGTTGGCAGCAAGTGGGCCTGGCACACATGCTGGCAGGCAGGCAACTGGAATTCAATGGCACTAGCAGACTGATGATTCACAGTCAAAAAAGTTTTTATTTTAAATATTTACAATACTGTTACAACAAATATGATTGGTGGCACTAGTTGGCTAGTGGGCCTGGCACACACGCTGGCAGGCAGGAAACTGCAATTCAATTGCACTAGCAGACTGATGATTCACAGTCTAAATTTTTTTTATTTTAAATATTTACAATACTGTTAGAACAAATATGATTGGTGGCACTAGTTGGCAAGTGGGCCTGGCACACACGCTGGCAGGCAGACAACTGCAATTCAATTGCACTAGCAGACTGATGATTCACAGTCAAAAAAGTTTTGATTTTAAATATTTTCAAAACTGTTACAACAAATATGATTGGTGGCAATAGTTGGCAGCAAGTGGGCCTGGCACACACGCTGGCAGGCAGGCAACTTCAATTAGATTACACTAGCAGACTGATCTTTCACAGTCAAAAAATATTTTTTATAAATATTTACACTACTGTTATAACAAATATGATTGGTGGCACTAGTTGGCAAGTGTGCCTGGCACACACACTGGCAGGCAGGCAGGCAATTGCACTAGAAGACTGATGATTCACAGTCAAAAAAGTTTTTATTTTAAATATTTACACTACTGTTATAACAAATATGATTTGTGGCACTAGTTGGAATGTGGGCCTGGCACACACGCTGGCAGACAGGCAACTGCAATTAAATAACAATAGCAGACTGATGTAAAAGTTTGTTTTTAAAAAAGTTACACTAATGTTACAACAGATAAGAGTGATGGCACTCAGGATAGAAGTAGGCACAGTATGTGCTGGCAGCCTGACACACAGGCTGGCACTAGTGGCAGGCTGGCCTGGCAACTAAAATTAAATAACACTAGAAGACTGATGTAAAAGGTTTTTTTTACAAAATTTAAACTAATGTTACACCAGATAGGAGTGGTGGACTGGCACTGAAGATGGAAGTAGGAACAGTATATGCTGGCAGCCTGACACACAGGCTAGCACTAATGGCAGCCAGGCTGGCCTGGCAACTAATATTAAATAACACTAGAAGAGGACTGATGTAAAAAAAATGTTTTTAAAAAATTTACACTAATGTTACACCAGATATAAGTGGTGGAAAAAAGAGCTATTAATCACACTATATGATGTGGGCCTGACACACAGGCCTGATGGAAAATTAAATTAGATTACACTAGCAAAATGATTTAATTTTTTTTTTAAAAAAATTTACAATAATGTTTATGAGTGGTGTCTGGCACAGCAATTAACCACAGTATATGCTGTGTGAGCCTGAGACACAGGCCTGATAGAAAATGAAATTAGATTACACTAGCAAAATGATTTAAATGTTTTTTTAAAATTTTTTTTACAATAATGTTAAGCAGATATGAGTGGTGGCTGCTGGCACAGCAATTAACCACAGTATATGCTGTGTAAGCCTGACACACAGGCCAGATAGAAAATGAAATTAGATTACACTAGCAAAATGATTTAAAAGTTTTGTTGTTTAAATTTACACTAATGTTAAGCAGATATGAGTGGTGGCTGCTGGCACAGAGCAATTAACCACAGTATATGCTGTGTGAGCCTGAGACACAAGCCTGATAGAAAATGAAATTAGATTACACTAGCAAAATGATTTAAATGTTTTGTTGGTAAAATTTACACTAATGTTAAGCAGATATCATTGGTGGCACTAATCACAGTATATGCTGTGAGCCTCACACACAGGCTGAAAGCGAGGCAAATGCAAATAAAATTACAAATAAAAAAAACAAAAAACGACTGAAGTTCTAGCCCTAAAAAGGGCTTTTTGGGGTGCTGTCCTTACAGCAGAGATTAGACTGTAGTGGACACTAAATACACTAGCCTAGCTATCTATTTCCCTATAATGTAAGCAGCAGCAACACTAAAGCTCCTCTCACTAAGAAAGCAAGATCGTAATGAATCTAAAATGGCTGCTGCCAAGGAGCTGGGAGGGTCTGTGAGGGAGTGTCTGCTGCTGATTGGCTCAAATGTGTCAGAAGGCTGTGAGATACAAGAGTCAAAGTTTCCTCAATGATGACAAATAGGGGGCGGATCAAACATCGCATATGTTCGCCCACAGCGGCGAACGCGAACAAGCTATGTTCGCCGGGAACTGTTCTCCGGTGAACAGTTCGCGACATCACTAGCAATCACAGAAGGCATCTATGTGCAGCCACCAATCATCATCTGCTGAGCCTATCTAGATATGCTGTTCATCAAAGCATATGTAGAGAAAAAAATCAAATGATATAATAGACGTAAATGAGACAGCTGTTTAATATTGCCTACTGTTTCTGAATAATGAAATATAAAAAAGATTTTTTTTGTCCGTTTAAATATGTGTTAATTCTTGAAACTGATTTCTTATTGGTGATGATAGAATTGATCGTGATTTATAGTTGATGTAATGTAATTTCATAAAAGATTTTGATGTTGTAGTGATATTCACACGTGTAAAACACCTAACTCCAGTGCAAATAGTATATTTTGTGATCTATTTGTCATTGCGGGACCTACGCAAGAATGAATGAATTAGCGCAACAATTATAACGCTGCCATTATGAGTTTAAAAAGAGAAAATTATTGCATGCGTTAAGGAAAGAGGCCGGTCGCATGCACGAGCACGTATTCCCCATAGAAGTCAATGAAGGATAGAAATTGAAAGAAAAAACTTCCAACACTTCTGTTGAGCGTAAAGTGAGTGACGGCATATCATTCTGTGAAAAAGTACATGAAATTGTGATAATTTCATGTTTAAAATATGTGTTGCATACGTTATGTGCTGTATATTGTTTGTATGTATCGATTTCTGTATGTATGTGATGATATTTGTACGTAGATGTAGCTAAATAAGAGTAAGTTCATGTATGTCCATGTAACACCTGAGATCTCGTATCTTTCATCTGTTATATTTAAAAAAAATATATATATATATTCTACAGTGTTTGTATGAGTGTAAGTGTACTTTGTACAATATTTTTGACGTGATTTGTGAATGTTTTTGGTTGCGATATATCATTAACTACTGATTTTAGATAGCGTTATGGATTTGAGCGTAGATGGGGAGTTTTGTGGCGCTACAGAGGTTTTTTTAACCCCTTAATGACCAAAGCACTTTTCCATTTTCTGTCTGTTTGGGACCAAGGCTATTTTTACATTTCTGCGGTGTTTGTGTTTAGCTGTAATTTTCCTCTTACTCATTTACTGTACCCACACATATTATATACCGTTTTTCTCGCCATTAAATGGACTTTCTAAAGATACCATTATTTTCATCATATCTTATAATTTACTATAAAAAAATTATAAAATATGAGGAAAAATTTGAAAAAAACACACTTTTTCTAACTATGACCCCCAAAATCTGTTACACATCTACAACCACCAAAAAACACCCTTGATAAATAGTTTCTAAATTTTGTCCTGAGTTTAGAAATACCCAATGTTTACATGTTCTTTGCTTTTTTTGTAAGTTATAGGGCCATAAATACAAGTAGCACTTTGCTATTTCCAAACCATTATTTTTCAAAATTAGCGCTAGTTAGATTAGAACACTAATATCTTTCAGGAATCTCTGAATATCTATTGACATGTATATATTTTTTTTTTAGTAGACATCCCAAAGTATTCATCTAGGCCCATTTTGGTATATTTCATGCCATCATTTCACTGCCAAATGCGATTAAATACAAAAAATCGTTCACTTTTTTACTAATTTTTTCACAAACTTTTGGTTTCTCACTGAAATTATTTACAAACAGCTTGTGAAATTATGGCTTAAATGGTTGTAAATTCTTCTCTGGGATCCCCTTTGTTCAGAAATAGCAGACATATATGGCTTTGGCGTTGCTTTCTAGTAATTAAAAGGCTGCTATATGCCACTGCGCACTACACGTGTATTATGCCCAGCAGTGAAGGGGTTAATTATGGAGCATGTAGGGAGCTTTTAGGGATAATTTTAGCTTTAGTGTAGTGTAGTAGATAACCCCGAGTATTGATCTAGGCCAATTTTGGTATATTTCATGCCACCATTTCACCGCCAAATGCGATCAAATTAAAAAAAAACTTTAAATTTTTCACAATTTTAGGTTTCTCACTGAAATCATTTACAAACAGCTTGTGCAATTATGGCACAAATGGTTGTAAATGCTTCTCTGGGATCCCCTTTGTTCAGAAATAGCAGACATATATGGCTTTGGCATTGCTTTTTGGTAATAAGAAGGCTGCCAAATGCTGCTGCATTTCACACGTGTATTATGGCTAGCAGTGAAGGGGTTAATTATGTAGCTTGTAGGGAGCTTGCAGGGTTAATTTTAGCTTTAGTGTAGAGCTCAGCCTCCCACCTGAAACATGAGACCCCCTGATCCCTCCCAAACAGCTCTCTTCCCTCCCCCACCCCACAATTGTCCCCGCCATCTTAAGTACTGGCAGAAACTCTGCCAGTACTAAAATAAAAGCTATATTTGGGCTTTTTGTGTGTGTTTTTTTAAGCATATTTACATATGCTGCTGTGTAGGACCCCCCCCCTTAGCCCCCAGCCTCACTGATCCCCCACCAAACAGCTCTCTAACCCTCCCCCTCTGCCTTAATGGGCGCCATCTTGGGTACTGGCAGCTGTCTGTTTTAAAAAAAAAAAAAAAAAATGCCCTTTTCTGTAGTGTAGCTTCCCCCCCCCCCAAGATCAACCCCCCACCCCTTCTAGATCCCTTTTAATTTACAGCTTTCAAAAGTTTTTATTTTTTACTTTTGACAGCTTTATTTTTCTGTAGTGTAGCGGTTCCCTCCCGCTCCGGCCCCGTGCACGTGCCCGCCTGCCGCCCCCCGTCCATCCTGCCCCCGATCCCGCCCACTCCACTCGGCACATCGATGGCCGCCCACCCGCCTCCCAGACTTGCTCCCACCCACCAACGATACCGGCAACCGATGTCCGGTGCAGAGAGGGCCACAGAGTGGCTCTCTCTGCATCGGATGGCCAAGGGGGGTTATTGCAGGATGCCTCGATATCAAGGCATCACTGCAATAACCGGAAAGCAGCTGGAAGCGAGCAGGATCGCTTCCAGCTGCTTTCCAGTTCATTAACTGTATATTTTTTTGAGCACGTGTGGTGTACGTCCTTGGTCATTAAGGGGTTAAACTTGCAATGGCTGCGTTAGGGAAAATGATGCGTAATGGGCCATAACGCTACTATTTGACTCATAAAGCTCAAATTGTAATCTACCTGAAATACAATAGACTTTTGGCAGTTCTAAATATTACATTATTGTAGTTTGCATTGATCCCTTTCAATAGCGTGCAATAAAAATAACAAGAGACCATGCTAAAAATAACCTTTTGTATTCCTAAACCAGAGCCACATGTGGCAATTTATAATATAGTAATTTTAACATTAGACATGTGTGTTAGATGACTAATTTTTAATGATACTATAAATACAGTCATTTCATGTGTTTTTTAATAATAATTTATTAAGTTCCAAGCATTTTTTTGGTTTGAAGAGATTTTAGCAAAAGGCTACAATATACATCATCTTCTAGAAATCCTGATTTTACAAGTTTTATGCCATTAATATTTGTATTTTATAAACCCCATACAAAATATCTGGAATACCACCAAACGAACAAAAATATATTAAATAAATATTAATATTTTTTTTTTAAAAAGTGATTGCTAAACACAATTTCTAGAGATTGAAGTTGAGATTTCTGTTTTCTCACATTTTTAGCAATTCTTACGGCTAGATTTAGAGTTTTGTCGGTAAAGACCCGCGTATCTAACGCTGGCTTTTTTCTGGCCGCACCTTTAAAATAAGTCTGGTATTGAGAGTCCACAGAATGGCTGTGTTAGGCTCCAAAAAAGGAGCATAGAGCATATTTAACGCAACTTCAACTCTCGATACCAGAGTTGCTTACGGACACAGCCAGCCTCAAAAACGTGCTCGTGCACGATTCCCCCATAGGAAACAATGGGGCTGTTTGAGCTGAAAAAAAACCTAACACAGCCCCATTGTTTGCTATGGGGAAACACTTCCTACGTCTGCACCTAACACCCTAACATGTACCCCGAGTCTAAACACCCCTAACCTTACACTTATTAACCCCTATTCTGCCGCCCCCGCTATCGCTGACCCCTGCATATTATTTTTAACCCCTAATCTGCCGCTCCGTAAACCGCCGCTACTTACATTATCCCTATGTACCCCTAATCTGCTGCCCCTAACACCGCCGACCCCTATATTATATTTATTAACCCCTAATCTGCCCCCCACAACGTCGCCTCCACCTGCCTACACTTATTAACCCCTAATCTTCCGACCGGACGGCACCGCTATTATAATAAAGTTATTAACCCCTAATCCGCCTCACTAACCCTATAATAAATAGTATTAACCCCTAATCTGCCCTCCCTAACATCGCGACACCTAACTTCAATTATTAACCCCTAATCTGCCGACTGGAGCTCACCGCTATTCTAATAAATGTATTAACCCCTAAAGCTAAGTCTAACCCTAACACTAAAACCCCCCTAAATTAAATATAATTTTAATCTAACGAAATTAATTAACTCTTATTAAATAAATTATTCCTATTTAAAGCTAAATACTTACCTGTAAAATAAATCCTAATATAGCTACAATATAAATTATAATGATATTATAGCTATTTTAGGATTAATATTTATTTTACAGGTAACTTTGTATTTATTTTAACCAGGTACAATAGCTATAAAATAGTTAAGAACTATTTAATAGCTAAAATAGTTAAAATAATTACAAATTTACCTGTAAAATAAATCCTAACCTAAGTTACAATTAAACCTAACACTACACTATCAATAAATAAATTAAATAAAATACCTATAATTATCTACAATTAAACCTAACACTACACTATCAATAAATAAATTAAATACAATTCCTACAAATAAATACAATGAAATAAACTAACTAAAGTACAAAAAATAAAAAAGAACTAAGTTACAAAAAATAAAAAAATATTTACAAACATTAGAAATATATTACAACAATTTTAAACTAATTACACCTACTCTAAGCCCCCTAATAAAATAACAAAGCCCCCCAAAATAAAAAATGCCCTACCCTATTCTAAATAACTAAAGTTCAAAGCTCTTTTACCTTACCAGCCCTGAACAGCGCCCTTTGTGGGGCATGCCCCAAGAAGTTCAGCTCTTTTGCCTGTAAAAAAAAACATACAATACCCCCCCCCAACATTACAACCCACCACCCACATACCCCTAATCTAACCCAAACCCCCCTTAAATAAACCTAACACTAAGCCCCTGAAGATCTCCCTACCTTGAGTCGTCTTCACCCAGCCGAGGATTCTATCAGCCAATCGGAATTAAGGTAGGAATATTCTGATTGGCTGATGGAGTCAGCCAATCAGAATCAAGTTCAATCCGATTGGCTGAATCCTATCAGCCAATCGGAATTTGAGGGACGCCATATTGGATGACGTCATTTAAAGGAACCGTCATTCATCGTTCAGTCATCGGCCAGGATGGATGTTCCGCGTCGGAGGTCTTCAGGATGCTGCCGCTCCGCTCCGGATGGATGACGATAGAAGATTCTGCTTGGATGAAGACTTCAATCGGATGGAAGACCTCTTCTGCCCCGCTTGGATGAAGACTTCTACCGGATGGAGGACCTCTTCTTGCTCCGCTTGGATGAAGAATTTGGCTCGGCTGGGTGAAGACGACTCAAGGTAGGGAGATCTTCAGGGGCTTAGTGTTAGGTTTATTTAAGGGGGGTTTGGGTTAGATTTGGGGTATGTGGGTGGTGGGTTGTAATGTTGGGGGGGGTATTGTATGGTTTTTTTTACAGGCAAAAGAGCTGAACTTCTTGGGGCATGCCCCGCAAAGGGCCCTGTTCAGGGCTGGTAAGATAAAAGAGCTTTAAACTTTAGTAATTTAGAATAGGGTAGGGTATTTTTTTTATTTTGGGGGTCTTTGTTATTTTATTAGGGGGCTTAGAGTAGGTGTAATTAGTTTAAAATTGTTGTAATATATTTCTAATGTTTGTAAATATTTTTTTATTTTTTGCAACTTAGTTCTTTTTTATTTTTTTGTACTTTAGTTAGTTTATTTCATTGTATTTATTTGTAGGAATTGTATTTAATTTATTTATTGATAGTGTAGTGTTAGGTTTAATTGTAGATAATTATAGGTATTTTATTTAATTTATTTATTGATAGTGTAGTGTTAGGTTTAATTGTTACTTAGGTTAGGATTTATTTTACAGGTAAATTTGTAATTATTTTAACTATTTTAGCTATTAAATAGTTCTTAACTATTTTATAGCTATTGTACCTGGTTAAAATAAATACAAAGTTACCTGTAAAATAAATATTAATCCTAAAATAGCTATAATATAAATATAATTTATATTGTAGCTATATTAGGATTTATTTTACAGGTAAGTATTTAGCTTTAAATAGGTATAATTTATTTAATAAGAGTTAATTAATTTTGTTAGATTAAAATTATATTTAATTTAGGGGGGTGTTAGTGTTAGGGTTAGACTTAGCTTTAGGGGTTAATACATTTATTAGAATAGCGGTGAGCTCCAGTCGGCAGATTAGGGGTTAATAATTGAAGTTAGGTGTCAACGATGTTAGGGAGGGCAGATTAGGGGTTAATACTATTTATTATAGGGTTAGTGAGGCGGATTAGGGGTTAATAACATTATTATAGTAGCGGTGCGGTCCGCTCGGCAGATTAGGGGTTAATAAGTGTAGGCAGGTGGAGGCGACGTTGAGGGGGGCAGATTAGGGGTTAATAAATATAATATAGGGGTCGGCGGTGTTAGGGGCAGCAGATTAGGGGTACATAAGAATAACGTAGGTGGCGGTCGGCAGATTAGGGTTTAAAAAAATTTATTCGAGTGTCGGCGATGTGGGGGGGCCTCGGTTTAGGGGTACATAGGTAGTTTATGGGTGTTAGTGTACTTTAGAGTACAGTAGTTAAGAGCTTTATGAATCTGCGTTAGCCCAGAAAGCTCTTAACTACTGACTTTTTTCTGCGGCTGGAGTTTTGTCGTTAGATTTTTAACGCTCACTTCAGACACGACTCTAAATACCGGAGTTAGAAAGATCCCATTGAAAAGATAGGATACGCAATTGACGTAAGGGGATCTGCGGTATGGAAAAGTCACGGCTGAAAAGTGAGCGTTAGACCCTTTTTTGAATGACTGCAAATACCGGCGGTAGCCTAAAACCAGCGTTAGGAGCCTCTAACGCTGGTTTTCACAGCTACCGACAAACTCCAAATCTAGGCCTTAGTGAACATTCATAATATCATGTAGATGACTAGTAACATACATACACAGCAACATAGTAAATAAGGTTGAAAGAAGTCAGAAGTCAATCAAGTTCAACTTATACAGATCCTTTTCATTCTGAATATATTACCCAGTACATATTGTACTCTGTGCAAGATTACAAGAGTATTATATGTAAATATATAAAAAAATTCTGTATATCTATTTCAATTTCTTTATAATAATATTTGGACACCGCTGCAGCAGCAATTACTTTGTTTCAGTCAGAAATTTAACAGGTGATTACCACTGATAGCTTGAGTTTCACGGATGCTGCAATTTAAGCGCAATCGTTACAACACTTAGGCTAGATAATATGATAATAATTGCCAAGAATTTGTGCGGAAAACATTTAGAATGTAAAATGTATATATTTATAATGTATATAGCAATAAGTTTCTGTGTGGAGCAATGACTATTATCCCAATTATTATTATTGACATCCCACATTGATACATTGGGGCATATTTGTCAAAGTGCGAGCGGACATGATACGATAGGAGGGCGAAAGAGAAAACAATGGCACTACAGGTGGTGTGTCCCTGTGACCCTAATAATATCCCTGGAAATACTGCGGGATATAAATGATTGATTGTGGTAGGAGACAAGGGGGGACTACGGTGCTGTGCATAAAGAGAGAACAACTAGAGGGGATTCATATGCTAGCATTTGAAAAGTATGCACATGAATAGCACTCAACACCACTAAGGAACAGGAGCCGGTAGGTTCAAGAAGGACACAACTAGGGGTCTTCCAATAGAAGGGGTGAAGGGATAAAACTTAACTTTTAATATTGTGCAAAATAAAACATAATTTAAAATAAAAACACAGTGTGATAGAATGAGTAAATCACCAAATAGGGTAAGGTCCCAGAGGGTAATACCTCTGGAAAATAGAATTGAATACCATTAGGATTTAATATTCTGTGACCTAAACCTTTAGTAGGGCTGTTAAATAAACCAAATCATGGCTGAATGGATTAAAGGGGCCACAAAATGGCTTAAGGTTTCACTAGAATTAATAATCGTACTGTGAACTTCAGCCAGGTACCCCCAGTAATTCAGAGCAAAAGGTGCTATAACTTTAAATGGCAGCTAAATCCTATGCAGGTTTAGAGCTTACTCTCTATATAAATTATATGCAATTTCTGCTGCAGTGCTACACATGATATTAAACATATGATATAAAGTCCAATAATTGGGATAGGTACAAGGATAAATGGGGATATCTGGCCAGTTTTAGTCGTATTTAAAATGGCACTGGATGAAAGTTATTGACAGTCAAGGCCCCATTTGCCACCTATGACATTTATTTATTGATAACCTTTTGCATTTATTCAAGGTTGTGTTGAGGTACTATTCGTTAACTACCTTTGTAAATAATGAACAATGGTTGACAAATCATGTCCGCTGCACATCGATAAATGTGTCGGCATCGATAAACGCTGTCAGCATTTATCATTGCACAAGCAGTTCACCAGAACTGCTTGTGCAATACTGCCCCCTGCAGATTTGCGGGGGTGTCAATCAACTAGATTGTATTTGATCGGGTTGATTTTTGTCCGCCGCCTCAGAGCAGACGGACAAGTAATGCAGCAGCAGTCTTTAGACCTCTGCTTCATAACTTCTGTTTCTGGCGAGCATTCAGCGCTTGATCATTTGGCCCCATTATGTTTTCACTAACAGTGTAGCCGAATGTTTATTAGAGGTTGATTCACCTGCAGCATTGATTTAATATAGTCTCAATCTCTTTGTTATAACTATATGATGTAATTTGATACATATGTTACTTAATTTACCATTATTATACTGGATTTATATCAACACTGATGATTGATACTGATACATTGTGTCTATAGTAAATGTTTAGCTAAGTGATAGTAAAGAGATACTAGCCATCAATAGTGATATTAAAGGGATTTTAGAAACCAATAAGAAAGCGTAACCCAGGTTTCCGAACCAAAAATGGGCCACCCTAAGCTTTACATTCCTGCTTTTTAAATAAAGATAGCAAGAGAATGAAGAAAAATTGAAAAGAGGAGAAAATTAAAAAGTTGCTTAAAATTGCACACTCTATCTGAATCATGAAATAAAAATTGGGGTTGGTATCCCTTTAAGCTACTGGTGTACCTGAAGTTCTGACAATACAGCTTTACTTTCCTTGCTATATGATGTTATTGGATGTACATATTACTCAATATACCAGTATCATATTAAAATCAAAGGTATTATAGAAGTGACATAATCATACTAAAATACACAGGTGGAATTAACTCTTCTCTCTTTTTAACTTTCGTTGACCCATTTTAATAAAAGTTAATTTTTATTTAGCATCTCTCCTTAAGTTTGGATATTAGAATTTTTAATTCAGTTTCTGCATTTATATTCATGTAGAGATTGTTGGAGTAGAGTTCTAATTTGAACACACTTTTTGTGTCTTGTACATATGTTTTGTTATACAGATCCTACCTGATTTACTATAAAGAAGCTGACAATTAACCTTACATTAGAAAATTAGAAACCGATCCATTTAACAAAGCAATTGTATACCTCATTTCTGTTTCCATCAAGAAATGTATCATTTTTGTCAGTTACTACTTGGATTAAATCTCCATTCCTCTGCCTTGAAATAAACAGCGCTTCCACCAACTCTGTATATGGGCCTTAAATATATTTATATAGAGTAATCATATCACCTTTTCAGACCCAATTTCACTAACTTCTTCTTATAGTTAAATCATCCATTTCCTTTATTATCTCTGTAGCCTTTCTTTCAACTTTTTATAATCCTGCAATGTCATTTTTTAAAATATGCTCCCAAAACTGCATACTCAAGGTGAGGTCTTACCAGGGATTTATATAGCAACATAATTATGCTCTCTTCCCTTGCATCTATTTCTCTCCTAATACATGCTAGTTTATTATTAGCCTTAGAAGCTGCTTGCATTGAGTACTCCTTTTAGCTTGTTGTCTATAATTATGCCTAAATCATTTTTCCTCTGTTTTACTAAGTCTAGTCCCATTTAAATAATAGGTAACCTACACATCTTTACTTCCAAGAAATAAATTGACCAAAATTAAGTCTCATTTGCCATTTACCAGCCCATTCCCCATTTTTTTACATAAATCCCCTTGCAAAGCAATTACTTCTGGCACTGACCTAATCACCTTACACAACTTTGTATTAGGGCTGTGCGATATGGAAAAAAAACAAAAACTGGAGTTCAGAATCAGCAGTCATAAGACCACTGTCTCTGAGGTGGTGGATAGCAATCATCCCAATCAGATCCAATCGGAATGATTGACACCTCCTGCTAGCTGCCTATTGGCTGCAAATGTGCAGAGGGCTGTATTGCACAAGCATTTCATGAGAAATGCTTGTGCAATGATAAATGCTGACAGTGTATGTTGTCAGCATTTATTGATGTGCGACGGACATGATCCGCTGCAATGGATCATGTCCGCCCACACAATGAAAAATCAGCCCCAATGCGGCCGAAATATCAAGCTCCGAATGGAGCTTGATGCCCCTGTTTCCACACGAGGCCTTCAGGCTCGCCGTAAACAGCAGTTATGAAGCAGTGGTCTAAAGACCGCTGCTCCATAACTTGTACACCTGCTCTGAGGCTGCGGCCATCAATCCGCCCGATCCTATTGACACCCTCTGCTAGCGGCCTATTGGCCGCGAATCTGCAGGGGGTGGCATTGCTCAAGCAGTTCACAAGAACTGCTTGTGCAATCAACAATGCTGACAGAGTATGCTATTGGCATTTATCGATGTGCGGCGGACATAATACGCTGCATCGTATCATGTCCGCTCGCACTTTCATAAAATTTTTTTGACAAATTCTAAGTTATGTCTATTTCTACTCCTGTTGTATCATGTGACAGCCATCAGCCAATCACAAATGCATATACGTTTATTCTGTGAATTCTTGCATGTGCTCAGTAGGAGCTGGTGACTCAAAAAGTGTAAAAATCAAAAGACTGTGCACATTTTATTAATAGAAGTAAATTGGAATGTTGTTTAAAATTGCATGCTCAATCTGAATCATGAAACTTAAATTTTTGACTTGAATGTCACTTTAACTGTTCAAAATCTTCAAGTATACATTTGTGCTCATTTAGTTAAGCACATTGATCAATATTAGATTGCCTTGAGCTCCACCTTTTTGCTCACTCTGTTACAAATGCTTGCTTTGGAAGTAGTTGTGTTTCCTGTGCTTGAGTTAATGCCATCTTTGTTTTCCATCTTTAGAAGAACTGCCCCACTATCTGTTTGCACAAACCTATGGTCATTGAAATGCAAGGCTCATCTTTGACTGCATTTTCTGGAAAATAATTAGCAAATAATGTGCAAAGTGATTACATATAATAAATATGCAATGCAATTGTTGTATCTTTCTAGTTCAAAATCTACTAGTAGACTGAATGCTAAAGTGGATTCATGAATGGTTAAAAAAAAAGTAAATGGAGGGCGGAGCCAGCCATCAAGGTGAATGGCTGCGCTTTGAGTGAGCTCCTGAGGCAGCCCCAGATTAAACTCCTAAAACCATGTACAAGGTACAAGAAATTTACTTTAGCTATGGATGCTAACACTTGAAGATCAATCCTTACACTTTATTCGACTTGATAAAGACGTGAAAAAGACGCGAAAAAGACGCAATCGCACTTCCGGTCCGGATTCAGCCTCAGCCATCTACTACAGCCCCCGGCTTCATTTTGGGCCTAACACAAAACTGCTGCAAACAGGAGGACAAGGCTTGGGTCATTCTCTCTATGCCTCTTAGGGTCACTACGGCTCCTCAGGGTACCTGAATCTGCTTTTTCCTGACCAGATTACTAGTTTTACATTCTACTGATTTCAGGCTATCTTGAGGCCTATACCGGTCCACTCTGGTCTCTCTAAGATCAGACACTAATAAGAAAAAGAGAGAAAGAATTGCATCAGCATAAGATGCAATTCAAAGACCAGGATAAACAGCAAAACACTATATGATGACAAGAATACTACAATAAATAAAAAAATATGTGCAGTTTATTAATTATAAATTTCAATAGAAAACATACTAAATCAAAACATACTTATGTAACTTTCAAATGAAGAAATATGCCACAGAAAAAATTACAGAGCATACCAAACCCCCACATAAATACACAAGGGACAGACAAACAATACACATGGGCCCCACTTATGCCACAGAACTAAACCTAAGCCGGCAAATGAAAGTTCATGGCAGACAACTGAATCCAGATGTGAATGAAATGAAAAAATGACATGGCTGCAAGCCAAAACCGAAGATGAATGGCTGGTGATGATAGCTGATGCTATAAATGTAAAATGTTCATAGATGAATGAATGAATGAATGAGATGATGGGTAATGAAAATAATCATACATTCCAAGGCTTAGGTGAAGTTGTAGGGTAAAGTACACAATCAGATCAATTGCCAGATTATCAGAAGTATATGGGTGGAGAGGTGTGGCGGGCATTATTCAAATAACAGTTCAAGTGTATATTCCAGTTAGGGGCGAGTACATGGTCAGATGGCCAATGCACACAAGCGGCAGTAATAAAGTACTCCAAGCCCTTGATATTGATCACTCATGCGATCCTTCCACTCATACTTACGACCGCACTTCACCAACAACCACCAAGTCTCTGACCGACAAAGATAGCAAATCAAACGTGCTGAGATTCGTTGCTTCTGCATACAAGTAGTAGGGGTATCCCACGGCAAACACACGTTGCTCACCGACGCATCCTGTTGCGCGTTTCACTCCCACTCTGCAGCAGGGAGCTTCTTCCGGGTTGTGACGTGTCATGTCATAGCGTCTCTTTTTATTGGTAGACAGACCTTAGATCCAATACGTAACTGACTATGCCTTAAAGCGACCACCTTGTAAATCCAAAGTTCACAGCTCTTAAGGGGGAAATCGCCAAGGATAAATTACATAGGCAAAGCATTAAATGACAGTATACACCACTACCAATGCTTACAAAACAGACAAACAAAAACACGAGGAAAAAACATTAATAACTAAAATAAAAAAAATAATAAAGAATAATAAATAAAAACACCTTATAATATATAAATAAACGAACAATAATTGAAAGTAGTAGAAAACGATATTGTTTTAACAATGCGTGGAGTGATAAGTTAGTACACTAGAGAATATTAAATGAATAGTAAATCTGAATTACACATATGTAAATTTATTAATAGTAGATTAATATCTTTAGTTTTAACCGCAACAACTTAGTTGTGTGTGGGGAGCTGGGCCGGCCACACCAGGTGGCATCAAGTCCCAAAGAGCATGGAGGGAGGCAAAACTGGTGCACAAGCTACACCATAGTAAGGATATGAAAGATTACTTTTATCAAATTAGCAAATGAATCTAAGGGGTACCTGAACCCAATAGGTCCACTTAGAATATATACAGAAACCAAAAGGTCTATTTTTTAGGGAGAAACAATACAAATTCCAATTTTTCGTTTACTCCACTAGGGGACAGGGTTTTTAATTGGTAAATCCACCGTGCCTCCTTTTGGAGGAGGATAGTATCAATATCCCCACCTCTTCTGTGTGGATTCACCTTTTCAATTCCTATAAACTCCAGACCATCAAGTTTAGAGTCATGGTATTTAGCAAAATGTCTTGCAATTGGACTATCTACATCTACATTTTTGATATCATCACGATGTTCATAAATCCTTGTTCTGAATTCCCTGTAAGTTTTACCCACATAGAAGCAGGGACAACTACAAGATAGAACATAAATAATGCCTGTACTGGAGCAGTTAATAAAATATCTAATCTGATATTGTCTCTGTGTGCTGGTCTTAAAGTTTTTTGTTCTTTTCACAAAAGAGCAGGCTACGCAATGACCACAAGGAGAGCATCCTACTATGCTTTGTGAATGGCTTACTAGCCAATTTTGAGGTGTTGCTTTAACAAATTCACTCTTGACCAAAAGGTCTTTAAGATTGTTCGCTCTCCATGCGGTCATAGACGGAAAATCTTCAATACAGTCAGATAAGTCCTCGTCCTGGGCCAGCAAATACCAGTTATTTTTAAGAATCATTTTCAATTTGTCCCAATGGGAATTATACTTGGTTATAAACCGTACTTTGCTGTCCGCAGGGGGTTGGACCCCCTGACTGTAGAGAAGATTTGATCTTTCCTGCATCAATGCCCGATGCCTTGCTTTTTTCAATGTCCTTTTCGAATAGCCCCTTAGTAGAAATCTTTCCATCATCTCTGAGGCTTGTCTATTAAATGTACAATTGTCAGGACAAGTCCTACGTAACCGTAAGAATTGTCCATAAGGAATACTGTTTTTTAAATTCGTAGGATGATGGCTACTACCTAATAGAATACTATTTGATGCAGTAGGTTTTCTGTACACTTCTGTGTGAATCTGATTGCCTTTTTTACTTATAAGTAAGTCCAAAAAACTAATACTCGAATAACTGCTGGTATATGTGAGAAAGATGTTAAACACATTTTTGTTAAGTATTTCTACAAATTCCTGTAGTTCATCCACAGTACCTTCCCACAATATAAGTATGTAATCCACGTACCGAATCCATAGGGTCACGTGTGCCTCCACCCATGCCGCCAGATCTCCAAACACTACCTGGTTCTCCCAGAATCCCAGGTGTAAGCATGCATAGGTGGGGGCACACATGGCCCCCATGGCGGTACCTCTTAGTTGTCTGTAATATTTCTCATTGAACATAAATATATTGTTTTTAAGTACAAAATTTAGAAGTTGGATAACAAATTTGGTATACGTACCAAAGTCATTACCCCTTGTTTTAAGGAAACTCTCACTTGCATGTATCCCTATATCGTGAGGGATTGAGGAATATAGTGATTCCACATCTAAGGACACCAAAAGTGTAGATTCTGAAATTACAATACCATCAATTTTCCTGATTGCGTTAATTGAATCCTGAGTAAAAGTCCTCAGTTCAGGTAAGAAGGGCTTCAAAAAGGAATCCACGTATTGGCTGATGCCTTCAGTTGGACCCCCTATGCCCGATATAATTGGGCGTCCAGGGGGTTTAGATGCCGACTTGTGCAGCTTCGGTATCCAATAGAATACAGGCACCTTTGGTTTGTCACTATACAGAAAGCCTTGCTCTTGGCTTGTTATGAGATTATTTCTTCTTGCATCATTAAGTAAAAATAATAACTCATTGTTAGATTTTAAAAAAGTATCATAAGATACATTTTGATACTGTTCGGTGTCTCCCAATTGTCTATTGGCCTCTTCAATGTAATAAGCTTGATCAAGAATGACTACATTTCCGCCTTTATCAGCCGGCTTTATCACCAGCTCATTGTGCTTAATCAAATCATCAAGAGCAAGACGTTCTGCACGAGTGAGATTATCATTAATTATTCCAGTGAGTTGGATCTGTTCCAACTCCACAGATACATTTTTTACAAATGTAGCAATACTGGGAATAGTTGAAAAGCTAGGCATATATGTGGATTTCTTCTTGAGGCCCGTCTTATGTTTTATCTCGGTCCTTACAGTGTCATTTTGGTCTGTTAGTAATTGTTCAAGTGTGTTAATAGCTTCTCTTTCTTTCCTATCTGTTAGGTCAATTGTCGTCCTAGGTTTCATTATTTTATGAAGTGCTAATTTCCATGCAAACAAGTGAAGATCTTTTGTCACTTCAAATACATCTAATTTGGCACTGGGACAGAAACTCAATCCTTTTTGTAACAATTTTAAATGATGAAGTTTAAGATTAAATTTTGACAGGTTAACAATATTCATATTTTCTGAGGGGTGGTCGCCTAGGAGAGAGTTCCTATTATCGGTTTCACTCAATTGTACCGTAAGCGGTTGCGCGTTATCATGTGATAGCGTCTGTTGTTTGGTTGTACGTTCCCCCCACCCCCTCTTCTGTTTCTTAGAAATCTCTGTTGCGAAGTTGGACCTCCCTCTCCTTCTGTTCCTTCCCCTAAAGGGATCTGTTCGCTATTATTAACAGATTGAGTGGGTTTATCACTGTCAGAATCAAAGTCAGAATTGTCAGTCCCTGAGTCGTAGTAGTTTCTTGTGTAAGACCTGTTACTATAAATATAAACCCTATCTCTGCGATAGTCTTCCTACTACTACGACTCAGGGACTGACAATTCTGACTTTGATTCTGACAGTGATAAACCCACTCAATCTGTTAATAATAGCGAACAGATCCCTTTAGGGGAAGGAACAGAAGGGGAGGGAGGTCCAACTTCACAATTGTGTTAAGGTACTGTGGATGAACTATAGGAATTTGTAGAAATACTTAACAAAAATGTGTTTAACATCTTTCTCACATATACCAGCAGTTATTCGAGTATTAGTTTTTTGGACTTACTTATAAGTAAAAAAGGCAATCAGATTCACACAGAAGTATACAGAAAACCTACTGCATCAAATAGTATTCTATTAGGTAGTAGCCATCATCCTACGAATTTAAAAAACAGTATTACTTATGGACAATTCTTACGGTTACGTAGGACTTGTTCTGACAATTGTACATTTAATAGACAAGCCTCAGAGATGATGGAAAGATTTCTACTAAGGGGCTATTCGAAAAGGACATTGAAAAAAGCAAGGCATCGGGCATTGATGCAGGAAAGATCAAATCCTCTCTACAGTCAGGGGGTCCAACCCCCTGCGGACAGCAAAGTACGGTTTATAACCAAGTATAATTCCCATTGGGACAAATTGAAAATGATTCTTAAAAATAACTGGTATTTGCTGGCCCAGGACGAGGACTTATCTGACTGTATTGAAGATTTTCCGTCTATGACCGCACGGAGAGCAAACAATCTTAAAGACCTTTTGGTCAAGAGTGAATTTGTTAAAGCAACACCTCAAAATTGGCTAGTACGCCATTCACAAAGCATAGTAGGATGCTCTCCTTGTGGTCATTGCGTAGCCTGCTCTTTTGTGAAAAGAACAAAAAACTTTAAGACCAGCACACAGAGACAATATCAGATTAGATATTTTATTAACTGCTCCAGTACAGGCATTATCTATGTTCTATCTTGTAGTTGTCCCTGCTTCTATGTGGGTAAAACTTACAGGGAATTCAGAACAAGGATTTATGAACATTGTGATGATATCAAAAATGTAGATGTAGATAGTCCAATTGCAAGACATTTTGCTAAATACCATGACTCTAAACTTGATGGTCTGGAGTTTATAGGAATTGAAAAGGTGAATCCACACAGAAGAGGTGGGGATATTGATACTATCCTCCTCCAAAAGGAGGCACGGTGGATTTACCAATTAAAAACCCTGTCCCCTAGTGGAGTAAACGAAAAATTGGAATTTGTATTGTTTCTCCCTAAAAAATAGACCTTTTGGTTTCTGTATATATTCTAAGTGGACCTATTGGGTTCAGGTACCCCTTAGATTCATTTGCTAATTTGATAAAAGTAATCTTTCATATCCTTACTATGGTGTAGCTTGTGCACCAGTTTTGCCTCCCTCCATGCTCTTTGGGACTTGATGCCACCTGGTGTGGCTGACCCAGCTCCCCACACACGACTAAGTTGTGGCGGTTCAAACTTAAGATATTAATCTACTATTAATAAATTTACATATGTGTAATTCAGATTTACTATTCATTTAATATTCTCTAGTGTACTAACTTATCACTCCACGCATTGTTAAAACAATATCGTTTTCTACTACTTTCAATTATTGTTAGTTTATTTATATATTATAAGGTGTTTTTAGTTATTATTCTTTATTATTTTTTTTATTTTAGTTATTAATGTTTTTGTCCTCGTGTTTTTGTTTGTCTGTTTTGTAAGCATTGGTAGTGGTGTATACTGTCATTTAATGCTTTGCCTATGTAATTTATCCTTGGCGATTTCCCCCTTAAGAGCTGTAAACTTTGGATTTACAAGGTGGCCACTTTAAGGCATAGTCAGTTACGTATTGGATCTAAGGTCTGTCTACCAATAAAAACAGACGCTATGACGTGACACGTCACAACCCGGAAGAAGCTCCCTGCTGCAGAGTGGGAGTGAAACACGCAACAGGACGCGTCGGTGAGCTGCGTGTGTTTGCCGTGGGATACCCCTACTACTTGTATGCAGAAGCAATGAATCTCAGCACGTTTGATTTGCTATCTTTGTCGGTCAGAGACTTGGTGGTTGTTGGTGAAGTGCGGTCGTAAGTATGAGTGGAAGGATCGCATGAGTGATCAATATCAAGGGCTTGGAGTACTTTATTACTGCCGCTTGTGTGCATTGGCCATCTGACCACGTACTCGCCCCTAACTGGAATATACACTTGAACTGTTATTTGAATAACGCCCGCCACACCTCTCCACCCATATACTTCTGATAATCTGGCATTTGCTCTGCTTGTGTACTTTACCCTACAACTTCACCTAAGCCTTGGAATGTATGATTATTTTCATTACCCATCATCTCATTCATTCATTCATCTATGAACATTTTACATTTATAGCATCAGCTATCATCACCAGCCATTCATCTTCTGTTTTGGCTTGCAGCCATGTCATCTTTTCATTTCATTCACATCTGGATTCAGTTGTCTGCCATGAACTTTCATTTGCCGGCTTAGGTTTAGTTCTGTGGTATAAGTGGGGCCCATGTGTATTGTTTGTCTGTCCCTTGTGTATTTATGTGGGGGTTTGGTATGCTCTGTAATTTTTTCTGTGGCATATTTCTTCATTTGAAAGTTACATAAGTATGTTTTGATTTAGTATGTTTTCTATTGAAATCTATAATTAATAAACTTCACATATTTTTTGATTTATTGTAGTATTCATGTCATCATATAGTGTTTTGCTGTTTATCCTGGTCTTTGAATTGCATCTCATGCTGATGCAATTCTTTCTCTCTTTTTCATATTAGTGTCTAATTCTAATTACCAGGTTGCTGACACTTTACATTATTTTATATAATTTTGGTACCACCTCTTCATTTGTGTGTTTGCTCTCTAAGATCAGCTCTTACCATGAGGAATCATCTGAGGAGGTAATCAAATCAATTCTGTTCAGCAGAATCATAATGACATTAAGCTTGTATTAATATATATATTTACAGGAGGCTTACTAGCATGACATATGTATTTTAAAGTACCTCACACATCACCCACATGAGGCCTATACAAGATTCTCATCTCTGTGAGGATTAACTAGAGCTGTATACTACCATGATAAAGTAGCCTGCTATAAATATAATATAACCACAAATCACATATCATGCAGCACTTTTATACATCCTTCATCTGAGAACAACAAACAGCAACTACTTACATCCACACGGGGTGACCTATTCCCCTCCAGGCCTACATATAACATTAATCCTGTCTGTGGGTTATTTTGGCAGTTTTCTACCGCTTATTGCAGGATTGCTCAAATTATGAACATTGCTTTTTCTACATTTTTTCCTGCTTCAAATCACTTTACTGCGCACTAACATAAAAGTGCCCCAGTTAAACAGACTAATCAAAATTCTGCAGCACATAAATGTCTCCAAAGAGGCAAGCAAAGCAGGATAAGGTGAGCAAAAGTCATCACAGTATTACAGCCTCTATGAATAAATTCTTCAAACCACTTGAAAACTCAGACTCTTCTCCAGAGACCATGGACTCTGCGGATGAAGTACCACAACTCCAGACTGCTACGGCAGCCAGAGCTCCAGAGTCTATGCAAATCACACAAGCTTTTCTAGAGACTCTTCCGTCTAAGCAAGACTTTACAACTCTCATTTCACCAGGTGAAATCCTGTATCAAAGAAGAAATCTCAGAGCTATGTAAAGAGATGCACGAGATAGTAGACAGAGTGGATTTTCTTGAAGAAGAATCTGAATCACAGCAGTTAGATATTGCAGGCCTTATTCAGAATGTACAAGATCAGAATACTGTCATTTCACAACTCCAAGATAAACTGGAAGATATTGAAAATAGAAGCAGACGACAGAACATCAGAATAAAAGGCATACCAGAGTCCATCACTACAGATAATCTTTACACCTATCTACAAGATTTGTTCAAATACCTTCAAGGTTCATCACTTACAACACCTCCTGTCATGGACAGATATCACAGAGCTCTCAGACCCAAGCCCAAGGAGGGCTTACCACCTAGGGACGTGATCATAAAATTTCAAGATTATCAACAAAAGGAAAACATCATGAAGCAAGCCAGAATTTCTTCAGCACTACGCTTCCAAGGATCTGCACTCTCCATCTACGCTGACCTTTCCATAAGAACTTTGCAAAGAAGAAGGGAATTTGCCCCGCTCACCACTGTGCTCAGAAATCACAACATCTCATATAGATGGGGCTTCCCTTGCCATATACAACTGATATGGGAAGGTCAAAGGAAAACATGCATGGATCCAGGAGATATCGAAGACTTCTGCAAAGAGTTGAATCTTGCACCTCCAACCCACAACCACACATCTGCACCTATTACCAAACAGCTGAATACTCTACCTCATACAGCTCCAAAACCTCAAAGAACACCATGGCAAACAGCAACCCATAAGAGACAGAAAAGTACTACAGCAAGTGCTTCAGAAAATGGGTGAGATTGATTCAATATTTTTGTGATCCCTAACCTTTTCATGAATTCTAAGGGACCCTGTTACGTCACCCCACAGACTTAGATATTTTAAATAAGTTAAACGCGGCTAGACTCCAACTTAATGACCTCCTAGATATTAAAGCTCAGAATACTGCCTTTCTCTTGCGCCAAAAATACTTTACACAAGGGAACAAACCGGGAAAACTCTTGGCTAGAGCTCTTAAAAGTAAGCAATCCTCTACCTATGTACAGTCCTTAAAGGTTAATGCATCCTCAAAAACCACAAACTCTAAAATAATAGCCAATGAGTTTCGTAATTATTATAATAAACTTTATAATCTATGTCCTTCCTGTCCCATTGAGGAACACGCTCAAAAATGCAAAAAATATTTAGACCAACTTCAACTTCCACAAGTCCATCCTGAACACCTCCAGCTCCTAAGCCAAGCCATCACTCCTCAGGAGTTAGACATCGCTATTCAGTCACTTAAGAATGGTAAAAGCCCTGGGCCGGATGGCTTTAGTAATCTCTATTACAAAACTTATAAACCAATTCTCTTTCCTCACCTTTTACAACTCTTCAATTCCATAGGCCCAGAACATCCATTCCCACCAAGCATGCTGGAAGCACTTATTACAGTCCTGCCCAAGCCTGGTAAACCAACAGATATACCATCAAACTTTAGACCTATATCTTTGCTGAATGTAGATCTCAAGATTTATTCCAAGATCCTGGCCAATCGACTGAATCTATCACTTCCATATCTGATTCACAATGACCAAACAGGGTTTGTCCCGCAAAGAGAAGCCAAGGAAAATACAGTTAAGGCATTACATTTACTTCAATATTCATATAGACAGAATATTCCAACCCTTTTTATCTCTACAGATCCAGAAAAGGCGTTTGATCGGTTGGATTGGACGTTTTTGACATGCACCTTACACAAATTTGGCTTACCAAAAGATTTTATATCTAAAATTACTGCACTATATACTGTCCCTACAGCCAAAATCAAGGTCAATGGCCTCTTGTCAGATCCCTTCCCAATCCGAAATGGTACCCGTCAAGGTTGCCCTCTTTCTCCCTTGCTATTTGTTTTGTCTATGGAAGTTCTGGCTGCTATTTTATGCTCCTCAAATTTAGTGGAAGGTATTAAAATCAAAACTTCAGAGTACAAATTGGCCCTATTTGCAGATGACCTCCTTATGACGCTCACAAATCCTGTAAGATCCCTCAAGGCGGCTCACTCAATTCTCAAAGACTATGGAGACTTGTCTAATTTTTCTATAAATTATGAGAAGTCAGTCATTCTACCAGTTCACGTCACTCAGACAGACTTAATACACCTCCAATATATTGCCCCATTTACATTCAATACTCAATCCTTTAAATACTTAGGCATATATCTATCCCCAACTCAAGAGGAGTTAATCAAACTCAACTATGACTCACTAACATCACATATACTCTCAAATACTGAGACTTGGTCCTCTAAATCTATATCCTGGTTGGGTAGAATAGGAGCAGCTAAAATGATATTACTCCCTAAGATTTTATATATTTTACAGACTGTACCCATCCCCCTCCCAAAATCCATGATCCCAAAACTCCAATCAATCATTAACGCTTATATTTGGAAAGCCAAACCACCAAGAATTGCCAAATCAACCCTATACAGAAACACCACCCAGGGAGGCTTAGGGGTCCCAAACATAAGGGAATACAGAAACGCCATATTTCTTTCACGAATTATAGATTGGTTCTCGTTTGAAGAGCATCATCATAAACAATGGGTTAAACTTGAGCATGAACTCTCAAGTTGTACCCAATTGGGCTCTATGTGTTGGACTGATATATATCGATCCAAGACCAAATACCTTAATAACCCAATCATACATGAGACTTTTAATACATGGATAGAGATAGTTAAAACACACCCTAATTTGTCCTCAATACCCTCCCCACTGACACCTATACTATAGAATGATAACTTTCCACCGGGACTCACTTTCACCCCCACAGGTACCAAGGACATTCATCTTCTGTTACTAGCCTATGTATTGACAGAAGGTGGTAATTTACTACCTAGACATTCCATGGAATCCTTGGGCAATGGATTTTTCAGTATGTGGTTTCGGTACCTCCAACTAAGCCACTACTTTCAGTCCTCACATAAATCCCACCTAAATAGGCAGCGAACACAATTTGAGATACTGTGCAGTTTTTCCTCTTCTAACTTTCACACAATTTCTTGTACATATAAACTATTGACTACACCAATTGAAACCGATTTACCAACATTTACTAAAGCTTGGAATAGAGACTTACCATTTTTAATCCCAATTACAGAATGGCATTCAATTTTCACAGCGGTGAAACGGTCGGCACATTCGGCTAAACTTATAGAAACCAACATGAAATTATTAACTAGGTGGTATCTCACACCACAGAGACTCAAGCATCTCTTTCCTGGTTCTTCTAACTGCTGCTGGAGACAGTGTAGGGAAGAGGGCACTCTATTCCATATTTGGTGGGCCTGTCCTAAAATTCAAGCATTTTGGACATCTATTATACCATATATACAAAACACCATTGGCACTTCGATGCCTCATGACCCGACTATCTACCTGTTCCACAAATACCCCAAACTCAACTCACAACTACACTATAAACTACTACAAATAATGATTAACAGTGCAAATCAACTAATTCCAAGACTGTGGAAAAAAGAATCAATTCCCACCATAGCTCAGTGGATACAAGAGATACAACTCAATCTCAAGCTGGAAAGATATCACTATCTTTTAATAAACAAATTAGACACTCATGCAGAGATATTGTTTCTGTGGGATTCTAGACCCACTTAGGGCCCTACCACGACTCCTTTGTATACACTAATCAACTACATACAGACTACTCAAGACGAATCCCTCTACTTTCCTAAGACAACGTTGTGTTCTATGGGTTGTCACGGACTTTCACATTCCAGGATTAGATGTTAATACTCCTTAATGTCATATTGCATTGATACCAGATGTATTTGTTTAGATGAAAACACACGGATACATGTATGCTTCGACCAAGAATTAATGGACACACATGGAAATTATAACTGTTCAATGTTTATTGTTACTAGTTTACTTTGGTTATTTTGTTACAAAAAAGAAGGAAAAATTGTGAAAATGCAAGGCCCTCAATGTTGGGAACTTTACTGGTTCATCTTTCAAAGGGGTTCTACAGTTTGGACTCTATTGAACTCCTTATGGACTCACTTATCTGAGATATGTATGGACTCTATATTTAACACGAGGCCTAAGCCTTTAATCTTTGTTTTGCAAAAATCATTGTATTTGTTTTGACACATGTATGTTTTAAACAGAAATAATCAATTTTTCCTTTAAAAAAAAAAAAAAAGAAGTAAATTATATTTTAAAAAATTCCATTGAATGTTGGGGTGGACTGTAGAGAGATTATTTTGACCTTTTCACTTAAATTATACTTATTTAAAATACTTTTATTTGCTTTATTATTCCATTATTTAACTAACACTAATCCATTGTGATCTGCAGGAAAGTATTCTGTTTGCAAGCATCAATCTTTTTAAAAAAAAATCATCATTGATAAAGTTCACTATTAGTGGCTGACATTGCTATTGTAGAAGAAGACATAGGCCTCTAGTTATCAACGTGTCTACTTACCTGCCTTCGCCGGCCCCAATACGCCCGCCTAAGCTTGCCTACCATTGCCGCCGCTGACCTGAAAATTCTCGCCAAATTTATCAATAAAGCTGTGCACCAAGTACGGGGCGATGAGCAGCGGACTGTGATAGTTATTACTCATCCAATCTCGCTGCTCTTCGGCTTTTTTACAGCTTTATTGACAAGCTGTCACTAATCACCCACACTAACTATACTGTTCTACCCCCTATACCGGTGCCCCCGGAGCCCCCCGCAACTAAATAAAGTTATTAACCCCTAAACCGCCGCTCCTAGACCCCGCCGCAACTCTTATAAATGTATTAACCCCTAAACTGCCGCTCCCAGAGCCCACCACCACTCTAATAAACTGATTAACCCCTAAACCGCCGCTCCCGGACCCGCCACCACCTACATAATACCTATTTACCCCTATCCTGCCCCCCCTATACCACCGCCACCTATAATAAATTTATTAACCCCTATCCTGCCGATCAAAACAGCCAACAGAATGCGAGCCCAATCTGATTGGCTGATCGGATCAGCCAATCCGATTGAACTTCAATCTGATTGGCTGATTTAATCAGCCAATCATATTTTTCCTACCTTAATTCCGATTGGCTGATAGAATCCTATCAGTCAATCGGAATTCGAGGGACGCCATCTTGGATGACATCACTTAAAGGAACCATCATTCGTCGTTCAGTCGTCGGTGGAAGAAGATGGCTCCGCGTCGGCTCGTCTGATGATGGCTCCGCTCCGGATGGATGAAGATTGAAGACGCCGCCTGGATGATGACTTCAATCGGATGGAAGACTTCTTCAGCGCCCCTTGGATGATGACTTCTGCCGCTCCGGATGTCTTCTTCTGTTCCATGGGTGGTCGGCTGGCTGATGACAGCTAAAGGTAGGATGATATTCAGGGGGGTAGTGTTAGGTTTTTTTAAGGGGGGTTTGGGTTAGATTAGGGGTATGTGGGTGGTGGGTTTTAATGTTGGGGGGGGTTGTATTTTTTTTTTCAGGCAAAAGAGCTGAATTCTTTGGGGCATGCCCCACAAAAGGCCCTTTTAAGGGCTGGTAAGGTAATAGAGCTGTTAACTATTTAATGTAGACTAGGGTAGGACATTTTTTTTTATTTTGGGGGGCTTTGTTATTTTATTAGGGGGCTTAGATTAGGTGTAAGTAGCTTAAAATTGTTGTAATATTTTTGAAATGTTTGTAACTTATTTTTTTATTTTTTGTAACTTATTTTTTTTTTTTTTGTACTTTAGTTAGTTTATTTAATTGTATTTAATTGTAGTTATTTGTAGGTAATTTATTTAATTAATTTAATGATAGTGTAGTGTTAGGTTTAAATGTAACTGAGGTTAGGATTTATTTTACAGGTAATTTTGTATTTCTTTTAGCTAGGTAGTTATTAAATAGTTAATAACTATTTAATAACTATTCTAACTAGCTAAAATAAATACAAAGTTACCTGTAAAATAAATATAAATCCTAAAATAGCTACAATGTAATTATTAATTACATTGTAGCTATCTAAGGGTTTATTTTACAGGTAAGTATTTAGTTTTAAATAGGAATAATTAATTTAATGATAGTGTAGTGTTGTGTCTCAGGGTATGGTGTACTACTGTGTTAACTGCTCATAATCACCCAGGAGCCAGATATTAACATTTGTGTTGCAGCTGGTTTGCAAATAAAAAAGAAAAAGTGTCAGGCTCTGGATTTTATAGTGCTTAAAGGGACATGAAACCCAAAAATTTTCATTCATGTTGTTGCTATATTTAAACATTTTTATATTTACATCAATTAACAATGTTGCATCATTCTCTATATCCTTTGTTGAATGAGTTAGCTGAACACATCAGTAAGCCTATGACATGAGGCATCCAGTCAGTCCACCAATCAGCATTCAGCTGCCAGCTCCCAAACTATGTATCTCCAGAAACCCCAGCTCATTCCCAGTTTCTGCCAGATTTCAAAGAAATTTGTTAATGCAATCCAAATATATAATCACCTGAAATACAGGGTTTAATATTGAACAGACCAGCAAATGTACACACCTATTGCACAGCTATCCACATACACACACATAAACATGACTCACCTCATATTTACAGATAAACATAACGTTAAAAAAATACAAGGTGTTTTGTGAAGAAAAAAAAAACACAACAGATGCAAATGATGTAATTATGTTTCTGTATGCAAATGTGAAGACTTTTCGAAAAGTGTTGGAGCTTCATTTGCATTGCTAATTAACTCCCTTTTACTACCTTTGCATAATTTGTGCATGTGGTTCTGTGCCAGATGTCATTGAAGCTTGTATTACCTTTATTGTTAGGTTAGTTGAGGTAAAACACATTAACACTACTCATAAAAACTTTATCTCTAATTAAATTTCATGCAATACCTTAATGGTTTCTTACTGTCCTCATGTCTATTGTAATTAGAGACGAAAATTGCCACATCTCAGCTTAATATCTTTAAAAGAATACTATACAGTGATAATTTTAATTACTTAACTGGTCAGGCAAGTTAATTGGAGGCACATTTGCTAAGCAAAGGTGCTTATTTTATTTTATCTTTTTTGTCAGCTATATTTTTCTTGTAAAAAATATAAGGAATTTATTTTGTCTAAATTATCTATATAGAAGTAGTCTCAGCACTGCTTTATCAAAGTAAATCCTTTATTGAGGTGTAGAGGACAAAACACAGCAATGTTTCCGGCCTACATAGCCCTTAATCATGGTTAACTCATGCATTACCATATCAGTGACAATTGTCACTGATATGTTAATGCATAAGTTAACCAATTTGGTCTCAGGTGCTATAAAAGGAAGTTGTTACCTGCAATCTACAGAACAATTAAGGAGCTATGTAGGCCCCAAACATTGCTGTGTTTTGTCCTCTACATCTCAATAAAAGATTTACTTTGATAAAGCAGTGCTGAGACTACTTCTATTTTCTTGGATTATATATATATATATATATATATATATATATATATATATATATATATATATACAGTATATAGCTGATGGACGAAGCACTCTCTGGTCTTATCAAGTGTACAACACAATTTTATTTAAAGTGATGTTTTGGGTTGTTCACCCCTTCATCAGACCAACAAAAGTGAAAAAAAAACACACAAACTTTTAAACCATATTTGGTCCCTCCCCCAACAAAGAAAGCCGCCAAACGGTTACCATGGTGATACAAATAGTGATATAAAACACCTCACAACATAAACAAATAATCAGCATTGTTAAAAAAAGAAAGTATCAGCATTGTTAAAAAAAAGAAAAGAAATGCCAAATGTCTCACTAGCAATTGTGATAAAGTGATTTTAATTTTTAATCTTTAATTGTTAATTATTTACACATGGACATACACAGGTATTGTAGGTTAGGGATATATGTTATCACTTTATCACAATTGGTAGTGAGACATTTGGCATTTCTTTTTTTTTTAACAATCCTTATTATTTGTTTATGTTGAGAGCTGTTTTATATCACTATTTGTATCACCATGGTAACCGTTTGGTGGATTTCTTTGTTGGGGGAGGGACCAAATATGGTTTAAAGGTTTGTGTGTTTCTTTTTTTTCACTTTTGTTGGTCTAATGAAGGGGTGAACACCCCGAAATGTCACTTTAAATAAAATTGTGTTGTACACTTAATAAGATAAGTTCTGAATTTGGAGCTACACCCACTTGACCCTATTAAATATAGCAATACCACAGGTCAAAGATATCTTTGATATCAATAATACATATAGTGAGCAAACTTATGAGAATAGGGCAGGCTCTGGAAAATAGATAAAAACACGACTTGGTAAGGCTTTTCAAACTTTATAAACATCCTCCCAAAGCGATAACAGTTAGCAATTGACTAGCAATTTTCAAGTCAATCTTCATTGGCAGTGCGTCTGTAACCAGGCAGACGGTGTAGAAAGCACAATCAAATAAAGGCTTCAGTTATCCCAGTTCATAGCCAGTTGATAAACCCATTCAAAAATTCAAAGATCATATGCATATCATCTGTATCCAGGCAGACAGAGTAAATATAGATGTATATAAATGTATGAATTCTCACTCCTCTGTAACTGCTCCACCCGTGTATCAGTGCGGTATCTTCAAGCGGGACCAGCCGATTGTGAGGATTCGTTGCCGCTGCTTCAGCGTTACCTTCCAGCTGGTGCACTCAGCTTATTCCGACCGCATGCCAATTCACTAGGCCACGAGGAGCGAGGGGGCGGTGACGTCATCCATAGCAAGACAAGCTGTTCCGGGATCCGGCCTCAATGTAAGCCAATGGGACAAGAGGTGTGTCTGTAGCCAGCAGGTCTGTGTAAAGCGCTAGCCCTATATCTCACGGCTTCACCATATCTGTGCAGGAAATGTACTGTCCTTCTGGCGCAATAAGAATCAAATTAAAAAAGGTGCGGACAGTTCATTAAAAACAAAAACAAAAATATTTATTGAAATTTTAAAAATACATGGAAAAAAACGTGCTCAGGTAGGCAGAGTAGTCTGACGCCTAGACTGGCTGAGCTAAAAAAAAAATTGTTTTTAATGAACTGTCCGCACCTCTTGTAATTTGTACACTTAATAAGACCAGAGAGTGCTTCATCCATCAGCTTTATCAACCATTCCTAGCACCCTGGCATATGAAGATTGTTTGTTAGTGGGAGTGCACCTATTTCTGCAAGATTATACTGTATATATATATATGCATATTTATATATATATATATATATATATATATATATATATATATATATATATATATATATATATTATCTCACAAAAGTGAGTACACCCCTCACAATTTTGTAAATATTTTATTATATCTTTTCATGTGACAACACTGAAGAAATGACACTTTGCTACAATGTAAAGTAGTGAGTGTACAGCCTGTATAACAGTGTAAATTTGCTGTCCCCTCAAAATAACTCAACACACAGCCATTAATGTCTAAACCGATGGCAACAAAAGTGAGTACACCCCTAAGTGGAAATTTCCAAATTGGGCCCAATTAGCCATTTTCCCTCCCCGGTGTCATGTGACTCAGTGTTACAAGGTCTCAGATGTGAATGGGGAGCAGGTGGGTTAAATTTGGTGTTATCGTTCTCACACTCTCTCACACTGGTCACTGGAAGTTCAACATAACACCTCATGGCAAAGGACTCTCTGAGGATCTGAAAAAAATAATTGTTGCTCTCCAAGATGCCTAGGCTATAAGAAGATTGCCAAGACCCTGAAACTGATCTGCAGCACGGTGGGCAAGACCATACAGTGGTTTCACAGGACAGGCTCCTCTCAGAACAGGCCTCTCCATGGTCGACCAAAGAAGTTGAGTGCAGGTGCTCAGCATCATATCCAGAGGTTGTCTTTGGAAAATCGATGTATGAGTGCTGCCAGCATTGCTGCAGAGGTTGAAGGTGTGGGAGGTCAGCCTGTCAGTGCTGCCATCCCAGAAGGAAGTCTTTTCTAAATATGATGCACAAGAAAGCCCGCAAAGTCTTTGCTGAAGACAAGCAGACTAAGGACATGGATTACTGGAACCATGTCCTGTGGTTTGATGAGACCAAGATAAGCTTATTTGGTTTAGATGTTGTCAAGCGTGTTTGGCGGCAACCAGGTGAGTAGTACAAAGACAAGTGTGTCTTGCCTACAGTCAAGCATGGTGGTGGGAGTGTCATTGTCTGGGCCTGCATGAGTGCTGCCGGCACTGGGGAGCTACAGTTCATTGAGGGAACCATGAATGCCAACATGTACTGTGACATACTGAAGCAGAGCATGATCCCCTCCCTCCGGAGTATTCTAACATGATAACGACCCCAAAAACACCTCCAAGACGACCACTGCCTTGCTAAAGAAGGTAAAGGTGATGGACTGGCCAAGCATGTCTCCAGACCTAAACCCCATTTAGCATCTGGGAGGTATCCTCAAACGGAAGGTGGGGGAGCGCAAGGTCTCTAACATCCACCAGCTCGGTGATGTAGTCATGGAGGAGTGGAAGAGGACTCCCGTGGCAACCTTTGAAGTTCTGGTGAACTCCATTCCCAAGAGAGTTAAGGCAGTGCTGGAAAATAATGGTTGCCACACAAGATATTGATACTTTGGGCCCAATTTGGACATTTCCACTTAGGGGTGTACTCACTTTTGTTGCCAGCAGTTTAGACATTAACGGCTGTGTGTTGAGTTATTTTGTGGGGACATCAAATTTACACTGTTATACAGGTTGTTCACTCACTAGTACTACTTTATATTCTAGCAAAGTGTAATTTCTTCAGTGTTGTCACATGAAAAGATATATTAACATATTTACAAAAATGTGAGGGGTGTACTCACTTTTGTGATATACTGTGTGTATATATAGTATATATATATATATATATATATATATATATATATATACATATATATATATACATATATATATATATATACATATATATATATACATATATATATATATATATATATATATATATATATATATATCAAATCCCAGACAGATAGCACTCCAGGCTTAATGTTACAAAAACCCAGGGTGCTCCAAAGTTATAAATAGAAAGCAGGAAAAAGTGCACTCCTGCAGGGAGTGCGCTTTAATTTAATTTAATTTAATTTGTTTTTTCACATCCTCCTTATCGTTCTTCATATAGACACTTAACAGCTCTTAAGATGTCAATGCATTTACCAACAATTTAACCTTGTGTTTTTCTAGACATCCAGTTTTGATTTTTGCCATTCAACTTATTATATAAATGCATCTCAGCCCCAAGTGTTTATTTATCAACCCTTCCTATCCATGGTCTAATATATGTCTGCAATATCTGTAATTTCCAGAATTGTTTTTAAATCTTCTATATGATGTTTTTTATAACATTTGTCCTTTTATGTGTGCCGCTGGTGTATTCCACCTTAACCTGAGTGGGGGTTGTGTCTGACAGGTGGCTTTTCTGGGCACCGGTTGGCTGCATCTCCCTTCATAAGGTGGGGTGGTGTATACCAGGGTCATATCCTATGACTAAGTGCCTGTAATGGCACGAAACGCATCAGAATTACACCCTTTTCTGGATCCTTGTCCACATGATGCATCTACTATTTGTATTTTAATAATAAAGCTACCTCTAGCAAAATTTTCTTACCCCTGAGTGCACCGGATCTCCTCTGTTTTTAACATGATTCATAAACTAGAGAGACCCCCCATTAGAACAGTAGTTAATGGTTCTGGCCTCTATACCTTATCTTAGTGCATTTAGACGATTATTTTCCCCATAATGTAGCTCACATTTCTAGACCTCCTGTTATAATTTAGGTCTTATGTAGTTGGAAGAAAGGATAGTTTGAATTGAGCTGTTGCTGTAATAATTGTTTTCACTTATAATGATATTTTGTGAACCCTCTGTGTAGTATGTTACGGTGCTATGGACAGGTATACAGTTTCTTATTCCACAGACAGTTCTGATCAATGCAGGACAGGTGTTTCTGTTTTATGTAAGATGGAATTTACATTGATGTGTCTCATATTCTGTATTCTGTGTGCATATCTAGTGTGTATATTATATGTGCCCTCAACTCACATTATATGTGCATCTACTCACACTCTGTGCATCTACTCACACGCTGTTGCTGCAACTCTCATGTATATATGTGTATATATTTGTTTTACCCTTGTATTTCCCTAAATATTTGTCTCCCCTATTTCCAGAACTGTTTAGCCACAATATATTAGTATGCTATACATAACTTAAACCGGAGGGGGCGCAGATTCATGTTGATCCCTATAGCAACAGCATGCAAACATTTCAGGTATGTCCCTGGGCACTGACGTCAGTGTTAAGAGTCAGAGTGAACGTGAATATGGTGATGCTGCACGCCGCTGACATAAGAAGCCAGGAGCTGTGAAGGACTAGTGTATATTCCCCATAAGGTAACTTCCTTCCTTTCTTTTATAACGCACTGAAAGCTTCTCAGTAACGATATTATAGTTTGTCACATGGAAGATATGCAAGAATAATAATATGTTTGCTAAGTTGAGTAGTTGGATAATTATATCTGATTAGGGGAGCCTGATGTATACCTGCACAGTGTGTATCCACTATTTATGTCTCTTGTATTAATAGACACAGGTGTTTTCATGTTTAATGGTCACTATATTTATAGAGCATATGTTTTGATTGCTCTGAACTATATATTACTGTAATTTGCACTATATATAAGATGTATGCATTTTGCATAACATGCATCTACTGATGTTATTGTTTTTGAGGTTTGCCATGACTACGGTTTTGGCGCAATTTCACTTTATTGTGGGTGGGGCTTATATTGTTTAAAAGGCCACTTGTGGTTAGTGTTTGTTTGTCTGAGGAAGTGGAGTGTCCCCCCGAAACATCACGCTTGTTCTAATAAATTTCACTTCCTAAAAGACCAAAGAGTGCCTCCTTATATCATATATATATATATATATATATATATATAACACACTCCCAAAAGTGAATCCACCCTCCTGGGACATCCGCCTGGGTGCAGAAATTAAAAAAATATAGAAGGAAACAAATGCACTCTCAGGTCTTCTTTGTAGTGAGTCAACAACCAAAATTTATTGACGTTTCGAGGTTCACACAGACCACTTCATCAGAATAAAGAAAAAGTGTCACAATGCAATCTTAAATAGTGTTTCACAAATTATTACAAACAAACTCAAATCACCTGTGTACATCAGATAAGTTTCTGTGTTCCACAGAAACCAGAAGTATAATAACTTCCGGTTTAACAATGTCATCATATACAAAAGAATATTGTACAAAATAATCATGCCAAAATCATTATTTGATACCTGTTCTGGTACATCAATATAAATCAATTGAATGGGACAATAAACTCCCTCACGTGTAATGTGATACATATTCCTAGAGGTTTTGCTAGTCGTAATTGGAACGCATGTATGTGTACCGGAAATGACATCACTTCTGGTTTTCCGCACTAATCCAGATTGAGATAGGTTATATTACAAACAATATATATTCTGATCTTCAGAGCAGTCATGCTATTTAGTGGTGTGGTTTCTCAAAACTACCTCTTTGTGAGCCATATTCTGTGCTTGGAACGCATATGTGTGTTCCATCAAACCGGGAGTGATGTCACTTCCGGTTTGACGAAAACTTAACACTGAACTAACCCCACAGACTGTGTAGTGAAATTATTATATTTGATTAATATGTAACATCCAGATGTGTTATACTTATATCCAAAGTCACCTTTCATCATCTTAATGCATGTGCAACGTGAGAAATCTTATTGTGTCAGGATCAATTGTGTGTGCTAACATAGCTACCTTAGTTGTCATGGTTACCCATTTAGGTAGCAAAAAATTAGTATGACTACTATATGGATCTTATTAAAGAACTAAATAATCATCATTTGGCAGAGTCTGTCACTTAAATCAAGTGACATATTGAATTTACCCTCAATATTTGTGAAAAAGGCATATAAATACAAAATAAATAGCAAATAAAAACTATCATACTATGCAAAATGAGAAATGGTACTTCTAGCACATGATCATCCCTAAATGCTCGTGTTTAACTCACTTGGTACTCTATGTGGTGGATGAACTAAGGTAAACCACCTGGTCCTTCTCATTCTCAAATGATAAAATTAGAATACCATGTCATACTATTCACAACCACTAAATCGTGCAAAGCCGGTCAGAATGATAGATGTTAAAGTTTACTCCCCATTAACTAAATCACATAGGGGTCTAAATATCATTCATCATATCCCAAGTCATTTTACCCCAGCTCAATTGCATACAATAAATGCGTATTACACCATTATCATCCCTACTGTGCCTAGATTTAAGCAAAAAAAAGTAACTTAAACATGTAGAAATTAAAAACAATCAGAGTAAATGTTCTGTAAATCATTAGGGATCCTTAGGGAGCCTAAACTCCCCCTTCATTGTAAGAGTTCAGACAGTATTTAGGTAGGACATAAATGGATTTAATTCATACCATTCTTCTTTAGCTCAGACTTAAGCTATTAGGGGGAATATACTTTTTTGAGTGACTCATGCTCTTAAAAGGGTAGAAGGAAGAACAGGATCCACCATCATGAGATCCCATCCAACCCTGTCCAGACAGCCCAGGAAAAGGAGAAACCGCACACCAGAAGGTGTGCCATCACCTCATATCCCCGCTGTACCTACCCTTCCGGAGCCCCAGCACCCCAGGTATGTATCTAGTGCCATCACCTAAATAATTGCCTTAAAATCCGGTATCGAATTGAGTCCCCAAAAGTATATGGTTCCCAAACGGAAGATCCATTCTGCTTCTCATCTGAGAAGCATCTTATCACGATCCCCTCCTCTATCCAGTTTAGGAATATGATCAATAAGTATGATTCTGATGGATGCTACAGGATGAGATTTCAGTGCTGTGCCACCGGTTGATCGAAATGTCCAGTTTCCAAGGCTTGTCGAATAGCCAGACAATGATTAGCCATTCTTTCTTTAATGGTTCCTCGTGTTTTTCCCACATAGACCAGCATTGCACAATTTAGTGGTTGTGAATAGTATGACATAGTATTCTAATTTTATCATTAGAGAATGAGAAGGACCAGGTGGTTTACCTTAGTTCATCCACCACATAGAGTACCAAGTGAGTTAAATGTGAGCATTTAGGGATGATCATGTATTTATATGCCTTTTTTCACAAATATTGAGGGTAAATTCAATATGTTACTAGATTTAAGTAACGGACTCTGCCATATGATGATTATTTAGTTCTTTAATAAGAGCCACATAGTAGTCATACTAATTTTTTGCTACCTAAATGGGTAACCATGACAACCAAGGTAGCTATGTTAGCACACACAATTGATCCTGACACAATAAGATTTCTCACGTTGCACATGTATTAAGATGATGACAGGTGATTTTGGATATAAGTATAACACATCTGGATGTTAGATATTAATCGATTATAATAATTTCACTACACAGTCTGTGGGCTTACCTGAGTGTTACGTTTTCGTCAAACCGGAAGTGAAGATCAGAATATATATGTAATATAACCTATCTCAATCTGGATTAGTGCGGAAAACCAGAAGTGATGTCATTTCCGGTACGCATACATGCGTTCCAATTACGACTAGCGAAACCTCTAGGAATATGTATCACATTATACGTGAGGGAGTTTATTGTCCCATTCAAATGATTTATATTGATGTACCAGAACAGCCTTCAAATAATGATTTTGGCATTATTATTTTGTACAATATTCTTTTGTATATGAGGACATTGTTAAACCGGAATTTATTATACTTCCGGTTTCTGTGGAACACATACAGTATGTTCCTCTGTGGAAAACAGGAACTTATCTGATTTACACAGGTGATTTGAGTTTGTTTGTAATAATTTGTGAAACACTATTTAAGATTGCATTGTGACACTTTTTCTTTATTCTGATGAAGTGGTCTGTGTGAACCCCGAAACGTCAATACATTTTGGTTGTTGACTCACTACAAAGAAGACCTGAGAGTTCATTTGTTTGCTTATATATTATTAGTGATGTCGTGAACAGTTCGCCGGTGAACAGTTCCCGGCGATCATTGCTTGTTCGCGTTCGCCGCAGACATATGCAATGTTCAATCCGCCCCCTATGCGTCATCATTGAGTAAACTTTGACCCTGTATCTCACAGTCTGCAGACACATTTCAGCCAATCAGCAGCAGACACTCCCTCCCAGACCCTCCCAGCTCTTGGGCAGCAGCCATTTTAGATTCATTATGATCCTGCATTCTTAGTGAGAGGAGTTATAGTGCTGCTGCTGGTGATTTTATAGGGAAATTGATAGCTAGGCTAGTGTATTCAGTGTCCACTACAGTCCTGAAGGACTCATCTGATCTCTGCTGTAAGGACAGCACCCCAAAAAGCCCTTTTTAGGGCTAGAACTAGAGCCCAAAAAGCCCTTTTTAGGGCTAGAACTTCAGTCGTTTTTTTTTTTATCTAATTGCATTTGCCTGCCTGTCAGCCTGTGTGTGAGGCTCACAGCATATACTGTGCCTACTTGCTCACTGCCACCACTCATATCTGGTGTAACATTAGTGTAAATTAAAAAAAAAACACTTTTACATTAGTTTGCTAGTGTAATCTAATTTCATTTTCCATCAGGCCTGTGTGTCAAGCCCACAGCATATACTGTGATTAATTGCTCTGTGCCACCACTCATATCTGGTGTAACATTAGTGTAAATTTTTAAAAAAAAGAAACTTTTACATCAGTTTGCTAGTGTAATCTAATTTCATTTTCCATCAGGCCTGTGTGTCAGGCCCACAGCATATACTGTGATTAATTGCTCTGTGCCACCACTCATATCTGGTGTAACATTAGTGTAAATTAAAAAAAAAAAATGTTTACATAAGTTTGCTAGTGTAATCTAATTTCATTTTCCATCAGGCCTTTGTGTCAGGCCCACAGCATATACTGTGATTTATTGCTCTGTGCCACCACTCATATCTGGTGTAACATTAGTGTAAATTTAAAAAAAAAAACCTTTTACATCAGTTTGCTAGTGTAATCTAATTTCATTTTCCATCAGGCCTGTGTGTCAGGCCCACAGCATATACTGTGATTAATTGCTCTGTGCCACCACTCATATCTGGTGTAACATTAGTGTAAATTTTTTAAAAAAACTGTTACGTAAGTTTACTAGTGTAATCTAATTTCATTTTCCATCAGGCCTGTGTGTCAGGCCCACAGCATATACTGTGATTAATTGCTCTGTGCCACCACTTATATCTGGTGCAACATTAGTGTAAATTAAAAAAAAAAAAAAAACTTTTACATCAGTTTGCTAGTGTAATCTAATTTTATTTTCCATCAGACCTGTGTGTCAGGCTCACAGCATATACTGTGATTAATTGCTTTGTGCCACCACTCATATCTGGTGTAATATTAGTGTAAATTTAAAAAAAAAAAAAAAATTACATCAGTTTGCTAGTGTAATCGAATTTCATTTTCCATCAGGCCTCTGTGTCAGGCTCACAGCATATACTGTGCCTAATTGCTCTGTTTTCCACCACTCATATCTGGTGTAACATTAGTGTAATTTTTTTAAAAAAAAAACGTTTACATCAGTCTGCTAGTGTTATTTAATTTTAGTTGCCAGGCCAGCCTGCCACTAGTGCCAGCCTGTGTGTCAGGCTCGCAGCATATACTGTGCCTACTTCCATCCTCAGTGCCACCACTCATATCTGATGTAACATTAGTGGAAATATTTTTTACATTTTTTTTTTACATCAGTCTGCTAGTGTTATTTAATTTTAGTTGCCAGGCCAGCCTGCCACTAGTGCCAGCTTGTGTGTCAGGCTCACAGTATATACTGTGCCTACTTCCATCCTCAGTGCCACCACTCATATCTGTTGTAACATTAGTGTAACTTTTTTTTAAAAAAAACTTTTACATCAGTCTGCTAGCGTTATTTAATTTTAGTTGCCAGGCCAGCCTGCCAGCTGCCACTAGTGCCAGCATGTGTGTCAGGCTCCCAGCATATACTGTGCCTCCTTCCATCCTCAGTGCCACCACTCATATCTTTTGTAACATTAGTGTAAATCTTTTGAATTTTTTTTTTTACATCAGTCTGCTAGTGTAATCTAATTGCAGTTGCCTGCCTGCCAGCATGTGTGCCAGGCCCACTTTCCAACTAGTGCCACCAATCATATTTGTTATAACAGTAGTGTAAATATTTTTAAAAAACCCACTTTTTTGACTGTGAAACATCAGTCTGTTAGTGTAATCTAATTGAAGTTGCCTGCCAGCGTGTGTGCCAGGCCCACCTGCCAAGTTTGTGGCACCACTCATTTTTGTTGTAACAGTAGTGTAAATATTTAAAAAAAAACTTTTTTGACTGTGAAACTTCAGTCTGCTAGTGCAATCGAATTGCAGTTGCCTGCCTGCTAGCGTGTGTCCAGGACCACTTGCCAACTAGTGCCACCAATCATATTTGTTATAACAGTATTGTAAATATTTAAAAAAAAACAATTTTTGACTATGAAACATCATTCAGCTAATGTAATCAAATTGCAGTTGTCTGCCTGCCAGCGTGTGTGCCAGGCCTACTTGCCAACTAGTGCCACCAATCATAGTTGTTATAACAGTAGTGTAAATATTTAAAAAAAAAACTTTTTGACTGTGAAACATCAGTCTGCTAGTGTAATCTAATTGCAGTTGCCTGCCTGCCAGCGTGTGTGCCAGGCCCACTTGCAACGTTTGTGGCACCACTCATATTTGTTGTAACAGTAGTGTAAATATTTCAAAAGAAAACTTTTTTGACTGTGAAACATCAGTCTTCTAGTGTAATCTAATAGCAGTTGCCTGCCTGCCAGCATGTGTGCCAGGCCCACTTGCCAAGTTTGTGGCATCACTCATATTTGTTATAACAGTAGTGTAAATATTTAAAAAAAAAAAAACTTTTTTGACTGTGAAACATCAGTCTGCTAGTGTAATCTAATTGAAGTTGCCTGCCTGCCTGCCAGCGTGTGTGCCAGGCCCACTTGCCAACTAGTGCCACCAATTATATTTGTTGTAACAGTAGTGTAAACATTTAAAAAAAAAACTTTTTGGACTGTGAAACATCAGTCTGCTATTGTAATCTTATTGCATTTGCCTGCCTGCCAGCGTGTGTGCCAGGCCCACTTGCCAAGTTAGTGGCACCACTCATATTTGTTGTAACAGTAGTTTAAATATTTAAAAAATAAAAAATTTTGACTGTGCTTTTTTTGTATCAGGCTCACAGCGTATACTGTGCCCACTTGCCCAGTGTCACCACTCATATCTTGTTTAATAGTAGTGTAAGTGTACATTTAAAAAAAAAAAAACTTTTTGGATTGTGAAACATCAGTCTGCTTTTTTGTGTCAGGCTCACAGCGTATACTGTGCCCACTTGCCCATTGGCACCACTCATATTTTGTTTAATAGTAGGGTAAGTCTACATTTAAAAAAAATGACAGGCAGAGGCAGGCCACCCCGCAGGTGCCGTCGTGGTGCTGTGATTCTCTTTGACCCTACAATAATGCAAAGTGTTCAGAGGCCACGTGCCATGAACGCAAAAAGTTCTGAGGAGGACCTAGTTGAATGGCTAACACAGGACACCCAATCTTCTACAGCTTCCGGTCCTAACCTTGACGCACCATCCACCTCCAGCTTAGCTTCGGGCACCTCTCAAGTGACCAGTGCCACTCGCTCGCCTGCCACCACCACCAACAATAGCACCACAGCTGCTTCACTTGATCTGTCACAGGAGTTATTGACACATCAGTTGGAAGAAATGAGTGATGCGCAACCATCATTGACAGAGGATGTAGATAACAGTGATAAGTCTCAGTCAGGCAGCATTACAGACATGGACGTACGGTGTGATGATGATGGTGATGTTGTACCCGCTGCTGCTTCCTTTGTTGATTTGTCAGATACAAGTGAAGCGGTTGATGATGATGCGTCCGTGGATGTCACGTTGGTCCACGCTAGAAGAGAAGAAGAAGAGGGGGAAAGTTCAGATGGGGAGACAGAGAGGAGGAGACGAGTTGGAAGCAGGGGGAGGTCGTCGCAAGGAGATAGTGGCACAGTCAGACAGCATGCATCGGCACCCGGGGTCAGCCAGACAGTACGCCAATCAACGCATGCTGTTGCCACCACCAGAATGCCGTCATCGCAGAGCTCAGCAGTGTGGCATTTTTTTTTTGTGTGTCTGCCTCTGACAACAGCGATGCCATTTGCAACCTGTGCCAAAAGAAACTGAGTTGTGGGAAGTCCAACACCCACCTAGGTACAACTGCTTTGCGAAGGCACATGGTCTCACATCACAAACGCAGATGGGATGAACACATGAGTAGAAGCAGCACACAAACTCAAAGCCGCCATCCTCCTCCTGGTCCAGCATCTTCAGCCACGTCAACCACTGCTGTCCTCCTTGCTCCCTCTCAACCATCCGCCACTCAGTCTCTCTTACGTAGCAGTTCCTGGTCATCTGCCCACAGTCAGGTGTCTGTCAAGGACATGTTTGAGTGTAAGAAGCCAATTTCCCAAAGTGACCCCCTTGCCCGGCGTCTGACAGCTGGCTTGTCTGACCTCTTAGCCCGCCAGCTTTTACCATACAAGCTGGTGGAGTCTGAGGCGTTCAAAAAATTTGTATCTATTGGGACACCACAGTGGAAGGTACCCGGGCCGAAATTTATTTTCACAAAAGGCAATCCCCAACCTGTACTCGATTGTGTGAAAGGAAGTAATGGCATGTCTGGCACACAGCGTTGGGGCAAGGGTCCATCTGACCACTGATAGCTGGTCTGCAAAGCATGGTCAGGGCAAATATATCACCTACACTGTGCATTGGGTAAACCTGCTGATGGCTGACAAGCATGGAATGCGTGACTCTGCAGAGGAGTTGGTGACACCGCCACGACTTGCAGGCAGGCCTGCTGCTACCTCCTCTACTCCTCCTACTTCATCCTCTTCCATAACCTCTTCCTTGGCTGAGTCCTCTTCTGCTGCTGCCTCTTGCTCCACATCAACGGCACCCCCCCAGCTCCCCAGGTTCTATTCAACATCCCAGATACGGCAGTGTCACGCCGTCTTGGGGTTGACTTGCCTGAAAGCAGAGAATCACACCGCACCAGTACTCCTGTCCGCCCTGAACCCACAGGTGAATCAGTGGCTGACTCCGCACCAACTGGAGATTGGCAAAGTTGTTTCTGACAATGGAAGTAATTTGGTGGCAGCATTGAAATTGGGCAAGTTGACACATGTGCCGTGCATGGCACATGTGTGTAATCTGATTGTACAACACTTTGTGCATAAGTACCCAGGCTTACAGGACGTCCTGAAGCAGGCCAGGAAGGTGTGTGGCCATTTCAGGCATTCCTACACGGCCATGGCGCACTTGTCAGATATCCAGCGGCGAAACAACCTGCCAGTGAGGCGCTTGATTTGCGACAGCCGACACATTGGAATTCAACACTCCTAAAGTTCGGCCGCCTGCTACAACAAGAAAAAGCTGTTAACAAGTATTTGTATGATCGGGGTGCTAGGACAGCCTCTGGGGAGCTGGGGATTTTTTTGCCACGTTACTGGACGCTCATTCGCAATGTCTGTAGGCTTATGCGTCCTTTTGAGGAGGTGACAAACCTGGTCAGTCACACAGAAGGCACCATCAACGACATCATACCATTTGTTTTCTTCCTGGAGCGTGCCCTGCGAAGAGTGCTGGATCAGGCCATAGATGAGCGTGAAGAGGAAGAGTTGTGGTCTCCATCATCACCAGAAACAGCCTTATCAGCATTGATTGCTGGACCAGCGGCAATGCAGGAAGAGGATTGTGAGGAAGAGGAGTCAGAGGAGGAATGTGGCTTTGAGGAGGAGGAGGAAGACCAAGCATAACAGGCATCCCAGGGTGCTCGTTGTTGTCACCTATCTGATACCCATGGTGTTGTACATGGCTGGGGGGAAGAAGATACCTTCAGTGAGATCAGTGAGGACGAGGAACGGGACATGATTAGCTCAGCATCCAACCTTGTGCAAATGGGTTCTTTCATGCTGTCGTACATGTTGAGGGACCCTCGTATAAAAAATCTGAAAGAGAACGACCTGTACTGGGTGTCCACGCTACTAGACCCCCGGTATAAGCATAAAGTGACTGAAATGTTACCAAATTCCCGCAAGTCGGAAAGGATGGAGCAGTTCAAAAATAAATTGAAAAGTATGCTTTACACAGCGTATAAGGGTGATGTCACAGCACAACGGGAATCTAGCAGGGGAAGAGATGAAAGTAATCCTCCTCCTCCCACGACCACGCCGGCAAGGACAGGACACTTTCCAGACGTGTTGTTGATGGAGGACATGCGGACCTTTTTAACTCCTATGCATCGCCACAGCCCTTCAGGATCCAGCCTCAGAGAAAGACTCAACCGTCAGGTAGCAGACTACCTCGCATTAACTGTGGATCTTGACACTCTGAGGAGCGATGGACCCCTTGACTACTGGGTGTGCAGGCTTGACCTGTGGCCTGAGCTATCCCAATTTGCAATCGAACTTCTGGCCTGCCCCGCTTCAAGTGTCCTGTCAGAAAGGACCTTCAGTGCAGCAGGAGGTATTGTCACTGAGAAGAGAAGTCGCCTAGGTCAAAAAAGTCTTGATTATCTCACCTTTATTAAAATGAATGAGGGATGGATCCCGAAGGGACTGACATTGTGCCATACATTAGAGTAAAAAAGGCCTGATGAGATGAGCTGCCTTGTGCTACAAATGGTACACACGCTGCTGTATTTTATCTACGAATGCCGGATGACTTGCGTGACTTATCCGCCAACAACTAGGGTTCAAGCCGCAATGTTTTAGGGCACTTTCTAACTGTCAAACAAACATCAATGTTTCTGGCCGCTGCTACAGCAGCGGCTGCAACAATATCTAATTTTTCAGGCATTTGTACATGCCTAATTTTTCTGGCCTCTGGTGCTGCGCTGTGGCTACAAAACCCAAACCAAAAAAAAGGCACATAACAGTGATTAAATTGTTAAGAATAGTACTACTTAACACACCACTCATATCTGGTGGCACAGTAGATAGCACACTCAGTGCCCCAAATTTGAAGTAGGAGGACTGACCAAGCATCTTTTTCCATCTCCCAGTTCCTAAAAATTATCTCCGAGTTCCGAAAAACGATGCCATACCTGTACTCGATTGTGCAAAAGGAAGTCATGGCATATGGGGTCTTTCATGTTGTCGTCCCTGTTGAGGGTCGGGGACCATCATATAAAAAGGCTGAAAGAGAACGACCTATACTGGGTGTCCAAGCATCTATTTCCATCTCCCGGTTCCTAAAAATAATCTCCGGGTTCCTAAAATCGATGCCATACCTGTACTCGATTGTGCAAAAGTAAGTCATGGCAGATGGGGTCCTTCATGCTGTCATGCCTGTTTGGGGTCGGGGTATAAAAAGGCTGAAGGAGAATGACCTGTACTGGGTGTCCAAACATCTTTTTCCATCTCCCGGATGTAGCGGTACTCCACTAGGGGGTCTCCCTTCCTCTATCCATACCCAGGGGTGGCCACCGGATAGTGGGACCAGAGATATAGTTGCTGATACCGGGGTCAAGCCAGCGGCTGTATCTCCCCCAGCTGGGCTGGTCTCAGTGGACTCCCAGTCAGGTAGCGTCCTCTCTGCCCTGCAGCTCTTTCTTGGCAGGTATCGTCCCCTCTGCCTGTCTGCTTCTAGGCAGGAATAAATCCCCCTGCCAGGCTGCTTCTTGGCATGAATAGATCCCTCTGCCTCCAAATAGTGGGGCCAGGGCTATTGTGGCTTAGACCGGTGTCAAGCCAGCGGCTGTATCTCCCCCAGCTGGGCTGGTCTCAGTGGGCTCCCAGGCAGGTAGCGCCCCCTCTGCCTGTCTGCTTCTAGGCAGGAATAGATCCCTCTGCCTCACTGCACACTTCCAGCAGGTAGCGTGCCCTCTGGTTTCTTATAGGCAGGAATAGATCCCTCTGCCTTGCTGCTCCTTTCAGGCAGGCCAGCTCTTTGCAAACAGGCCCACAGACTCTGTAACAGATCTCTCTTGCAGGGAGAGGTGCAGCCAGAATGCAGGGTCAGAACCTCTGCAACTGGCATACCTGAAAGAATCAGACAGGACTACCTGTTCCAGAAGGAACTACTACTATTGCTTTATTTCACTCAGGACTAGCTTTTACAAACACACCAGTAAGCTTATGGTGACACACACTCCTTAAAATCATATCTATCAAATGTATATTGCATCTATTGATCTATGTAATTCGTATCTATCAAATGTATATTACATCTTTTGATCTATGTAATGTGTATCTATCAAATGTATATTGCATCTATTGATCTATGTAATTTGTATCTATCAAATGTATATTGCATCTTTTGATCTATGTAATTCCTACCCGGCCACAATTTCTTTGCACAAAAGGCAATCCCGGACCCCAACCTGTACTCGATTGTGCAAAAGGAAGTAACCTTACCATGGGTCCCAGACCGCACGTCTTTGTAATTCTCTATCTGGGAAATTATATATCTATCAAATAAATTTTTTATCTATCAAATCTATCTAACTATCAATCGTATCTATCAAATGTATATTGCATCTATTGATCTTCTATGCAATTCGTATCTATCAAATGTATATTGCATCTATTGATCTATGGAATTCGTATCTATCAAATGTATATTGCATCTATTGATCTATGTAATTCATATCTATCAAATGTATATTGCATCTTTTGATCTATGTAATTCGTATCTATCAAATGTATATTGCATCTATTGATCTATGCAATTTGTATCTATCAAATGTATATTGCATCTATTGATCTATAGAATTCGTATTTATAAAATGTATATTGCATCTATTGATCTATGTAATTCATATCTATCAAATGTATATTGCATCTATTGATCTATGTAATTCATATCTATCAAATGTATATTGCATCTTTTGATCTATGTAATTTGTATCTATCAAATGTATATTGCATCTATTGATTTATGCAATTTGTATCTATCAAATGTATATTGCATCTATTGATCTATGGAATTTGTATCTATCAAATGTATATTGCATCTATTGATCTATGTAATTCATATCTATCAAATGTATATTGCATCTTTTGATCTATGTAATTCGTATCTATCTATCAAATATATATAGCATCTATTGATCTATGTAATTGGTATCTATCAAATGTATATTGCATCTATTGATCTATGCAATTTGTATCTATCAAATGTATATTGCATCTTTTGATCTATGTAATTCGTATCTATCAAATGTAAATTGCATCTTTTGATCTATGTAATTGGTATCTATCAAATGTATATTGCATCTTCTGATCTATGTAATTGGTATCTATCAAATGTATATTGCATCTATTGATCTATGCAATTCATATCTATCAACTGTATATTGCATCTATTGATCTATGGAATTCGTATCTATCAAATGTATATTGCATCTATTGATCTATGTAATTCATATTTATCAAATGTATATTGCATCTTTTGATCTATGTAATTCGTATCTATCAAATGTATATTGCATCTTTTGATCTATGTAATTCGTATCTATCAAATGTAAATTGCATCTTTTGATCTATGTAATTCGTATCTATCAAATGTATATTGCATCTTTTGATCTATGTAATTGGTATCTATTAAATGTATATTGCATCTATTGATCTATGTAATCTATGTATCTATCTATCTATCAAATATATCGATCTCGTGGCCGGACTGCTTTGTGACAGCCACTTGTGTTTCGGCCAAATTTGAAGTAGGAGGACAGACCAAGCATCTTCTTCCATCTCCCTGTTCCGAAAATCAAGGCCATATAGACCTCCCCCGATAGGGGGAGTAACAGGTATTAAACTGCTAAGAATAGTACTACTTAACACACCATGAGTCCCAGACCGCATGTCTTATTGTTATACTCTGTCAGGGAAATTATTTATCTATCAAATCTATCTATTTATCTATCTATCGAATCTATCTAACTATCAATCGTATCTATCAAATATATTGCATCTATTGATCTATGTAAGGGCATACAAATAATATATAAAAGCAAATAGTATGTAAATACAATTGCTTCTCCAATTTAGTCTTCAGTAGAAACCTGTAAACCAATATTTAAATGATACAACATTTAAAAGTTATAAGGTAAGGGAACCTAATAGTTAGGGTTTTAAACAGCACTCATTCCCAATATTGTTACTTAAAAAATTGAATTTTTAATATAATTATAGTTAAAAAGGAAAAACACCTTAGAAAAGTACCCACTAATTCGCTGTACACCTTGTCCCCCTGTTTCCTGGCCGATGGCAGCTCTCTCGGCTTCAGGCGGCAGGGACAAGGGACAGCAAGTTTAAAACCAACAAATTGTGCACAAAAGTGCTTGCAGAGAGCACAAACGGCTGTACTATTCAGCCTTTGGCAATGTGGTAAGTCAAGCCGAGGCCCGGGTGCCACCCTCTTATGTAGTGCTTGTTAGCGGTCTCTTGGCCAATCATATGTGTCCCTTATAGAAAGCCCTTTCCTTAGCCAATAAGAAGCTGTATGTTAGGGGCGTATGGGAAAGCTTGGATTTAATCGGTATTGCAGTGTTACCCTGAGCACCAAAGATTTGTTAACAAATATTTATGTTACCGACTCTGTTATATTCGTTAAATGTGGTTCATGTCATATGCAAAAACCCTGTTAAGCGGACATAGTAATCCGCTGTGTATAATCACAAATAAGGTCTGTTGAGATTGAAAATCTTGGCAGTTTGATATAAATCTGTTTTCTGTGCATAATTGTTTGAGAGCATTACGGTTTATATATTGTATATTTTATAATATATGTTGTGTTACATAGGAAATGTTCTGTGTTAGCAAATTATGAACCGACTGTGATGGAAAAAATATATATAATCGAAGATCCTCTCCTAAATACATATTATGGGTACTATCTTTCATTAAAATATGGTCAGTACTGACTTTATTTTTTTTTTTTTTTTTTACAAAAATGCTTTATTTTTGCCATGTGTATTGCCATCTATATTGAGAACTACTGTGCATAATATGGAGGCATTATATTAAATTATCTGGCAGCCATTTTGTTTTACGCAAAAATTTCGAAAATCTATTTTCTCTGCAACCACTTATGTTAGAACTGTGAAACTTGCTGTATAACCTTATATTGTGACCTAGATACACAGTTGTTCATGTTGATGGAATTAGTTACAAGCTGTGGCAGCCATATTGATTTACGTGAACATTTCAAAAATGTGATTTCTTGTTTTTTTTTTTGTTTTTTTTTTTAAGTTTTAAAAGTTTTATTCATCGTTGTAAACAAAAGAAACATTGTTGGGAGACACAGCTCCCATACCATACAATTCTATTATGTCATAGATTCACATTATTACATATCAAATAAAATTGACAGTTATCCTAACTGTATAATTGTTTTTCAATTTCTTACTACTTACATTATCTTGACCGTAGTAAGGGAAGGGAAGTAAAAAGGGAAAAGAAAAAGAGCAGAAAATAAAAAAAAATCAAAACATAAGAAGGAAGATCATTGTCCTTTGATTGCATTAATCTGCTAGAAAAAAGCCTCCTCTCCTAATTATAAACTTATTACAATATTCAATACATATGTTCTTCTTGTCAATCTAATTAACAACAACTACAGACCTAGTGAGGAATGGACCAATAGGTAGAGAGAATTGACTAATAGTTGAAGGAAAAGAAGTTTAAGAAGAAAGGGAGAAAAAAAGAAGAGAGCACCCTTCTTCTTCACAGAAGGGCCCTAATGATATATAAACTGTTACCTTTACCTAATTCTCAAGAATCTTCGTCCTCCTTATTGTATGTCGTTTATCTCATTTAGGGTATAATTTAGACTGGTAAAATATTCTGCACCAAAAGTACTCTTGACAAGTATATCGAGAGATACGTCTATCGATTAAATCTCCTCTATTACTTGAAGGTATGAACGTCTACCAATTCCCATTATCTCTTGTATAATTTAAATTAACTTATATTATCACGAGCCTATATTATAAGGGAGGTAGAGGTGGACATGAGAATCAAATAGGGAGGAGAGGGGGGGGGGGGGAAGGGAGGGGAAAGAAAAAAAAAAAAAAAAAAAAAAAAAAGGGGGGGGGGGGGGGGAGGGGAGAAGAGAGGGAGGAGAGGGCGGAGTGGTGGAAGGGAACAAATCCCACCATTCCCTTATTCATTGCCGAGCCATAGTCTAGGGCAGAGACCACGTTCTATTTGGTGTTGCAGCCAGGGGGAAGATTTAAAGTATAACACCACCTGTTTTTGTAGATCCATAGGGAGTGAGATAATGTAGATCTTCCATTTACTGAAAAATCTAGAAACTTGTTTGGGGTTAGTAGCTCTTATATTATATTGCTCCAGCACCATTTGATACTGAACCTCTTTCAAGAAATCTGTGAATTTGAGTGGTTTATGGTTCCTCCAATTCCTTAAAATTAGATTACGGGCTGTCAGAACCAATACATTGATAAATCTATTATTAGGAAGGGCAATGTTGTATTTACATAAAAACAGTACCTGAAGTAACGTCAGTTTAACCTTAGTCCCCATTATCTTGGAGGCCCAGAAATTAATCTTCTGCCAAAATTGGAAAATTTTTGGGCAAGCCCAAAAAGCATGAACATAATCTGTGCATTCCTTACTACATTTAGGACAGTACCTACTTTCCCAATTCCATTTTGCCAGCCTAGCTGGAGTAAGATAAGCCCTATTTATTAATTTTAAGTGGGATTCTTTCCATGTATGCATATAAGTTGCCCTAGCTGCCAATGAGAAGCTCTGAGTAATAACCTCACTTTCTACTCTCAGTTTTTCTTTTGCCCATTTTGTTGAAATATCTGCAAGGTTATTCTGGCCCCCCGATTTCATTATAGCATGGTATACTTGGGAAATCGAATTAACCCCACCACGATATTGTGAGATTATATGTTTCAGATATTTAGTATCTATCCCCGGTCCTGAATCTGATCTCAATTTCTCCACCCAGTGCCTAATTTGCAAATATGCAAAGAAACTCGACCTAGGGAGATGAAATTGCTGAACAATGTTCTCAAACGAACGGAGCCTCAAGTTTTCACCTTCACATATCTGTATTACATAATTCACTCCACATTTAGCCCATAGCTCAAAAACCGAAGGTTCACAAGCAATTGGGAAACTCGGGTTACCAATTAAAGGTAGAAATTCTGATTTTCTGAAGTCTACTCCCAATTCCTTACATATTTTCTGCCATGCATATACAATATATTTAAAAGTAAGCATCTTATAAACTTGATCTGGAAGTTTATTTGCCGTATGATGAAGGATCGACTTTAGACTGAAGGGTTTTATCAATGCAGATTCTATCTCGTAAAATGAGATCAAACCCTTTTCAGTAATCCAATCCAGGGCAAATTTGGCTACTGTAGCATAGTTGTAGAATTTTATATTGGGGCACGCCATGCCTCCAAAAACTTTAGGGAGTGTTAATTTAAATAATGAGATCCGTGGTTTCTTGCCCTGCCAAATAAACTGGTTAAATGCCCTGTTGAGGGTATCTAGGTCTTTCTTGTATAGCAAAAGCGGAAGATTCTGCAAGAAATATAAGAGTTTAGGGAATAACACCACTTTAATTAACATAATTCGAGCAGTAAGGGATAAAGGGAGGTTACCCCAGTTCTGCAATTTCAGAGCCAAGCCCTTAATGCACTTCTTAAAGTTCAGCTCATACCACCTATTGGGGTCCCTACTCAAAGTAATACCTAAATACGTTATCTGGGTAGCTTCTAAGAATGGATGATTACAGGGGATTGTAGGTTTGCGAATCCACATGATCTCTGATTTATCGTAATTGATTTTATATCCTGAGAAGGAGCTGAAAAGATTACATAGTTCCAATAATCGGGGGATAGCGATCCTTGAATTACTGAGAAATAGCAGAAGATCGTCTGCGAACAGAGACAGAACTAGCTTATGTCCTCCCAATTGAATACCCCGAATTTCTCGCCTTAAAAGAATTGCAAGAGGTTCAAGAGATAAGTTAAAGAGAAATGGGGACAAAGGGCACCCCTGGCGAGTACCCCGCCCCAGAGTAATTCTCTCAGTCTGTTCCCCATTAACTATGAGTGTAGAGGTTGGCCCCTTATATAATTGTGTGATGAAATGTTGAAAAGAACCGGTTATACCAAATTTTCCTAATGCTGTTATCAGGTGATCCCATATAATGGAATCGAAAGCTTTTTCAGCGCCGATTGTGAGTATAGCAAGATCTGGTTTGGGGGAGGCCCTATGTCTTTCTGTTTTATTCCAAAAGAAATCTAGGACTAATTGTAATTTCCTAAGATTTTTAACGGGATTCCTACCCGTCATGAAACCCGTCTGATCTGGGTGAACCAAGTCTCCCAAAGAAGCTTTCAGTCTATTAGCCAGGATATATGTTAGAATTTTATAGTCCTGGTTCAGAAGCGATATGGGCCTGTATGATGTGGTTAGCTCTAGATCTTTGCCTTTTTTGGGAATTAAAACTACGTTGGAAGCCGCAAATAGAGTAGATTGCGGTTTGTTCCTGATAAAGTAATCGTTAAATAAGTTAACTAGGACCATTGGGATCTGATCTGGAAGTAGTTTATAAAATTCTGCTGGCAGAGAGTCTGGCCCCGGGGTTTTCCCTAACTTCAACTTCTGAATAGCCTTTACAATTTCTTCCACAGTAAAGGGTTTGTTCAATTCTAAAAGGTCCTCTTTCTTAATTTGGGGCAAGGATAACCCTTGCCAGAACTGCTGTTTTGAAACAAAATTAATCTGTTTCTCCGCATATAGTTCTTGGTAAGTCTGAAAGAAAGCTTCTCTGATTGATAAGGGGTCGGTGACTCTTCTATTCCTATAGTTAATTGCTGAAATATAATTCTTCTGCTGTCTGATCTTGACTATCCTTGCTAAGTATTTAGCTGAAACCCCATGTACCCCAGAATATAAGGCCTTCAACTTTAGATCTTCTGAAACGGAATGTTGTTTAAGAAAGAGATCGTACATAGCTTTGCTATCTTTATATTTTTGCCATTGTTCAGGCGAGGGATTAACCAGATATCTCCTATAGTTGTTGGTTAAAGTGTTTGCTAACTGCTCCTCCCTTTTCCCCCATATTGCCCTCATTTTTGCTGTATACGCCTTAATCTCCCCTCTGAAAACTGCTTTCGCGGTTTCCCAGAGGATTTCTGGCTTATCAATATAGTCTAGATTATCACTCACAAATTGATACCATCTCTTTTGAATCCATTTTTTAAAATGGGAATTGTTATAAAGATATTGGGGAAAGAAAAACTTGTTTGCTGCCGAGGCTTTACCACTTAGACCCAGCTCTAAGGAGATGATAGCGTGATCAGAGATCACGATATCCTGAATTTCTGCCCGCATTTTAAATTTCAGCATATTCTTTGCAACTAGAAAATAATCAATCCTCGAAAACGAGGCATGTGACCAAGAGGCACAAGTATACTCCCGACAGTCCGGGTTCTGTACTCGCCAAATATCTTGTAAAACTAAACTTTTAGTAAATCTTTGAAGAATATCTGCTCCCCTAGCTTTCCTCAGCACCCTCCTGGTCTTAGATCTGTCCAATACCTGGGAGAAGGCCATATTGAAATCACCAATAACTGTTAGATTTTTCCCCGAGTGCAGAAACAATTTTAATCTTAGTTCTTCCCAAAAACTTTTATCTAGCAGATTGGGGCCATATACATTACAGAAAATAAATTTAACACCATTTACTACTATTTCCAAAATGTGGTACCTCCCATTCTGATCATTTTCTATCATTATAATTTGATAGTCCAATTGCTTATGAATTAATATGGCTAAACCTCTCTTAGATTTATCATATGGTGTGAATAATACCTCCTCAACCCATTTGCTTTTAAGTTTGATAGCCTCCTTAGGTCTAAGATGGGTTTCTTGCATAAAAACTATATCAGGATTTTGGAGTCCTAGATGTCTAATAACCAATTTCCTTTTACTTGGGGATGAAATCCCTCCAATGTTCCAAGATAAAAGTTTTAACTTAACCATTTAAGCCATTTGGGTGGTGAAAAAAAGGGAAAGGGAGACAAAAAAAAAAAAAAAGGGAGGGGGGGAGGAAAACGACTTTAAAAGTATACACAAAGAATAAAAAAGTAAATGTTTATAAAATAAAAGGGGAAGGGTAAGAGAGGGGTCCCCCCCCTCCCTCCCCGCCAATGACACTACTATTCCACCTTTCCACGCCTCTAGATCATCTGTGATTAAATTCCCATGGACAAAATCAACTACCTGTATCCGATTTGTCTCCATCTCTTTAGAGATCACCATTGTTCCCATTTTTCCTCTCTTTTTGATTCATTTAATCGAAATATATACATTAATTAAATTCCTATACTCTGACAGAATGACTTAATCTCTTCAGGCTTTGTAAAATTATAAGTTTCACCATCTTTCTCTAACATCACCTTAGCTGGATAAACTAATCTTGCCTTGAGATTGGCTTTAATCAAGCGAGAACAGTATGGAGCCATTTCCCTGCGCTTGCTTTGGGTCTCTAAAGAAAAATCTTGAAATAATAAAATTTTATTGTTTCCTATCATGATGTTATTGTTCTTACGATATAGTCTAAGGATATGGAATTTGTCTTGGAAATTTAAAAATTTAATGATCACAACTCTAGGTCTTGAGTGTCCCTCTAAGTTTCTTCTGGGCTGGCCTAATCTATGGGCTCTCTCTATCGGTATCCTTACATTCTCTATATTGCTACCTACTAGTTTTGGAAGCTGGATGGCAGCAAAATTAATCAGATCTTGGTACTCCGGAGTTTCCGGTAGTCCTACAACCCTTAAGTTGTTGCGCCTCGCCCTATCCTCTAATTCCTCGATTTTACCTTGCATCACTGAGAGTTTAACATCGTGTGCATTGACCATCTGGTCTTGTACTATAAATCTGTCTTCTACATCAGATACTCTTGTCTCTACATCATTTATGCGGATCGAAAATTGTTTAATTTCAATTGTAACAGTTGCCATTTCTGATTTTAAAGCTTCAAATTGTGGCATCACCAGATCTGAGATCTGTTGAATTAGTAGCACATTATCTGGACCACTCGCCCCTGTTTCATTTGGATTAAATATCTCTGAGCTACTCTCATTAGGTTTGAGCTTTTTTTCTCTTGATTTGGGTGGCATATTGGGTGGGGTGGATTTAGTATGTGAAATAAATCTTTCCATGTATTAAGTGAGTGAGTGACAAAAATTAAGCTAGATCCTGCATAAAATATCTATAGTTGGAATGTAATACTCTGTCTTGATCTTGGATCCTTTTAAGTGAGTTTAAAGTCTATATCCGGTTAGGATATGTTACAGAAAAAGTGTATTTGTGCTAAAAAAGGCACACAGTCTAGCAATATCACCAAGCTAGAACAAATCACGCAATGTGTAAAAGTGTCTTTCTTTATCTCAAAATGTGTGTGTTCAAGGGAAAAGGGTGAAAAGGAAAAAGAGACAGCAAGGCATGCATCAGAAAAAACATTCTGTATACATAATCTACTTAACCTAAAAAACAATTATTGTGAAAAGGAAACCCTCTAACTTTTTACTATATTTAAAAAAACGGGTGGATATGTGAATGCCACCTACAGAAAAATATATTGATCTCAGTCTGCTAATTCCCAATATAAATAACAAGAATAGTTATATTGTCTGAAAAAATTGTTAATTGCTATAGAAAAACAGTCTAGAATACCCTCTATCAAAAGGTTATTATACTCAAGACCAGATGCAAAGGCCTTTAAACCAACCTTTGTGGATTTATCAGACTCTTTTCCCTGCAGAAGGATTTATATCATAAAAAGCCTCATAACACTTAGCAAAGAAACTTTCTCAAGCAAACAATAACTGTTGAACAGAGTTATCAAATCAGATATAAACCACAGCGATTGTTATCTCAATATATATCAAGAAAACTTGTTACACACATAATCAGCTCTAGGGTCTTTTTGTATAGAATGGACACATTGTGGGATACAATTTATCTAGTACTCTAAAAGGTGTGAGGTGTATTCCAAACTTATCAGAGTCAATAGCTTCTGGGACCCTTAGCCTTAATTTTCCAGTTATCTTCTAAGCACCTTGGACCCACCAAATCACTTGATTATATATATTAGGTGTTAGAATGGTAGTTATTACTTTGTGAGTCTCCACGGTCCGTTTTTATTTCAGAGAGGCCTCTTTCCCTTTTCCGGATTATAAGACCGGAGAGTGTCTCTCTAATGTGTCCCAGATATTAAATGTCCCCAAGAGCCAAAATTTAAACAGTCCAAGTTCGTAGAACAAAGTGTGTAAAGATAATAATTGCCCTTTGCTTTTAGAGTGGATTAAAGCCCCTTTAACCTCGCTAGATATAACTTTTGTAGCAAGTTTTAAGGGAACAGTTCTTGGCTTGACCAAACTTGAGATGATACAGAGACAATCTTACCAAACCGGAGCAGTGGAGACCTTGCCCCTGTTACCAGCTCCACTCATGCGTCCTCTCTCCTTCGAGTCTCCTGTGTTCTCAGTTGTTCAGATTCTCAGCTCCGCTGGTACCTGCCTCCCGCATACAGCACTTCCTGCAAGAGAGTTTCGCCGTACTGCCAATCGGGTCTCAGCGTCCTCACGCTGCCAAGCCTCACTTTGGTCCTTGGATGTTCAGGCTTACGGCTATGCGGAACTACGCCTCCAGCATGCGGGAGTATCCTGACTGAGATAGTGAGGTGCGCCTAGCTCTTCTGGCGAAAGGGATTACCGGTCACAGTAAGTAACGAGGCCACTGAACTCGGACACCTCCATGATCTGTGCCTCCACAACAGCAACTCTGTCCCCCTTCCTTTGGCCGTTATCTTTTAGGCTGGTTCCACCACACTGTTTGTATGTCTTTAGGCCCAGTAGATATGTGCGAGAACGCTGCCTGGCGTAATGACTCTGCTCCTGAGTCCGTCTGCAATTGAGGAGCCGGCTTCTGCAAAAGGATATCCAGACCAGATAGGTTCTCTCTGGCCAAGGATAAGCGCAGGTGGGGGGTGATCGATATTGCCCTTCAGTTTAGAGCAGCGTGCCAGCATCCATCTTGCTGCTAGCTCCTTCCCTTCCGGTTCCTCCGGTCAGTACTGACTTAATGATCAGTTCACATGTATTACGTCTGTGTTTCAAAAGTAAGTTCGCCGTTAATGGTATTGAGGTGGATAGGAATAGTACATGTAGGCTCACTGGTTTTGTTCTCTTTTCTGTTGTCTCAAATATATTGACTTGCACGGATAAAGATCAAACCCACTAATCTACGTGATTTTTCCATAGAAGAGCTATTCATAGTTTATAGCTCTGTCGAAACCATATAATACAATATTAGATAGTCCAGTCATATATGTGCAAAAAATAGTATGCAGTTAGTATTCATATTTATATCAAACCCTATTTCCCTGAGTAACAACAGCGGATATTGAGCCCAATTAATATGCTTTTATCTAACATATCTACAACATTAAAAAGGACATTAAAATGGCATGTTATATTTCAACAGAACATAGGATTGAACTGGCTCTTCTATATAAATACAATTTTAATCCCAGCAAAGTGGTTAAATATGTACGGTAGTTAAAGCCCCATTCAGAAGCAGGAAGTCTGTCATGTTCAGAAACGGCAACAGATGATTGGCTAGGTCGTGAAACCTACTGATTGTGGACCGGCTGTGCCCTGCACAGGAGCTGCATATAGAAGTGGGACTTTACCTATGCATTTAACCCTATCGTGAGAGATCAATAATATCAGGTAATAAAATTCAAGGGTCACTACAAAGACATTTAAAAATATGGGCTGGTTCATTGTTTCTCCCACAGTGATTATCATTGGTAGTGCATCTGAAAATGTTATGTCTGTTAAAAAGAAAGGTTCTTTTCACAAAATTAGGTTATTTTTCTCAGATGCAACTGTCACTATACATTTATACTGCAGAAATAGGTGTCTGCTAGGCCAAGGTAGGGGAGATGCAAGTACAAAGTAAAGACATTGATAAACATAAAAAATAACAAAAAAAACGTTTTCCAGCTAAAACTGAAAGTTTAACAACTGTTTAAAATGACCAGTAAAGTCAAAATTACACCTCTATGATTCTGACAGAGCATGCAATATTAAACAACCTTTCAATTTACCTTTAATAATAATCTATAATGTTCCTTATTTTCTTGGTATCCTTTGTTGACGAGTAAACCTAGGCTCATGAGCAGCAATGCACTACTGGGAAGCTAGCTGGTGATTGGTGTTGGCGCATATAGGTTTTGTTCTAACAGCAAAAGTCAATCTATTTGAAACTCTTATTTCCGTCAATAGATTGATTATGGACTTAACTTTAAGCTATGTGGGCTAATTTTGCCTTAGTTTTCCCCCAATCTCTATATAAGTTGGTGGGAGCTATCAAGTTTTTTCAACAATAAACTCCTTCAGAATAAAATGAACGCATACAAACTATACAGGGAGTGCAGAATTATTAGGCAAAGGAGTATTTTAACCACATCATCCTCTTTATGCATGTTGTCTTACTCCAAGCTGTATAGGCTCGAAAGCCTACTACCAATTAAGCATATTAGGTGATGTGCATCTCTGTAATGAGAAAGGGTGTGGTCTAATGACATCAACACCCTATATCAGGTGTACATAATTATTAGGCAACTTCCTTTCCTTTGGCAAAATGGGTCAAAAGAAGGACTTGACAGGCTCAGAAAAGTAAAAAATAGTGAGATATCTTGCAGAGGGATGCAGCACTCTTAAAATTGCAAAGCTTCTGAAGTGTGATCATCGAACAATCAAACGTTTCATTCAAAATAGTCAACATGGTCGTGTGGAAGAACCAAGGCGCAAAATAACTGCCCATGAACTGAGAAAAGTCAAGCGTGCAGCTGCCAAGATGCCACTTTCCACCAGTTTGGCCATATTTCAGAGCTGCAACATCACTGGAGTGCCCAAAAGCACAAGGTGTGCAATACTCAGAGACATGGCCAAGGTAAGAAAGGCTGAAAGACGACCACCACTGAACAAGACACACAAGCTGAAACATCAAGACTGGGCCAAGAAATATCTCAAGACTGATTTTTCTAAGGTTTTATGGACTGATGAAATGAGAGTGAGTCTTGATGGGCCAGATGGATGGGCCCGTGGCTGGATTGGTAAAGGGCAGAGAGCTCCAGTCCGACTCAGACGCCAGCAAGGTGGAGGTGGAGTACTGGTTTGGGCTGGTATCAAAGATGAACTTGTGGGGCCTTTTCGGGTTGAAGATGGAGTCAAGCTCAACTCCCAGTCCTACTGCCAGTTTCTGGAAGACACCTTCTTCAAGCAGTGGTACAGGAAGAAGTCTGCATCCTTCAAGAAAAACATGATTTTCATGCAGAACAATGCTCCATCACACGCGTCCAAGTACTCCACAGCGTGGCTGGCAAGAAAGGGTATAAAAGAAGAAAATCTAATGACATGGCCTCATTGTTCACCTGATCTGAACCCCATTGAGAACCTGTGGTCCATCATCAAATGTGAGATTTACAAGGAGGGAAAACAGTACACCTCTCTGAACAGTGTCTGGGAGGCTGTGGTTGCTGCTGCACGCAATGTTGATGGTGAACAGATCAAAACACTGACAGAATCCATGGATGGCAGGCTTTTGAGTGTCCTTCCAAAGAAAGGTGGCTATATTGGTCACTGATTTGTTTTTGTTTTGTTTTTGAATGTCAGAAATGTATATATGTGAATGTTGAGATGTTATATTGGTTTCACTGGTAAAAATAAATAATTGAAATGGGTATATATTTGTTTTTTGTTAAGTTGCCTAATAATTATGCACAGTAATAGTCACCTGCACACACAGATATCCCCCTAAAATAGCTATAACTAAAAACAAACTAAAAACTACTTCCAAAACTATTCCGCTTTGATATTAATGAGTTTTTTGGGTTCATTGAGAACATGGTTGTTGTTAAATAATAAAATTAATCCTCAAAAATACAACTTGCCTAATAATTCGGCACTCCCTGTATATATATATATATATATATATATATATATATATATATATATATATATATATACACACGCATATGTGTTGGTGTGTATATTTATTTTTTATACCCAAACTTGAGGCCAGGGAGTTTTTTTACATATCTTAATTCTAATTATAAGGGTCTTAAAGGGATAGTCTAGTCAAAACCAAACCTGCACGGTTTACATAGAGCACGCAACTCCAAGCAACCCTCCAATCTACTTCCCTTATCAAACCTTCTTCATTCTCTTGGCATCTCCACTTGAATGTAAGCCTAGGAGACGGCTCAACCCTGGTTCAGAGCCTGGGCCGCGCCTGCCTACCGGTGCCTACATTTAGACACCAATCAGAAAGCACCACCCAGGTGCCGAACCAAAAATGGTCCAGCTCCCATTAGCACATTCCTGATTTTTCAAACAAAGATACCAAAAGAACAAAGAAAAATCGACAACAGGAGCAAACTAAAAAGTTGCTCAAAATTGCGTGCCCCATCCGAACCACGAAAGTTCAATCTCGACTTGACTGTCCCCTTAAGTTTTACCAATGAGTATAATAAGATGATGATACCATATCTGAATGTATCTTTGGAAGGTTAAAGTGAATGTAAATCTTCATGCCAAAGTGCCCGGTCCTTTTAAAAATCTGACCAAAAACAGGGGCACTCCCATGCAGAGCTTGCGGTTGTGCAAATGGACTGTTTGCGGTTGTTTGCGGTGCGTTAAACGGGGAGTTTGGTCTGTCACTGTGAAGCGGGCGTAACCCTTACACTACCTGATCGATACAACATCATATCTGATGTTTTAAAGCACGTTATTCCAAACAATTTAGGAATGTTAGGTGATTTATGCCCTTTATGGATTAAAACCAGACTCTGCATCAACTATGTAATTTTCCATGGGAGTTTTGCCATGGATCCCCCTCCGGCATGCCACAGTCCAGGTGTTAGTCCCCTTGAAACAACTTTTCCATCACTATTGTGGCCAGAAAAAGTCCCTGTGGGTTTTAAAATTTGCCTGCCCATTGAAGTCAATGGTGGTTCGCCCAGTTCGCCGGTTTGCAAACATTTGCGGAAGTTCGTGTTCGCTGTTCACGAACGCAAAATTTTAGGTTCGCGACATCACTATATATTATTATATATACATACATAGTGTACATACATACACAGGAAGATAAATAGGTAGGTATATAGATAGATGATAGATACATAGATAGATATAACATTTTCTTCTTATTAAAGACAATAATGCTATGTAAAGTATTTTTAATAGGATAAAAGGGGTAAGTTTGATTGGAAATGGCTCAAATATATAGATATATGTGTGTGTGTATATTTGTATGTGTTTATGTACACTATCTCAAAAAAGTGAGTAAGCCCCTCACATTTTTGTAAGTATTTTATTATGTCTTTTTATGTGACAACACTGAAGAAATTACACTTTGCTACAATGTAAAGTAGTGAGTGTACAGCCTGTATAACAGTGTAAATTTGATGTCCCCTCAAATTAATTCAACACACAGCCATTAATGTCTAAACCTTTGGCAACTAAAGTAATTACACCCCTAAGTGGAAATGTCCAAATTGGGCCCAATTAGCCATTTTCCCTCCCCGGTGTCATGTGACTCATTAGTGTTACAAGGTCTCAGTTGTGAATGGGGAGAAGATGTGTTAAATTTGGTGTTATCGCTCCCACACTCTCTTATACTGGTCACTGGAAGTTCAACATGGCACCTCATGGCTAAGAATTCTCTGAGGATCTGAAAAAAAGAATTGTTGCTCTACATAAAGATGGCCTAGGCTATAAGAAGATTGCCAAGACCCTGAAACTAAGCTGCAGCATGGTGGGCAACACCATACAGCAGTTTCACAGGACAGGTTCCACTCAGAACAGGCCTCACCATGGTCGACCAAAGAAATTAAGTGCACATGCCGCCATCCTCCTCCTGGTCCAGCATCTTCAGCCACGTCAACCACTGCTGTCCTCCTTGCCCCCTCTCAACCATCCGCCACTCAGACTCTCTTACGTAGCAGTTCCTGGTCATCTGCCCATAGTCAGGTGTCTGTCAAGGACATGTTTGAGTGTAAGAAGCCAATTTCCCAAAGTCACCCCCTTGCCAGCTGGCTTGTCTGACCTCTTATTTGTATCTATTGGGACATCGCAGTGGAAGGTACCCGGCCGAAATTTCTTTTCACAAAATGCAAACCCCAATCTGTACTCAATTGTGTGAAAGGAAGTAATGGCATGTCTGGCACACAGCGTTGGGGCAAGGGTCCATCTGACCACTGATAGCTGGTCTGCAAAGCATGGTCAGGGCAGGTATATCACCTACACTGTGCATTGGGTAAACCTGCTGATGGCTGACAAGCATGGAATGCGTGGCTCTGCAGAGGAGTTGTTGACACCGCCACGACTTGCAGGCAGGCCTGCTGCTACCTCCTCTACTCCTCCTACTCCATCCTCTTCCATAACCTCTTCCTCGGCTGAGTCCTCTTCTGCTGCTGCCTCTTGCTCCACATCAACGGCACCCCCCAGCTCCCCAGGTACTATTCAACATCCCAGATATGGCAGTGTCACGCCGTCTTGGGGTTGACTTGCCTGAAAGCAGAGAGTCACACCGCACCAGTACTCCTGTCCACCCTGAACGCACAGGTGGATCAGTGGCTGACTCCGCACCAACTGGAGATTGGCAAAGTTGTTTCTGACAATGGAAGTAATTTGGTGGCAGCATTGAAATTGGGCAAGTTCACACATGTGCCGTGCATGGCACATGTGTGTAATCTGATTGTACAACACTTTGTGCATAAGTACCCAGGCTAACAGGACGTCCTGAAGCAGGCCAGGAAGGTGTGTGGCCATTTCAGGCGTTCCTACGCAGCCATGGCGCACTTGTCAGATATCCAGCGGTGAAACAACCTGTCAGTGAGGCGCTTGATTTGCGACAGCCCGACACATTGGAATTCAAAACTTCTAATGTTCAACCGCCTGCTACAACAAGAAAAAGCTGTTAACGAGTATTTGTATGATCGGGGTGCTAGGACAGCCTCTGGGGAGCTGGGGATTTTTTTGCCACGTTACTGGACGCTCATTCGCAATGCCTGTAGGCTTATGCGTCCTTTTGAGGAGGTGACAAACCTAGTCAGTCGCACCGAAGGCACCATCAACGACATCATACCATTTGTTTTCTTCCTGGAGCGTGCCCTGTGAAGAGTGCTGGATCAGGCGTGAAGAGGAAGAGTTGTGGTCTCCATCAGCACCAGAAACAGCCTTATCAGCATCGGTTGCTGGACCAGCGGCAGTGCAGGAAGAGGATCTATGGAATTCGTATATATAAAATGTATATTGCATCTTTTGATCTATGTAATTCGTATCTATCAAATGTATATTGCATCTATTGATCTATGGAATTCGTATCTAGCAAATGTATATTGCATCTATTGATCTATGTAATTCATATCTATCAAATGTATATTGCATCTTTTGATCTATGTAATTCGTATCTATCTATCAAATGTATATTGCATCTATTGATCTATGTAATTCGTATCTATCAAATGAATATTGCATCTTTTTTGATCCATGTAATTCGTATCTATCAAATGTATATTTCATCTTTTTATCTATGTAATTCGTATCTATCAAATGTAAATTGCATCTTTTGATCTATGTAATTCGTATCTATCAAATGTATATTGCATCTTCTGATCTATGTAATTGGTATCTATAAAATGTATATTGCATCTATTGATCTATGCAATTCATATCTATCAAATGTATATTGCATCTATTGATCTATGGAATTTGTATCTATCAAATGTATATTGCATCTATTGATCTATGTAATTCATATCTATCAAATGTATATTGCATCTATTGATCTATGCAATTCATATCTATCAAATGTATATTGCATCTTTTGATCTATGTAATTCGTATCTATCAAATGTATATTGCATCTTTTGATCTATGTAATTCGTATCTATCAAATGTAAATTGCATCTTTTGATCTATGTAATTCGTATCTATCAAATGTATATTGCATCTTTTGATCTATGTAATTGATATCTATCAAATGTATATTGCATCTATTAATCTATGTAATCTATGTATCTATCTATCTATCAAATATATCGATCTCGTGGCCGGACTGTTTTGTGACAGCCACTTGTGTTTCGGCCAAATTTGAAGTAGGAGGACAGACCAAGCATCTTCTTCCATCTCCCTGTTCCGAAAATCAAGGCCATATAGACCTCCCCGATAGGGGGAGTAACAGGTATTAAACTGCTAAGATTAGTACTACTTAACACACCATGAGTCCCAGACCGCATGTCTTATTGTTATACTCTGTCAGGGAAATTATTTATCTATCAAATATATCTATTTATCTATCGATTCTATCTAACTATCAATCGTATCTATCAAATATATTGCATCTATTGATCTATGTAAGGGCATACAAATAATATATAAAAGCAAATAGTATGTAAATACAATTGCTTCTCCAATTTAGTCTTCAGTAGAAACCTGTAAACCAATATTTAAATGATACAACATTTAAAAGTTATAAGGTAAGGGAACCTAATAGTTAGGGTTTTAAACAGCACTCATTCCCAATATTGTTACTTAAAAAATTGAATTTTTAATATAATTATAGTTAAAAAGGAAAAACACCTTAGAAAAGTACCCACTAATTCGCTGTACACCTTGTCCCCCTGTTTCCTGGCCGATAGCAGCTCCCTCGGCTTCAAGTGGCAGGGGCAAGGGACAGCAAGTTTAAAACCAACAAATTGTGCACAAAAGTGCTTGCAGAGAGCACAAACGCGTTTCGGCTGTACTATTCAGCCTTTGGCAATGTGGTAAGTCAAGCCGAGGCCCGGGTGCCACCCTCTTATGTAGTGCTTGTTAGCGGTCTCTTGGCTAATCATATGTGTCCCTTATAGAAAGCCCTTTCTTTAGCCAATAAGAAGCTGTATTTTAGGGGCGTATGGGAAAGCTTGGATTTAATTGGTATTGCAGTGTTACCCTGAGCACCAACGATTTGTTAACAAATATTTATGTTACCGACTCTGTTATATTCGTTAAATGTGGTTCATGTCATATGCAAAAACCCTGTTAAGCGGACATAATAATCCACTGTGTATAATCACAAATAAGGTCTGTTGAGATTGAAAATCTTGGCAGTTTGATATAAATCCGTTTTCTGTGCATAATTGTTTGAGAGCATTACGGTTTATATATTGTATATTTTATAATATATGTTGTGTTACATAGGAAGTGTTCTGTGTTAGCAAATTATGAACCGACTGTGATGGAAAAAATATATATAATCGAAGATCCTCTCCTAAATACATATTATGGGTACTATCTTTCATTAAAATATGGTCAGTACTGACTTAATGATCAGTTCACATGTATTACGGCTGTGTTTCAAAAGTAAGTTTGCCGTTAATGGTATTGAGTTGGATAGGAATAGTACATGTAGGCTCACTGGTTTTGTTCTCTTTTCTGTTGTCTCAAATATATTGACTTGCATGGATAAAGATGAAACCCACTAATCTACGTGACTTTTCAATAGAAGAGCTATTCATAGTTTATAGCTCTGTCGAAACCATATAATACAATATTAGATAGTCCAGTCATATATGTGCAAAAAATAGTATGCAGTTAGTATTCATATTTATATCAAACCCTATTTCCCTGAGTAACAACAGCGGATATTGAGCCCAATTAATACGCTTTTATCTAACATATATACAACATTAAAAAGGACATTAAAAGGGCATGTTATATTTCAACAGAACATAGGATTGAACTGGCTCTTCTATATAAATACAATTTTAATACCAGCAAAGTGGTTAAATATGTAGTTAAAGCCCCATTCAGAAGCAGGAAGTCTGTCATGTTCAGAAACGGCAACAGATGATTGGCTAGGTCGTGAAACCTACTGATTGTGGTCCGGATGTGCCCTGCACAGGAACTGCATATAGAAGTGGGACTTTACCTATGCATTTAACCCTATCGTGAGAGATCAATAATATCAGGTAATAAAATTCAAGGGTCACTACAAAGACATTTAAAAATATGGGCTGGTTCAATGCTTCTCCCACAGTGATTATCATTGGTAGTACATCTGAAAATGTTATGTCTGTTAAAAAGAAAGGTTCTTTTCACAAAATTAGGTTATTTTTCTCAGATGCAACTGTCACTATACATTTATACTGCAGAAATAGGTGTCTGCTTGGCCAAGGTAGGGGAGATGCAAGTACAAAGTAAAGACATTGATAAACATAAAAAATAACAAATAAAATGTTTTCCAGCTAACACTGAAAGTTTAACAACTGTTTAAAATGACCAGTAAAGTCAAAATTACACCTCTATGATTCTGACAGAGCATGCAATATTAAACAACCTTTCAATTTACCTTTAATAATAATCTATAATGTTCCTTATTTTCTTGGTATCCTTTGTTGACGAGTAAACCTAGGCTCATGAGCAGCAATGCACTACTGGGAAGCTAGCTGGTGATTGGTGTTGGCGCATATAGGTTTTGTTCTAACAGCAAAAGTCAATCTATTTGAAACTCTTATTTCCGTCAATAGATTGATTATGGACTTAACTTTAAGCTATGTGGGCTAATTTTGCCTTAGTTTTCCCCCAAACTCTATATAAGTTGGTGGGAGCTATCAAGTTTTTTCAACAATAAACTCCTTCAGAATAAAATTAACGCATACAAACTATATATATATATATATATATATATATATATATATATATATATATACAGGGAGTGCATAATTATTAGGCAAGTTGTATTTTTGAGGATTAATTTTATTATTGAACAACAACCATGTTCTCAATGAACCCAAAAAACTCATTAATATCAAAGCTGAATAGTTTTGGAAGTAGTTTTTAGTTTGTTTTTAGTTATAGCTATTTTAGGGGGATATCTGTGTGTGCAGGTGACTATTACTGTGCATAATTATTAGGCATCTTAACAAAAAACAAATATATACCCATTTCAATTATTTATTTTTACCAGTGAAACCAATATAACATCTCAACATTCACAAATATACATTTCTGACATTCAAAAACAAAACAAAAACAAATCAGTGACCAATATAGCTACCTTTCTTTGCAAGGACACTCAAAAGCCTGCCATCCATGGATTCTGTCAGTGTTTTGATCTGTTCACCATCGACATTGCGTGCAGCAGCAACCACAGCCTCCCAGACACTGTTCAGAGAGGTGTACTGTTTTCCCTCCTTGTAAATCTCACATTTGATGATGGACAACAGGTTCTCAATGGGGTTCAGATCAGGTGAACAAGGAGGCCATGTCATTAGATTTTCTTCTTTTATACCCTTTCTTCCCAGCCACGCTGCGGAGTACTTGGACGCGTGTGATGGAGCATTGTCCTGCATGAAAATCATGTTTTTCTTGAAGGATGCAGACTTCTTCCTGTACCACTGCTTGAAAAAGGTGTCTTCCAGAAACTGGCAGTAGGACTGGGAGTTGAGCTTGACTCCATCCTCAACCCGAAAAGGCCCCACAAGCTCATCTTTGATGATACCAGCCCAAACCAGTACTCCACCTCCACCTTGCTGGCGTCTGAGTCGGACTGGAGCTCTCTGCCCTTTACCAATCCAGCCACGGGCCCATCCATCTGGCCCATCAAGACTCACTCTCATTTCATCAGTCCATAAAACCTTAGAAAAATTTCTTGGCCCAGTCTTGACGTTTCAGCTTGTGTGTCTTGTTCAGTGGTGGTCGTCTTTCAGCCTTTCTTACCTTGGCCATGTCTCTGAGTATTGCACACCTTGTGCTTTTGGGCACTCCAGTGATGTTGCAGCTCTGAAATATGGCCAAACTGGTGGCAAGTGGCATCTTGGCAGCTGCACGCTTGACTTTTCTCAGTTCATGGGCAGTTATTTTGTGCCTTGGTTTTTCCACACGCTTCTTGCGACCCTGTTGACTATTTTGAATGAAACGCTTGATTGTTCGATGATCACGCTTCAGAAGCTTTGCAATTTTAAGAGTGCTGCATCCCTCTGCAAGATATCTCACTATTTTTGACTTTTCTGAGCCTGTCAAGTCCTTCTTTTGACCCATTTTGCCAAAGGAAAGGAAGTTGCCTAATAATTATGCACACCTGATATAGGGTGTTGATTTCATTAGACCACACCCCTTCTCATTACAGAGATGCACATCACCTAATATGCTTAATTGGTAGTAGGCTTTCGAGCCTATACAGCTTGGAATAAGACAACATGCATAAAGAGGATGATGTGGTCAAAATACTCATTTGCCTAATAATTCTGCACTCCCTGTATATATACATATTTGTTGGTGTGTATATTTATTTTTTATATCCAAACTGGAGGCCAGGGAGTTTTTTACATATCTTAATTCTAATTATAAGGGTCTTAAAGGGATAGTCTAGTCAAAACCAAACCTGCACGGTTTACATAGAGCACGCAACTCCAAGCAACCCTCCAATCTACTTCCCTTATCAAACCTTCTTCGTTCTCTTGGCATCTCCACTTGAATGTAAGCCTAGGAGATGGCTCAACCCTGGTTCAGAACCTGGGCAGCGCCTGCCTACCGGTGCCTACATTTATACACCAATCAGAAAGCACCACCCAGGTGCCGAACCAAAAATGGTCCAGCTCCCATTAGCACATTCCTGATTTTTCAAACAAAGATACCAAAAGAACAAAGAAAAATCGACAACAGGAGCAAACTAAAAAGTTGCTCAAAATTGCGTGCCCCATCCGAACCACGAAAGTTCAATCTCGACTTGACTGTCCCCTTAAGTTTTACCAATGATTATAATAAGATGATGAAACCATACCTAAATGTATCTTTGGAAGGTTAAAGTGAATGTAAATCTTCATGCCAAAGTGTCTGGTCCTTTAAAAATCTGACCAAAAACAGGGGCACTTCCATGCGGAGCTTGCGGTTGTGCAAATGGGTTGTTTGCGGTGCGTTAAACGGGGAGCTTGGTCTGTCACTGTGAAGCGGGCGTAATCCTTACACTACCTGATCGATACAACATCATACCTGATGTTTTAAAGCACGTTATTCCAAACAATTTAGGAATGTTAGGTGATTTATGCCCTTTATGGATTAAAACCAGACTCTGCATCAACTATGTAATTTTCCATGGGAGTTTTGCCTTGGATCCCCCTCCGGCATGCCACAGTCCAGGTGTTAGTCCCCTTGATACAACTTTTCCATCACTATTGTGGCCAGAAAAAGTCCCTGTGGGTTTTAAAATTTGCCTGCGCATTGAAGTCAATGGCGGTTCGCCCGGTTCGCCGGTTTACAAACATTTGCGGAAGTTCGCGTTCGCTGTTCGCAAAATTTTAGGTTCGCGACATCACTATATATTATTATGTATACACACATACTGTACATACATACACAGGAAGATAAATAGGTAGGTAGATAGATAGATAGATAGATAGATGATAGATACATAGATAGATATAACATTTTCTTCTTATTAAAGACAATAATGCTATGTAAAGTATTTTTAATAGGATAAAAGGGGTAAGTTTGATTGGAAATGGCTCAAATATATAGATATATGTGTTTGTGTATATTTGTATGTGTTTATGTACAGTATCTCAAAAAAGTGAGTAAACCCCTCACATTTTTGTAAGTATTTTATTATGTCTTTTTATGTGACAACACTGAAGAAATGACACTTTGCTACAATGTAAAGTAGTGAGTGTACAGCCTGTATAACAGTGTACATTTGATGTCCCCTCAAATTAATTCAACACACAGCCATTAATGTCTAAACCTTTGGCAACTAAAGTAATTACACCCCTAAGTGGAAATGTCCAAATTGGGCCCAATTAGCCATTTTCCCTCCCCGGTGTCATGTGACTCATTAGTGTTACAAGGTCTCAGTTGTGAATGGGGAGAAGATGTGTTAAATTTGGTGTTATCGCTCCCACACTCTCTCATACTGGTCACTGGAAGTTCAACATGGCACCTCATGGCTAAGAATTCTCTGAGGATCTGAAAAAAAGAATTGTTGCTCTACATAAAGATGGCCTAGGCTATAAGAAGATTGCCAAGACCCTGAAACTAAGCTGCAACATGGTGGGCAAGACCATACAGCAGTTTCACAGGACAGGTTCCACTCAGAACAGGCCTCACCTTCATCGACCAAAGAAATTAAGTGCACATGCTCAGCATCATATCCAGAGGTTTTTTTTTGGGAAATAGACGTATGAGTGCTGCCAGCATTGCTGCAGGGGTTGAAGGGGTGGGGGGTCAGCCTGTCAGTGCTCAGATCATATGCTGCACACTGCATCAAATTGGTCTGCATGGCTGTCATCCCAGAATGAAGCCTCTTCTAAAGATGATGCACAAGAAAGCCCGCAAACAGTTTGCTGAAGACAAGTAGACTAAGGACATGAATTACTGGAAACATGTCCTGTGGTCCGTTGAGACCAAGATAAACTTATTTGGTTCAGATGGTGTCAAGCGTGTGTGGCGGCAACCAGGTGAGGAGTACAAAGACAAGTGTGTCTTGCCCACAGTCAAGCATGGTGGTGGGAGTGCCACGATCTGGGCCTGCATGAGTGCTGCCAGCACTGGGGAGCTACAGTTCATCGAGGGAACCATAAATGCCAACATGTACTGTGACATACTGAAGCAGAGCATGATCCCCTCCCTTGGGAGACTGGGCCACAGGGCAGTATTCAAACATGATAACGACCCCAAACACACCTCCAAGATGACCACTGCCTTGCTAAAGAAGCTAAGGGTAAAGGTGATGGACTGGCCATGCATGTCAATGGAGCTAAACCCTATTGAGCATCTGTGGAACATCCTCAAATGGAAGGTGGGGAAGCGCAAGGACTCTAACATCGACCAGCTACATGATGTCGTCTTGGAGGAGTGGAAGAGGACACCAGTGGCAACCTGCGAAGCTCTGGTGAACTCCATGCCCACAAGGGCTAAGGCAGTGCAGGAAAATAAAGGTGGCCACACAAAATATTGACACTTTGGTCCCAATTTGGACATTTCCACTTAGGGGTGTACTCTCTTTTGTTGCCAACAGTTTAGACATTAATGGCTGTAAAGTAGTACACTCACTACTTTACATTGTAGCAAAGTGTTATCACATGAAGTCACATGAAAAGATATAATAAAATATTTTAAAAATGTGAGGGATGTACTCACTTTTGTGAGATACTGTATATATATATATATATATATATATATATATATATATATATATATATATAAATATATATATATATATATATATATATATAAATATATATATATATATATATATATATATATATATATATATGATTTTTTTTGTACAGTATATATATATATATATATATATATATACAATTATATATAGATGAAGATATAAAAGTTGCAGGGTGTGTGCACTCTCACCAAAAGAACAACAGCTGCCAGGGTGCTCTTAGCATAACAGCTTCAGAAAGAAAATAAAGCACTCGCTGGTCTTCAATACATGCAATTTTATTTTGGTAGACATTTTGGGGTAATCAAGCCCCTTCCTCTGAAAAGCAAACAGCAAAACAGTGAGACTTATAAAGCTCTGATAGGCCCTCCTACAGCAATCTGCCAATTAGGGAGTTGCGTGTGCAAAAGCAATACATGTGTTACCAAACAGCTAGTTAGCTGTGTGCAAAATGTGTGAATAAATTGTGCTAATAAATTGTGTTAATAATTCAGACACTGTGGTGTTCAAAAACCAGTCAAAGGGGCACCACGCTGAAGACTAATGAATAAACAGCAAGATCTTACTGGTACAGATTAATTTATAAAAGCAAAAATGTAGTCGAGAATGACAACACATCATTGGTGGATTGACTCACACCCCTTCCCATTATGTATTAGGCCAAAATAAAGGTGTTTATACCATCTTCCAGTATGAATACATTTTACACATACATCAATGTACAAAAATTTGGAAGGAACCTTAGATGAAAAGAATATTTTTAAGATGATAACTTCGATCAATCTCTGTTCAAACTGAAAAATTCCTTTCATCCCAAGACCAAAAATCCATCCACCTCCACACTCACAAATGTCCTCACTCAACTGATTTTTGAGAGCAAAAAGAAACTATGGCACGACAATCTCTCTAAAGATGAAAGACTTGCCATTGACACCTTTACAATGACACCTCTATAGTAATCAGACCGGCCGACAAAGGTGGTTCTATTGTGATCATGTACTTCTGTTATTATAGGTAGGAAGTATTACAACAATTAAGTGACAAAAAAACTTACAGAATGCTACCCAGGGATCCTACACCTCTGTTCAAACAAGATATCAATCAAAAACTTATATCTTGGTGTGAACTTGGACTGATTACGAATCATGAATTTAAGTTTCTACAACAAGACTTTCCCATCACCCGGTTTTGTACACACAAAGTGCATAAGGATGCCCAAAGACCTCCAGGGAGACCCATTGTCTCGGCAAGAGGGTCCCTGCTTCAGCCATTAGCTCAATTTGTTGATTTTTACTTACAAACTTGGATCAAGCAGATGGATTCGTACATTCAGGACTCCACATCTTTCATCAGGTTGATCACACTGTTTTCTGATCTTCAACCCTCAGACCTCTTGGTGACTCTAGATGATGAAGTCTGTATACCGTAATCCCACAAGATCTGGGCATCATGACAATCCAAAGACGACTCAGACGGATTCCCTACATTGGGCCTGACGAAGATGTTCTAATCAAACTACTCACCGATTGCCTTACCAACAATTATTTCCTGTTTGAGAAAAAGTATTATTTATAATTTGCTGGAATGGCGATGGGGACCAATGTGGCCCCATCTCTAGCAAACTTATCCATGGCTGAATATGAGACATACAGAATTCAAATATTCTCTAATAAACAGATCAAGCTATATTGTCGGTACATAAACTATCTCTTCCTGATAAACAATGTTAACAAACCTTGACTCAACGAATGGGTCAATGATCTCAACAATATCGACAGCAGGATCAGATTCCAGCACAATGCAAACCTTGAGATGATTGGTTTTCTGGATGTCAGAGTGTTCAAGGAGGGTAACAAGTTCGGCACCACGCATTACCACACAAAAAACAGACAGGAACTCAACACTTCATGCTGACAGCTGTCATCCTCCCTATCTGATCTGCAACATTTCCAGATCACAATTTCAGAGGGTGATCAGAAAAAACACAGATGAACAAAGGTGTTGTCAACAACTTGAAGAGATGACTGATAGGTTCAGACAAAGAGGATATAAGCCCTCTCAATTCAACAAATGCAAAAAAATGCACTAACAACCAATGTACCTACCAAACACTGATGAATTACAACGTCTCACCTTTGTTACAACCTACACGCTGGACAAAAACATAGTCACAAGAGCTATCTGTGATGAATGGAAATTGATTCAAATGAATCCCACTCTTCCATTTTCTCACTGGGATAAATCCAGGGTCGCCTACAAAAGAGGAAGGAACTTAAGAGACTTGGTTGTGAAAACGGACATAATTCCTGAAGACACGTCTCGGATGTGGTTAAAAAGAAAAAAGGCTGTTTTTGCTGTACAAGCTGTGTGACATACAATAGTATGTTCACTGGTCCCTCTTTTCAACTTCCTAACAAGAGAAAGAAGTATCAAATAAAATACTTTCTGACCTGCACTACCACCCACATAATTTACCTGTTACACTGCCCGTGTGGCAAGTTCTATACTAGCAAAATGTGTGATGATGCTTGCACTAGGATGGCGAATCATCGCTCTTCTATCTGACAAGCCCTTGAAACCAGTAAAGGAAACAACCAGTGGCTCGGCACTTCTTGGAAGTGAAGCATTCCGTGAAGGATTTGAGATTTTGTATAATTGATCATGTCCCTCCTCTCCGGAGGGGAGGAAACAGAGAGAAGATTTTACTCAAGAGGGAAACGAGGTGGATTTGTGAGCTTGGAACTCTAATACCCAAGGGACTCAATATTAACATAGGATGACATTGCTATCTCTAAATACTGTTCACAATGAGAGTCCATAACTCATTTTATGCTCTCTGTATGAGTATAATACATATGAGAGCCTCTATCACTATGAGAGTCCGCATCCAGTTAATAAGAGTCCATATTCATTCAAAATTGTTTTTGCATTATGTTCTTTGGACCCTTGACTTACGTAAATGGGTGTGATTCATGTCTTCTTTTTTATCTGTCTATCTTGATGATATGCCATTCTTTCTTTCAGGCTTATGTTGTGTATTAGTCTGCTTTTAACATATTTTTAACCTTTATTTTTAACCTTTATTTTTTCCCTATATTTATTTATTTTTTCCCTTTTAACACATTTGTACATTACATTTCTTTTTTGAGACTCTGTGTCTGTTTGAGCATGTCATCGGTGGCACCCTTCTGTACTTCTTGTTTTGCTTTTTGCTTATTGTCCTAGCTGTCTGTGTCATCACTTTGTGATGTTTCTGATATTTGGTATTTTTTTTAGTTCTTTGTAGGTATATGTAATGCTTACAGTTTTGCTGTTATTTTTTCTTTTCTTTTTTTTCTAGCATTCTATGGGTACCTGTTGGCATGATCTTCCATGTGTTTACTTATGTGCTTCTCCTTTTGCTGATAATACTGTCTGAGTAAGGAGATGGGTGTTTCCCTTTTGCCCAATGGCCATCTGCTTCTGCAATTATTTGTTTTGACACATAGTTTTAATAGCTGTGACCAGCTGGTAGCCTACTAGCATGTACAATTTTTTGTTACTATAACTTGGAGACGATCAACTATTAGGTATCTCTTTGATGACCATCACTACCGTAAGAACGGCTTTTGATAAATTTGTCAGTTGATCACTGACACATATGGAGCGGGATTATGCCTCCTTTTTGTGGCTAACCAATGCTTTATTTCTTAAGAGGTGTTTTCGAGTGCACTGTGATGCCTTTTGCCAGCTAATCTCTGACACGTATGTGGCGGGACCACGCCTCCTGCTTTGTGGCTAACCAATGCCTTACTTGTTCGGAGGTTTTCACGAGTGTGCTATAACATGCTTGGGACGGGATCATGCCCAACTTTTGTGATTCGTCTGCTTCTATGGTTGTTAGGAGGTCTCTATGACTACCCCACATGCCCTCCTGATGTTTTGGTTTTACGAGTTTGATTGTACAAGTTTGTTTTTCTTGTATATCTATCCTACAGTGAGTTGGTGATTATTAAGGCTAATTTAGCCATTTGATACATTGGCCTCTAGTTATCAAGCCATCGACTTACTTGCATTTGACAGCACCAATACGCTCGCCTAAGATCACCTAACATCGCTGCCGCAGACCTGAATACATTCACCAAAATTATCAAGAAAGCTGTCAAAAAGCCGTGCACCAAGTACGGGGCGATGAGCAGCGGACTATTGTTAACTAACAGTCATCGATCTCGCTGCTCATCGGCTTATTCGCAGCTTTCTTGGTACCCTGTCACTAAGCACCCACACTATACTATTCTGTTTTACCCCCTATACCGCTGCTCCTGGAGCTCACCGCACCTAAATAAAGTTATTAACCCCTATACCGCCACTCCCGGAGCCCACCGCAACTCTATTAAAGTGTTTAATCCCTAAACCTAAGTCTAACCCTAACACCCCCTAACTTAAATATATATTAAATTAATCAAAATAATTATTCCTAGCATTAAATAAATTATTCCTATTTAAAACTAAATACTTACCTGTAAAATAAACCCTAAACTAGCTACAATATAACTTATAGTTACATTGTAGCTAGCTTAGGGTTTATTTTTATTTTACAGGCAAGTTTGTATTTATTTTAGCTAGGTAGAATAGTTATTAAATAGTTATTAACTATTTAATAACTTTCTTGTTAAAATAAATTAAAAAAGTACCTGTAAAATAAAACATAACCTAAGTTACAATTACACCTAACACTACACTATAATTAAATTAACTACCTAAATTAAAATAAATTAAATACAATTAAATTAAATTATCTAAAGTACAAAAAAAACCCCACTAAATTACAGAAAATAATAAAATAATTACAAGAATTTTAAACTAATTACACCTAATCTAATCCCGATAATAAAATAAAAAATCCCCCCAAAATAATACAAATCCATACCCTATACTAAATTACAAATAGCCCCAAAGTAATCAGCTCTTTTACCTGTAAAAAAAAATACAATACCCCCCAACATTACAACCCACCACCCACACACCCAACCCTACTCTAAAACCCATCCAACCCCCCTTAATAAAACCTAACACTACCCGCTTTAAGATCACCCTACCTTGAGACATCTTCACCCAATTGGGCCTAAGTCCTCAACGAAGCCGGGCAAAGTCTTCATCCAACCAGGCAGAAGAGGTCCTCCAGACGGGCAGGAGTCTTCATCCAGGTGGCATCTTCTATCTTCATCCATCCGATGAGGAGCGGCTCCATCTTGAATACATCCGACGCGGAGCATCCATCCAGACTGACGACTACCCGACGAATGACGGTTCCTTTAAATGACGTCATCCAAGATGGAGTCCCTTAGATTCCGATTGGCTGATAGAATTCTATCAGCCAATTGGAATTAAGGTAGGAAAAACCCTATTGGCTGATGCAATCAGCCAATAGGATTGAGCTTGCATTCTATTGGCTCTTCCAATCATCCAATAGAAGGCGAGCTCAATCCTATTGGCTGATTGCATCAGCCATTAGGTTTTTTTCCAACACTAAATGACGGTACCTTTAAGTGACGCCATCCAAGATGGCGTCCCTTCAATTCCAATCAGCCAATAGAATGCGAGCTCAATCCTATTGGCTGATTGGATCAGCCAATAGGATTAAACGTCAATCCTATTGGCTGATTGCATCAGCCAATAGGATTTTTTCTACCTTAATTCCGATTGGCTGATAAAATTCTATCAGCCAATCGGAATTAAGGTAGAAAAAATCCTATTGGCTGATGCAATCAGCCAATAGGATTGAGCTCACATTCTATTGGCTGATTGGATCAGCCAATAGGATTGAACTTCAATTCTTTTGGCTGATTGCATCAGCCAATAGGATTTTTTCTACCTTAAAGTGCATGTAAACTCACCGATACTCGACATTCACAAACGTTTCATCATAAAAAAATAGCATAAGTTTAATTCATGAATTTACTAAAAACATAATATAATACCGATTTATATACCTATCTAACTCTCAAAGTCTCGATTTCTCCCTCCGCCTGCCATTTTGTTCCGCTTTCTTAACATTGATTGACATTTGCCTAAACTAATAATGTGGCGTACCCCGTGGCGTCCAACCCCCTTTTATTTACGTCATTTTCAATCTCTGCGCATGCGTCTTTTATATGCGCATGCGTATAACCACTTGAGCTGTCTTTCTAAGCGATGCGAGTTTAGAAACGCAGGCGCGATTCAGAAAGTAAATATCAAACGCATGCGCATATTCGGGACTAAATTAGAAACGCATGCGCACAAAAGGGAGCCGTCGTGAACGCGCAAGGGTAATACGTCATAGAGCGGGCGGGACCGCTCTAGTCGTTATGCGCTGAAAAGAAAGGAAGTTATGGATGGGAGGAGCGCAGCATGAAAACGGAGCAAAGTTACTAACGTAATTATTACTTTATATGTTCAATATATATAAAACAAAATATGCGGTATTGATAATGGAGTGCATAAAAACAGATTTTGATGGTCAATATGTAAAAAATTTACATCCACTTTAATTCCTATTGGCTGATATCAGCCAATCGGAATTGAAGGGACGCCATCTTTGATGATGTCACTTAAAGGTACCGTCATTTAGTGTTAGTCTTCGGAAGAAGAGGATGCTCTGCGTCGAATGTCTTGAAAATGGACCCGCTCCACTCCGGATGGATGACCGTAGAAGATGCCGTCTGGATGAAGACTTCTGCCCGTCTGGAGGACTTCTTCTTCCTGGATAGGATGAAGACTTAGGACCATCTGGAGGACCACTTCTGCCCAGTTGGGTGAAGACGTCTCAAGGTAGGGTGATCTTCAAGGGGGTAGTGTTAGGTTTTATTAAGGGGGGATTGGGTGGGTTTTAGAGTAGGGTTGGGTGTGTGGGTGGTGGGTTGTAATGTTGGGGGGGTATTGTCTTTTTTTTTATAGGTAATAGAGCTGATTACTTTGGGCAATGCCCCGCAAAAGGCCCTTTTAAGGGCTATTTGTAGTTTAGTATAGGGTAGGGATTTTTATTATTTTGGGGGGCTTTTTTATTTTATTAGGGGGATTAGATTAGGTGTAATTAGTTTTAAAAAATTGCAATTATTTTATTTTTTCTGTAATTTAGTGTTTTTTTTCCGTAATTTAGTTTATTTAATTTAATTGTAATTAATTGTAGTTAATTTAGGTAATTTATTTAATAATAGTGTAGTGTTAGGTGCAATCGTAACTTAGGTTAGGATTTATTTTACAGGTATATTTGTATTTATTTTAACTAGGAAGTTATTAAATAGTTAATAACTATTTAATAACTATTGTACCTAGTTAAAATAAATACAAAGTTGCCAGTAAAATAAAAATAAACCCTAAGATAGATACAATGTAACTATTAGTTATATTGTAGCTATCTTAGGGTTTATTTTGTTGGTAAGTATTTAGTTTTAAATAGGAATAATTTAGTTAATTATAGTAATTTTATTTAAATTATTTTAAATTATATTTAAGTTAGGGGGTGTTAGGTTTAGGTTTAGATTTAGGTTTAGGGGGTAATACATTTAATATAGTTGCAGCGACGTTGGGGGTGGCAGATTAGGAGTTAATAAATGTAGGTAGGTGTCGGCGATGTTAGGGGTGGCAGATTAGGGGTTATTAAAATTTAACTAATGTTTGCGAGGCTGGAGTTCGGCAGTTTAGGGTTAATATATTTATTGAAGTGGCGGCGATGTCCGGTCGGCAGATTAGGGGTTAAAAAATGTATTTAAGTGTTTGCGATGTGGGGAGCCTCGGTTTAGGGGTTAATAGGTAGTTTATGGTTGTTAGTGCACTTTTTATCACTTTAGTTAAGAGTTTTATGTTCCGGCATTAGCCCATAAAACTCTTAACTACTGACTTTTAATGTGGTAGGAGTCTTGACAGGAGAGGGAGTACCGCTCACGTTTTCCAAGACTCGTAATACCGGCATTAGACAAATCCCATTAAAAACATAGGATACGCGGGTGGAGCCGGAAGCTGCCATGAGAGCAGCGTAAAACCGGAGCTCCGTACAAGCAGCCCAGTAAAGTTCTAAATTCTGGCATATCCAATAGATATTCAGGCAACAAAGCATGGGATATATCGAATGAAACCCTCGTGATCATAACAAGGTATCTTGCCCTGCGAGGCGGCGAAAAAATCTGGGAGAACTTGGCTGTTTTCACCGAGCTCATTATCTGGTATACGCAGACCTCCAGACCGGAAGTGAAGCCCGACCGCCGTTAGATGACATTGAATAGCAGGGTAACACGGCCAGCAATAGAGGTCCACTTCCCACAGTACTTCCATATACCATCGTCCAGCTACGACAGGAGATCGACCAGACACTAAGTAAACTGTGTCCACGCTCCCGGGTAAGGAAGTAAGCCACGTGGTTGTCACGACCCTCACGGCACCAGCACTTTTTTGGCCCCGGGGGACATATAAACACCACGCTAAACAGTAGCGGGCACACTATCTTTACACAGTAAACTGGGCAAGCCAGTTGTCAGCAGAATTTAGGAGTGAAAGACCCGCAACAGCATTACAGATGCCCTGTTAAAGTAACTGCGTCACAAACACCCCGTAACTTCAACAACTCCTTTAATAATAATACAAAGATTGGAAAAGGTGGAGGCAGTTTTCTATAACACAGGTCTAGAGAAAGATCTTGCAATTGAAGTGCTTCCCTGCCTGGATAGATACCTCTCTTTAAACTGAGGGACACATCATTATCACTCAGCATATAAGTGTGTGTAAAAGTACATCTGTACTGCAGACTCTCAGATATCACCTCTGACCGCCTCTGCTGTTTTATTGGTTCTATGGGATATTATCTCTGATTCACTTCACCTGCAATTGGAAATTTATAAAGTACTGAGTATTTGAACACTAGATATCACTAACAATATCAACTTGCACTGGAAATTTTGCAACCTTCAGAGCATTTGCTACCTCAAACATGGCCTCCAGGCACTCTGTAAAACCTGACAAGGCCACGAAATCTACTGCTATTAAAACACTGACTATGTCCTCTTTCTTGCATGCCACAGACCCTGCAAACAATGTGCGCCTATCTACCAACACGGGGGAAAAATCTCCTATTTCAGGCTCCCAACAGGATGATATTGTCAACCCTCAAACTCCTGAGCCCCCACTTTCTGTATCAATGCTGCAAGACCTACCATCTAAAAAAGACAGCGGATATAGTACGCACATGCATTAGAGAAGAACTAGCCACAATGGCACAAGACATTGATACTCTTGGTTTTCAGGTGGAATCTCTGGAAAACAATCATGACCAATTAAAAGAGGAAGTACATGTCCTGACAGAACAAGTCGCATCGCAGCATGATATTATACACAGTTTGCAGGAAAAGTTAGAGGATTTGGAGAATCACAGTAGGCGAAAGAATTTAAGAATCAGAGGGGTGCCTGAGGATGTGCTACCTCGAGACTTTCCAGTATATTTACAAGCATTGTTCCAGCACATCAAAGAATCCTCGCATACAACAGATATACAGTGGGTGAGAGCACACCGGTCCCTTCGCCCCAAGCCTCCAGCCACGGCCCCACCAAGGGATATAGTTATTAGGTTTAAAAAAATTTTAGAGAAGGAAATGCTGTTGAACCAATCTCGAAAGAACCAACCAATTAGATTCAGAGGCACAGTAGTCCAGTTTTATCAGGACTTATCCTATGAAACCTTACAGAAGAGGAAAGAATTTGCGCCTCTCACGACATACCTGAGGAACAAAAAGATCCCGTACAGATGGGGTTTCCCAGCACAAATTTGGGTCCTAAGTAATAATAACAGACTTATCTGCAAATCACCAGAAGACATTTCTGCTTTCTGTCTATCCTTGGGACTGGATCCTATAGAAACAGAACCAGCAGCGGACATGACTTTACCCCCTACCAAGAGACAGCTTGGAAAAACCCCAGCTTGGCGTTTGGTGTCTGCCAAGAAAGGAAAGATTGCGGCTGATATGCCACAAAGGAACATTCCCCCCAGTCCAAGCAACTCTAGCACATCCCCCTGACCTAGACTCAAAACCTATATGGGAGTTCAAGAAGTGTTTAAGATCTAAGTGAAAATTTGAATTTTCATGTTGTATGTTTGCCAGTTGTATGAGTCTTTATAAAGTGTGACTGAATAGTCCATACTGTTACTGCCAGAAAGATAATTTCCAGTTAGTTATGACAAAAGGGCTTGCGATTACAAGTTGTTGTAGAATCCCCCTAATATTACTCTCAATATGCCCTATATTAGGAAGAGAGTTTTGACTTTTGTTCAAGTTATAGTTTCTTACTATGTTTGTTTGTTTATGTTGATTGCATTTACTGTTTACAATGCCTATATCACTATTGATCTATTTTCCTGAATTGTTGCTTCTCTACTGTTGCAGTGCATAGACTACATACCAGGTACCGTGCCAAATTCCAGGCAGCTAAGTCCTTTATATAAATTAAGATGTCGCAGTCTGTAGGTAAGAACACACGTTCACTCACATTATTGACACAGAACGCCAAAGGTCTAAACTCACCCCACAAACGCTCTAAAGCACTATCTGATTTGTCCAGAAGAGGAGTGGATATCCTTTTCCTACAGGAAACACACTTTCAACATAACAAGGAACCCAAGTATTTTGGGAAAACATTCACAACACATTACCATAGTTCTGGACCAAATAAAAAAGCGGGAGTTAGTATTCTATTTAGAAAGGATCTCCCATTCACTATATCCAACGTTAGTAGAGATAGAGATGGCAGGTTCCTGGGATTAGCAGGCCTCCTATATGGTAGACCAGTAACTCTAGTAAATATCTATGCCCCAAACCTACAACAAGCTCCCTTTTTTCAGAACATATTTCGGAAAATTTTAGATCTAGCAGTTGGCCCCATATATTTAGCTGGTGATTTTAATGTCCCCCTGCAACCGCAAAAAGATAGCTCTAACCCTAAAATTTTGGTATCAAAAAAAGTTTCCACGACCTTGTGGAAAAATCTGAGAGACCTTAATTTATACGACGTCTGGCGTTTCATACATTCAGACAAAAGGGATTACACTTTCTTTTCGAATCCTAGTAGGTCTTACAGCAGATTAGATTACGTATTCACCAATCAGAAAGGTTTAGCCAACATACGCCGCTGTGAAATCTCACCTACATCATGGTCCGACCACTCAGCGGTACTCCTACATTTTGTATGGCCAGAAACACAATTAGAACCCTTTCACTGGAAATTAGACGAAACCTTACTAAACAACTCAAATTCTCTAAATAAACTGTCATCTCTCATTACAGACTATTTTACCCACAACATTAACTCAGTCACAGATAACTATGTTGTATGGGAAGCCCATAAGTGTGTGGTTAGGGGAGAGCTGATAAAACTAAAAGCCATTCAACAAAGACAAACCCGCCAACAGTACTTAGATCTCACAAACTCATTTACAAACCTAGATCATGCTTTAAAGTGCAACCCCAATGACCCAACACTAATTCGAGAATAACAAACGGCCCACAAAGCGTTAGATAATTTCTTAGAAATAGAGTATCAAACTCTACATAAAAAGACTAATAGTAAATTCTATTATGAGAACAATAGGGCAGGCAAATTATTAGCACGCGCACTGAAAAAGAAAAGATTTAAATCATATATCTATGAGATCCAGAAGCCAAAATGTAAAACACCCCTGTACACTACCAAAGAAATTCTCCAGGTCTTTCATGATTACTATAAAGAGCTCTATAACATCTCTAACCCCCCCCCCCCAACTATGGAGCATCTCCTTAACCTTAATGATTATGTAGACCATTGTCAGGTCCCTAAAATCACCTCAGAACAACTACAAACACTAAAAAGGCCCATAACCGCACAGGAACTCCTATATGCAATAACCAACTTACCTAATGGCAAGAGCCCAGGCCCTGATGGCCTATCGGCCAAATACTATAAAGCATTCTCCTCACTTTTAATCCCATATCTTGTCCAACTCTTTAATGAAGTGACTGAAGAGAACCCATTCCCGCCCTCAATGCTTGAAGCCCAAGTAACGGTACTCCCAAAACCTGGTAAGCCTCCAAACACACCGGCCAATTTTCGCCCAATTTCCCTACTCAATGTAGATATTAAAATATATGCCAAGATCTTTCCGACCCGTATTAATTTGATTCTCCCAACCCTGATACATACAAATCAAGCAGGATTTACACCCACTCGTGAATCTAGAGACAATACCACTAAAATCCTGACACTTATGGAATACGCCCACAAATACCAGACCCCCTCTGCGTTCATTTCCATGGACGCGGAGAAAGCCTTTGACAGGCTCGATTGGGCATTTTTGAAACAAGCCTTATCTAAATTTGGATTCGAACGGGAACTAATCATGAAAATATTTGCGCTTTATAACGCACCTCAAGCGAAAGTTAAATTGAACGACTGCTTCTCACACCCTTTTCAAATTAATAATGGCACCAGGCAAGGCTGCCCCCTATCTCCATTACTCTTTGTCTTATTAATAGAAATACTTGCTTCTTATGTCAGGAATAACAACACTATCGCAGGACTCCAAATAGGCCCAATAGAATACAAAATCACGCTATATACTGACGACGTGTTCCTTACCCTTACGAACCTAGACTCCACCATCCCAGCCCAGTATAAATATTTCGAAATCGGAATTACTACATATAAATCTCACACCAAATACCTTAGCTAATCTCCAACAACAATTTCAATTTAAGGCACAGAGCAAAGCAATTAAATATCTAGGAGTATACTTAACCCCACAAATACAAGATGTCATAACTTTAAACTACGATAGCCTTCTTTTAAATATTAATTCACTACTGATGATCATATTACCCAAAATACTGTACTTAATACAGACCCTACCTATACCCCTTCCTGACTCGCTTATACATAAATTACAAAAAGTATTAAATAATTTCATCTGGGCAAATAAATGCCCGCGCATAGCTACTGCTACACTATATAGGCCAAGAGAACTAGGAGGCATAGGCGCACCTAACATATACCTTTATAGGACAGCTACTTTCCTGTCTAGAGTGGTAGACTGGTGTAAACATGCTATGACTAAAGAGTGGGTTCAGTTAGACAACCATTTGACCAATAATAACAATATATGTGGGAACTGTTGGATTCCCCCTAACCAGAGATCGCTACCAGACACCACATCAGTCTCAATCCGAGAAACATATAAAATATGGGACAAAGTCATACGTCACCATAAGAATATTTCTACATTACACTCCCCTCTAACTCCAATTGCAGGCAATACAGCCTCTCCATTAACTATTAACATGCGTGAATCACAAATGGTAACCATACTAGACACTTTTCCTGTTTATACTTTATATAAGGATAGAAGGGTCCAATCACAATCAGACCTTACAACTAAGTTGGGGCCTAAACTACAAAATTGGTTAGTATATTCACAATTAGCACATTTCTTATCGCAACACCCGCATAGAATGCATTATACTCGTTCCCTGACCCCTTTTGAAAATTTGTGTATAACCCCATTGCCAAACAAAGGGATACTCTCTATTGTACACAAACAGCTCCAATTATCCCACTATAAAACCCTCCCATCTTATGTTAACAAATGGGAAAAAGAACTTAATAGCTCAATCCCAGAACAAATGTGGTATGATATATTTAAACATATGAGTAAATCCTCCTCGTCCATCTCCATGTTAGAAATGAACCTCAAACTGCTGTGCCGGTGGTACTATACACCTGTACGCTTACATCAATTATTCCCTAACACCCCTGTGAACTGTTGGAAGGGTTGTCAAGACGTAGGAACTCCACTCCATATCTGGTGGCAATGTCCAAAGGCCACATGCTATTGGGGAACCATCCGGAAAGAGATAGAGCAGGTGATGGATATTCCTATCCCTCTTGAGGTACAGGTCTTGCTCTTTAACCACTTCCCCAAGATTAAGTGTAAGTTAAGACTGGCATTATTGACAATAATGGTTAATACAGCTAAAAGATTAATACCATTACACTGGAAAAGTCTGGACCTCCCCACTGCAGAGGTCTGGAGGCATACAGTCACTCATAATCTAATGTTAGAAAAATACCATTATACACAAACATATAGACAGGACGACTATCACTCAATGCAATTCCTGTGGGAAGAATATCTGAATGGGATCCCTGCTAATAGCTAGACCAGGTATCATATGCACAAACAGTCAAGACACAAGTCCTTATTTAGACATAGCCTGCCTTATGTGAGTTGAATGTCTGTTAGACCCCCCATAGCACATGTCTGTTTGGACCCCTTAATCACAAGGTTAAGATAAATATTCTGGGTTAAGGCTGATACTCTGGTACGATAGTAGTCTTTGTAGTCTATATATGCATTCAATAATATATATTGCACTATGATGTAGAAAAATCTTTTCCACTATTGTATGTTCAAAAATTGTATACACAGTTTACTGACATGCCTAAGATATATTTGACTACCGAATGTATGCAAAATTATCTTCTTCAATAAAATTGTTAAAAAAAACCCCATAGGATACGCAATTTACGTAAGTGGATTTGCGGTATGCTCGAGTCGCGGAAGAAAAGTGAGCAGTACACCTGCGTTGGGACCTCTCAACGCTGCTTTTTAAGGCTAACGCAAGACTCGTAATCTAGGCGAATATTTGTTAATTTGCACCCACAACAAACTTTTTCCTAAAAAAATAATTCAAGACCATGTTACAAAAATAAGTACACCTCAATGAAAGTCATAGGGGCAAAGCTAAATGTCTGACAACAAATGCCTAATTAACAATAATTCAACTACAGGTGAGTCTATTTATTCATTAAACAGGTGTCCAGCACACAGTTGATTATAAAAGTGCGTTACTTACCAAAAAAAAACCTTCTCATGTCATGCTGTCAGCAATGGCACCACATGGAAGAGAAATGTCACAAGGCCCTGGAAAGAAAATAATTTCTTTACACAAGAGAGGTGAAGGCTACAAGAAGATCAGCAAAGCTTTACTTATCAGTCAGAATACTGTAGCAAAAATGATACAAAAATGTAACAAAGATGGAACTGCAACTATCTCACAGTGAAGTCCGGGCTGTCCACAGAAGTTAACACCTCGAAGGAGCGTCTTCTTAGGAGAAGGGTTGAAGAAAATTTCCATGCAAGTTCACTGCAGTTAGCTAAAGAAGTAGAAAGCCAAACTGGGGTGATTGTTTCCCGTGAGACAATACAGCATACACTGCAGAGGAATGACAAGTATGGGTGTCGTCCATGAAGGAAGCCTCTCCTGTGCCCATGCACAAAAAAGCCCTCCTAGAATTTTCCAGGACACATGCTGAAAAAGAAGTAGACTACTGGGACTCTGTACTCTGGAGTGATGAGACCAAGATAAATGATTTTGGAACTAATGGCTTCAAAACTGTATGACGTTGTAAAGGTGCAGGGTGTCTACAGTGAAACATGGGGGTGGAAGTGTCCTTCTGTGGGGCTGCATGAGTACTGCTGGTGTCAGGGAGCTGCATTTTATTGATGGTATCATGAATTCACAGATGTACTGCTCTATATTGAAAGAGAAGATGCTACCATCACTCCATGCCCTTGGTCGTTGTGCAGTTTTCCAACATGACAATGATACAAAACACACATCTAAGGCCACTGTTGCATTTCTGAAGAAGAACAGGGTGAAAGTGATGCAGTGGCCAAGTATGTCTCCTGATCTGAACCCAATCGAACACCTTATGGGGAATTCTGAAGAGACAAGTTGAGCATCACTCTCCAACCAGCATCCAGACTCTAAAAGAGGTCATTCTTGAAGAATGGAAAAAGATAGATGTTGCAATATGTCGCCAACTTGTTCATTCCATTCCTAGAAGACTTGGTGCATACAAATCATGGAGGTCATACAAAATACTAGATGTAGTAGTTTTTGTTGTGAGGTGTATTCATTTGTGCATTACCTACTTTGAGTAAACCTGTAGATTTTGTACTCTAAGTTATATTATTAACCATACTTTCATGTAATGAGCTAAACTAATGTTCTATAAAACTCAGTTTTGTCAAAATTCTGGAAATTGTTCTTGTGTTCATTGAGATATTGATTAAAATCTTACTTTTCACTCACAACCATCACTAGGGTTTACAGAGAATGGTCCAAAAAAGAGAAAAAATATCCAGTGAGCGGCAGTTGTGTGGACAACAAAGCCTTGTTGCTGTCAGAGGAGTATGGGCAGACTGGTTTGAGATGATAGAAAGGCAACAGTAATTTAAATAACCACTCTTTACAACCAAGGTATGCAGTATACCATCTCTGAACGCACAACACATTGAACCTTGAAGCAGATGGGCTACAGTAGCAGAAGACCACACTGGGTGCCACTCCAGTCAGCTAAGAACAGGAAACTGAGGCTACAATTCACACAGGCTCACCAAAATTGGACAATAGAAGATTAAAAAAATGTTGCCTGGTCTGATGAGTCTCAATTTCACCTGCAACATTCAGATGGTAGGTCAGAATTTGGCGTAAACAATATGAAAGCATGGATCCATCTTGCCTTGTATCAATGGTTCAGGCTGGTGATGGTGGTGTAATGGTGTGGGGGATATTTTCTTGGCACACTTTGGGCCCCTTAGTACCAATTGAGCATCGCTTAAACGACACGGTCTACCTGAGTATTGTTGCTGACCATGTCCATCCATTTATGACTACAGTGTACCCATCTTATGATCGCTACCTCCAGTAGGATAATGCACCATGTCCCAAAGCTCAAATCATCTCAAACTGGTTTCGTGAACATGACAATGAGGTCACTGTACTCTAATCACCAGATCTCAATCCAATAGAGCACCTTTGGAATGTGGTGGAAAGGGAGATTTGCATCATAGATGTGCAGCCAAAAATTCTGCAGCAACTGCGTGATGCTATCATGTTAATATAGACCAAAATCTCTGAGGAATGTTTCCAACACCTTGTTAAATCTATGCCACAAATAATTAAGGCAGTTCTGAAGGCAAAAAGGGGGTCCAACCCAGTGCTAGCAAGGTGTACCTAATAAAGTGGCTGGTGAGTGTATATTTTACCAAAATATAATTTTATATATATATATATATATATATATATATATATATATATATATATATGTGTGTGTGTGTGTGAGAGATAAAAACCAAACTTGCTCTCTCTTGTCTTTTCAAAAACAAGTTTACTGTGAACAGTGACGTTTCGGGACAAAGTATCCCCTTCCTCAGACCTTTGTCTCCGAAAGGTCACTGTAAACTTGTTTTTGAAAAGACCAGAGAGTGCAAGTTTGTTTTTTCTCATCTGTTGATTTCACTAGCACCCTGGCATCTGTTGGAGTGATAGTGCACATCTTGGATATATATATATATATATATATATATATTACAAAAGAGAAAATGGTTCAAGAACCACAAAGTCTACTATAGCCAGCACTGATTAATGAGAGGCAAATAGTGCAACTCCAAAAAAGTAGGAACAGTCTGACAAAGTGAAAAACCACACTGATACAGAGAGCTATGCTAAGTCACACCATTTATTAATTACCGCTAAATACTCAGTTGCATTTCCCAAACAAAAAATAAATAAAAATAATAAATATAAACACATAGATAAAATAGTAACTACAGGTACAAATCATGTCGACACAGATAGACTAGTCATATAACCTCTGTTAATATACCATCCCGGGAGGTAAGTAATTGCTAGTAATGTCCAGAAAAAAAATATATATGTGCACTGAAAATAATTCGTAACTGCATTAATAATGTTGAAAGACATCAGCAAAAAGTTCTTCTTGGATGATAATAATTAAATGAACAGAGGATGAACTGTAGACAAAAGAGGGAGCTTTTCTTAAGCAGATGTCCCTAAATATTAATTTATTCCGTCAACTTACAAAGTAGCAAGTATGAATAGTATTAATAACCTAAAGACACCCTTGGCCTGCTAAATACTTAGGCCTAGATTTGGAGTTTGGCGGTAGAAGGGCTGTTAACGCTCCGCGGGCTTTTTTCTGGCCGCACCATAAATTTAACTCTGGTATCGAGAGTTCAAACAAATGCTGCGTTAGGCTCCAAAAAAGGAGCGTAGAGCATTTTTACCGCAAATGCAACTCTCGATACCAGAGTTGCTTACGGACGCGGCCAGCCTCAAAAACGTGCTCGTGCACGATTCTCCCATAGGAAACAATGGGGCCGTTTGAGCTGAAAAAAAACCTAACACCTGCAAAAAAGCTGCGTTCAGCTCCTAACGCAGCCCCATTGTTTCCTATGGGAAAACACTTCCTACGTCTGCACCTAACACCCTAACATGTACCCCGAGTCTAAACACCCCTACCCTTACACGTATTATCAGGACTTATCCTATGAAACCTTACAGAAGAGGAAAGAATTTGCGCCTCTCACGACATACCTGAGGAACAAAAAGATCCCGTACAGATGGGGTTTCCCAGCACAAATTTGGGTCCTAAGTAATAATAACAGACTTATCTGCAAATCACCAGAAGACATTTCTGCTTTCTGTCTATCCTTGGGACTGGATCCTATAGAAACAGAACCAGCAGCGGACATGACTTTACCCCCTACCAAGAGACAGCTTGGAAAAACCCCAGCTTGGCGTTTGGTGTCTGCCAAGAAAGGAAAGATTGCGGCTGATATGCCACAAAGGAACATTCCCCCCAGTCCAAGCAACTCTAGCACATCCCCCTGACCTAGACTCAAAACCTATATGGGAGTTCAAGAAGTGTTTAAGATCTAAGTGAAAATTTGAATTTTCATGTTGTATGTTTGCCAGTTGTATGAGTCTTTATAAAGTGTGACTGAATAGTCCATACTGTTACTGCCAGAAAGATAATTTCCAGTTAGTTATGACAAAAGGGCTTGCGATTACAAGTTGTTGTAGAATCCCCCTAATATTACTCTCAATATGCCCTATATTAGGAAGAGAGTTTTGACTTTTGTTCAAGTTATAGTTTCTTACTATGTTTGTTTGTTTATGTTGATTGCATTTACTGTTTACAATGCCTATATCACTATTGATCTATTTTCCTGAATTGTTGCTTCTCTACTGTTGCAGTGCATAGACTACATACCAGGTACCGTGCCAAATTCCAGGCAGCTAAGTCCTTTATATAAATTAAGATGTCACAGTCTGTAGGTAAGAACACACGTTCACTCACATTATTGACACAGAACGCCAAAGGTCTAAACTCACCCCACAAACGCTCTAAAGCACTATCTGATTTGTCCAGAAGAGGAGTGGATATCCTTTTCCTACAGGAAACACACTTTCAACATAACAAGGAACCCAAGTATTTTGGGAAAACATTCACAACACATTACCATAGTTCTGGACCAAATAAAAAAGCGGGAGTTAGTATTCTATTTAGAAAGGATCTCCCATTCACTATATCCAACGTTAGTAGAGATAGAGATGGCAGGTTCCTGGGATTAGCAGGCCTCCTATATGGTAGACCAGTAACTCTAGTAAATATCTATGCCCCAAACCTACAACAAGCTCCCTTTTTTCAGAACATATTTCGGAAAATTTTAGATCTAGCAGTTGGCCCCATATATTTAGCTGGTGATTTTAATGTCCCCCTGCAACCGCAAAAAGATAGCTCTAACCCTAAAATTTTGGTATCAAAAAAAGTTTCCACGACCTTGTGGAAAAATCTGAGAGACCTTAATTTATACGACGTCTGGCGTTTCATACATTCAGACAAAAGGGATTACACTTTCTTTTCGAATCCTAGTAGGTCTTACAGCAGATTAGATTACGTATTCACCAATCAGAAAGGTTTAGCCAACATACGCCGCTGTGAAATCTCACCTACATCATGGTCCGACCACTCAGCGGTACTCCTACATTTTGTATGGCCAGAAACACAATTAGAACCCTTTCACTGGAAATTAGACGAAACCTTACTAAACAACTCAAATTCTCTAAATAAACTGTCATCTCTCATTACAGACTATTTTACCCACAACATTAACTCAGTCACAGATAACTATGTTGTATGGGAAGCCCATAAGTGTGTGGTTAGGGGAGAGCTGATAAAACTAAAAGCCATTCAACAAAGACAAACCCGCCAACAGTACTTAGATCTCACAAACTCATTTACAAACCTAGATCATGCTTTAAAGTGCAACCCCAATGACCCAACACTAATTCGAGAATAACAAACGGCCCACAAAGCGTTAGATAATTTCTTAGAAATAGAGTATCAAACTCTACATAAAAAGACTAATAGTAAATTCTATTATGAGAACAATAGGGCAGGCAAATTATTAGCACGCGCACTGAAAAAGAAAAGATTTAAATCATATATCTATGAGATCCAGAAGCCAAAATGTAAAACACCCCTGTACACTACCAAAGAAATTCTCCAGGTCTTTCATGATTACTATAAAGAGCTCTATAACATCTCTAACCCCCCCCCCAACTATGGAGCATCTCCTTAACCTTAATGATTATGTAGACCATTGTCAGGTCCCTAAAATCACCTCAGAACAACTACAAACACTAAAAAGGCCCATAACCGCACAGGAACTCCTATATGCAATAACCAACTTACCTAATGGCAAGAGCCCAGGCCCTGATGGCCTATCGGCCAAATACTATAAAGCATTCTCCTCACTTTTAATCCCATATCTTGTCCAACTCTTTAATGAAGTGACTGAAGAGAACCCATTCCCGCCCTCAATGCTTGAAGCCCAAGTAACGGTACTCCCAAAACCTGGTAAGCCTCCAAACACACCGGCCAATTTTCGCCCAATTTCCCTACTCAATGTAGATATTAAAATATATGCCAAGATCTTTCCGACCCGTATTAATTTGATTCTCCCAACCCTGATACATACAAATCAAGCAGGATTTACACCCACTCGTGAATCTAGAGACAATACCACTAAAATCCTGACACTTATGGAATACGCCCACAAATACCAGACCCCCTCTGCGTTCATTTCCATGGACGCGGAGAAAGCCTTTGACAGGCTCGATTGGGCATTTTTGAAACAAGCCTTATCTAAATTTGGATTCGAACGGGAACTAATCATGAAAATATTTGCGCTTTATAACGCACCTCAAGCGAAAGTTAAATTGAACGACTGCTTCTCACACCCTTTTCAAATTAATAATGGCACCAGGCAAGGCTGCCCCCTATCTCCATTACTCTTTGTCTTATTAATAGAAATACTTGCTTCTTATGTCAGGAATAACAACACTATCGCAGGACTCCAAATAGGCCCAATAGAATACAAAATCACGCTATATACTGACGACGTGTTCCTTACCCTTACGAACCTAGACTCCACCATCCCAGCCCAGTATAAATATTTCGAAATCGGAATTACTACATATAAATCTCACACCAAATACCTTAGCTAATCTCCAACAACAATTTCAATTTAAGGCACAGAGCAAAGCAATTAAATATCTAGGAGTATACTTAACCCCACAAATACAAGATGTCATAACTTTAAACTACGATAGCCTTCTTTTAAATATTAATTCACTACTGATGATCATATTACCCAAAATACTGTACTTAATACAGACCCTACCTATACCCCTTCCTGACTCGCTTATACATAAATTACAAAAAGTATTAAATAATTTCATCTGGGCAAATAAATGCCCGCGCATAGCTACTGCTACACTATATAGGCCAAGAGAACTAGGAGGCATAGGCGCACCTAACATATACCTTTATAGGACAGCTACTTTCCTGTCTAGAGTGGTAGACTGGTGTAAACATGCTATGACTAAAGAGTGGGTTCAGTTAGACAACCATTTGACCAATAATAACAATATATGTGGGAACTGTTGGATTCCCCCTAACCAGAGATCGCTACCAGACACCACATCAGTCTCAATCCGAGAAACATATAAAATATGGGACAAAGTCATACGTCACCATAAGAATATTTCTACATTACACTCCCCTCTAACTCCAATTGCAGGCAATACAGCCTCTCCATTAACTATTAACATGCGTGAATCACAAATGGTAACCATACTAGACACTTTTCCTGTTTATACTTTATATAAGGATAGAAGGGTCCAATCACAATCAGACCTTACAACTAAGTTGGGGCCTAAACTACAAAATTGGTTAGTATATTCACAATTAGCACATTTCTTATCGCAACACCCGCATAGAATGCATTATACTCGTTCCCTGACCCCTTTTGAAAATTTGTGTATAACCCCATTGCCAAACAAAGGGATACTCTCTATTGTACACAAACAGCTCCAATTATCCCACTATAAAACCCTCCCATCTTATGTTAACAAATGGGAAAAAGAACTTAATAGCTCAATCCCAGAACAAATGTGGTATGATATATTTAAACATATGAGTAAATCCTCCTCGTCCATCTCCATGTTAGAAATGAACCTCAAACTGCTGTGCCGGTGGTACTATACACCTGTACGCTTACATCAATTATTCCCTAACACCCCTGTGAACTGTTGGAAGGGTTGTCAAGACGTAGGAACTCCACTCCATATCTGGTGGCAATGTCCAAAGGCCACATGCTATTGGGGAACCATCCGGAAAGAGATAGAGCAGGTGATGGATATTCCTATCCCTCTTGAGGTACAGGTCTTGCTCTTTAACCACTTCCCCAAGATTAAGTGTAAGTTAAGACTGGCATTATTGACAATAATGGTTAATACAGCTAAAAGATTAATACCATTACACTGGAAAAGTCTGGACCTCCCCACTGCAGAGGTCTGGAGGCATACAGTCACTCATAATCTAATGTTAGAAAAATACCATTATACACAAACATATAGACAGGACGACTATCACTCAATGCAATTCCTGTGGGAAGAATATCTGAATGGGATCCCTGCTAATAGCTAGACCAGGTATCATATGCACAAACAGTCAAGACACAAGTCCTTATTTAGACATAGCCTGCCTTATGTGAGTTGAATGTCTGTTAGACCCCCCATAGCACATGTCTGTTTGGACCCCTTAATCACAAGGTTAAGATAAATATTCTGGGTTAAGGCTGATACTCTGGTACGATAGTAGTCTTTGTAGTCTATATATGCATTCAATAATATATATTGCACTATGATGTAGAAAAATCTTTTCCACTATTGTATGTTCAAAAATTGTATACACAGTTTACTGACATGCCTAAGATATATTTGACTACCGAATGTATGCAAAATTATCTTCTTCAATAAAATTGTTAAAAAAACCCCATAGGATACGCAATTTACGTAAGTGGATTTGCGGTATGCTCGAGTCGCGGAAGAAAAGTGAGCAGTACACCTGCGTTGGGACCTCTCAACGCTGCTTTTTAAGGCTAACGCAAGACTCGTAATCTAGGCGAATATTTGTTAATTTGCACCCACAACAAACTTTTTCCTAAAAAAATAATTCAAGACCATGTTACAAAAATAAGTACACCTCAATGAAAGTCATAGGGGCAAAGCTAAATGTCTGACAACAAATGCCTAATTAACAATAATTCAACTACAGGTGAGTCTATTTATTCATTAAACAGGTGTCCAGCACACAGTTGATTATAAAAGTGCGTTACTTACCAAAAAAAAACCTTCTCATGTCATGCTGTCAGCAATGGCACCACATGGAAGAGAAATGTCACAAGGCCCTGGAAAGAAAATAATTTCTTTACACAAGAGAGGTGAAGGCTACAAGAAGATCAGCAAAGCTTTACTTATCAGTCAGAATACTGTAGCAAAAATGATACAAAAATGTAACAAAGATGGAACTGCAACTATCTCACAGTGAAGTCCGGGCTGTCCACAGAAGTTAACACCTCGAAGGAGCGTCTTCTTAGGAGAAGGGTTGAAGAAAATTTCCATGCAAGTTCACTGCAGTTAGCTAAAGAAGTAGAAAGCCAAACTGGGGTGATTGTTTCCCGTGAGACAATACAGCATACACTGCAGAGGAATGACAAGTATGGGTGTCGTCCATGAAGGAAGCCTCTCCTGTGCCCATGCACAAAAAAGCCCTCCTAGAATTTTCCAGGACACATGCTGAAAAAGAAGTAGACTACTGGGACTCTGTACTCTGGAGTGATGAGACCAAGATAAATGATTTTGGAACTAATGGCTTCAAAACTGTATGACGTTGTAAAGGTGCAGGGTGTCTACAGTGAAACATGGGGGTGGAAGTGTCCTTCTGTGGGGCTGCATGAGTACTGCTGGTGTCAGGGAGCTGCATTTTATTGATGGTATCATGAATTCACAGATGTACTGCTCTATATTGAAAGAGAAGATGCTACCATCACTCCATGCCCTTGGTCGTTGTGCAGTTTTCCAACATGACAATGATACAAAACACACATCTAAGGCCACTGTTGCATTTCTGAAGAAGAACAGGGTGAAAGTGATGCAGTGGCCAAGTATGTCTCCTGATCTGAACCCAATCGAACACCTTATGGGGAATTCTGAAGAGACAAGTTGAGCATCACTCTCCAACCAGCATCCAGACTCTAAAAGAGGTCATTCTTGAAGAATGGAAAAAGATAGATGTTGCAATATGTCGCCAACTTGTTCATTCCATTCCTAGAAGACTTGGTGCATACAAATCATGGAGGTCATACAAAATACTAGATGTAGTAGTTTTTGTTGTGAGGTGTATTCATTTGTGCATTACCTACTTTGAGTAAACCTGTAGATTTTGTACTCTAAGTTATATTATTAACCATACTTTCATGTAATGAGCTAAACTAATGTTCTATAAAACTCAGTTTTGTCAAAATTCTGGAAATTGTTCTTGTGTTCATTGAGATATTGATTAAAATCTTACTTTTCACTCACAACCATCACTAGGGTTTACAGAGAATGGTCCAAAAAAGAGAAAAAATATCCAGTGAGCGGCAGTTGTGTGGACAACAAAGCCTTGTTGCTGTCAGAGGAGTATGGGCAGACTGGTTTGAGATGATAGAAAGGCAACAGTAATTTAAATAACCACTCTTTACAACCAAGGTATGCAGTATACCATCTCTGAACGCACAACACATTGAACCTTGAAGCAGATGGGCTACAGTAGCAGAAGACCACACTGGGTGCCACTCCAGTCAGCTAAGAACAGGAAACTGAGGCTACAATTCACACAGGCTCACCAAAATTGGACAATAGAAGATTAAAAAAATGTTGCCTGGTCTGATGAGTCTCAATTTCACCTGCAACATTCAGATGGTAGGTCAGAATTTGGCGTAAACAATATGAAAGCATGGATCCATCTTGCCTTGTATCAATGGTTCAGGCTGGTGATGGTGGTGTAATGGTGTGGGGGATATTTTCTTGGCACACTTTGGGCCCCTTAGTACCAATTGAGCATCGCTTAAACGACACGGTCTACCTGAGTATTGTTGCTGACCATGTCCATCCATTTATGACTACAGTGTACCCATCTTATGATCGCTACCTCCAGTAGGATAATGCACCATGTCCCAAAGCTCAAATCATCTCAAACTGGTTTCGTGAACATGACAATGAGGTCACTGTACTCTAATCACCAGATCTCAATCCAATAGAGCACCTTTGGAATGTGGTGGAAAGGGAGATTTGCATCATAGATGTGCAGCCAAAAATTCTGCAGCAACTGCGTGATGCTATCATGTTAATATAGACCAAAATCTCTGAGGAATGTTTCCAACACCTTGTTAAATCTATGCCACAAATAATTAAGGCAGTTCTGAAGGCAAAAAGGGGGTCCAACCCAGTGCTAGCAAGGTGTACCTAATAAAGTGGCTGGTGAGTGTATATTTTACCAAAATATAATTTTATATATATATATATATATATATATATATATATATGTGTATGTGTGTGTGTGTGTGAGAGATAAAAACCAAACTTGCTCTCTCTTGTCTTTTCAAAAACAAGTTTACTGTGAACAGTGACGTTTCGGGACAAAGTATCCCCTTCCTCAGACCTTTGTCTCCGAAAGGTCACTGTAAACTTGTTTTTGAAAAGACCAGAGAGTGCAAGTTTGTTTTTTCTCATCTGTTGATTTCACTAGCACCCTGGCATCTGTTGGAGTGATAGTGCACATCTTGGATATATATATATATATATATATATATATATATATATATATTACAAAAGAGAAAATGGTTCAAGAACCACAAAGTCTACTATAGCCAGCACTGATTAATGAGAGGCAAATAGTGCAACTCCAAAAAAGTAGGAACAGTCTGACAAAGTGAAAAACCACACTGATACAGAGAGCTATGCTAAGTCACACCATTTATTAATTACCGCTAAATACTCAGTTGCATTTCCCAAACAAAAAATAAATAAAAATAATAAATATAAACACATAGATAAAATAGTAACTACAGGTACAAATCATGTCGACACAGATAGACTAGTCATATAACCTCTGTTAATATACCATCCCGGGAGGTAAGTAATTGCTAGTAATGTCCAGAAAAAAAATATATATGTGCACTGAAAATAATTCGTAACTGCATTAATAATGTTGAAAGACATCAGCAAAAAGTTCTTCTTGGATGATAATAATTAAATGAACAGAGGATGAACTGTAGACAAAAGAGGGAGCTTTTCTTAAGCAGATGTCCCTAAATATTAATTTATTCCCTCAACTTACAAAGTAGCAAGTATGAATAGTATTAATAACCTAAAGACACCCTTGGCCTGCTAAATACTTAGGCCTAGATTTGGAGTTTGGCGGTAGAAGGGCTGTTAACGCTCCGCGGGCTTTTTTCTGGCCGCACCATAAATTTAACTCTGGTATCGAGAGTTCAAACAAATGCTGCGTTAGGCTCCAAAAAAGGAGCGTAGAGCATTTTTACCGCAAATGCAACTCTCGATACCAGAGTTGCTTACGGACGCGGCCAGCCTCAAAAACGTGCTCGTGCACGATTCTCCCATAGGAAACAATGGGGCCGTTTGAGCTGAAAAAAAACCTAACACCTGCAAAAAAGCTGCGTTCAGCTCCTAACGCAGCCCCATTGTTTCCTATGGGAAAACACTTCCTACGTCTGCACCTAACACCCTAACATGTACCCCGAGTCTAAACACCCCTACCCTTACACGTATTAACCCCTAATCTGCCGCCCCCGCTATCGCTGACCCCTGCATATTATTATTAACCCCTAATCTTCCGCTCCGTAAACCGCCGCTACTTACATTATCCCTATGTACCCCTAATCTGCTGCCCCTAACACCGCCGACCCCTGTATTATATTTATTAACCCCTAATCTGCCCCCCTCAACGTCGCCGACACCTGCCTACACTTATTAACCCCTAATCTGCAGAGCGGACCTGAGCGCTACTATAATAAAGTAATTAACCCCTAATCCGCCTCACTAACCCTATCATAAATAGTATTAACCCCTAATCTGCCCTCCCTAACATCGCCCGACACCTAACTTCAATTTATTAACCCCTATCTGACGACCGGACCTCACCGCTATTCTAATAAATGGATTAACCCCTAAAGCTAAGTCTAACACTAACACTAACACCCCCCTAACTTAAATATAATTTACATCTAACGAAATAAATTAACTCTTATTAAATAACTTATTCCTATTTAAAGCTAAATACTTACCTGTAAAATAAATCCTAATATAGCTACAATATAAATTATAATTATATTATAGCTATTTTAGGATTAATATTTATTTTACAGGCAACTTTGTAATTTTTTTAACCAGGTACAATAGCTATTAAATAGTTAAGAACTATTTAATAGTTAAATAGTTAAAATAATAACAAATTTACCTGTAAAATAAATCCTAACCTAAGTTATAATTAAACCTAACACTACCCTATCAAAAATTAATTAATAAACTACCTACAATTACCTACAATTAACCTAACACTACACTATCAATAAATAAATTAAATACAATTGCTACAAATAACTACAATTACATAAACTAACTAAAGTACAAAAAATAAAAAAGAACTAAGTTACAAAAAATAAAAAAATATTTACAAACATAAGAAAAATATTACAACAATTTTAAACTAATTACACCTTCTCTAAGCCCCCTAATAAAATAACAAAGACCCCCAAAATAACAAAATGCCCTACCCTATTCTAAATTAATAAATTTAAAAGCTCTTCTACCTTACCAGCCCTGAACAGGGCACTTTGCGGGGCATGCCCCAAGAAGTTCAGCTCTTTTGCCTGTAAAAAAAACATACAATATCCCCCCCCCACAACATTACAACCCACCACCCACATACCCCTAATCTAACCCAAACCCCACCTTAAATAAACCTAACACTAAGCCCCTGAAGATCTTCCTACCTTGTCTTCACCATCCAGGTATCACCGATCCGTCCTGGCTCCAAAATCTTCATCCAACCCAAGCGGGGGTTGGGGATCCATCCATCCGGTGGCTGAAGAGGTCCAAGAAGAGGCTCCAAAGTCTTCCTCCTATCCGGCAAGAAGAGGACATCCGGACCGGCAAACATCTTCTCCAAGCGGCATCTTCGATCTTCTTGCATCCGGTGCGGAGCGGGTCCATCTTGAAGCAGGCGACGCAGATCCATCCTCTTCTTCCGTTGTCTCCCGACGAATGACGGTTCCTTTAAGGGACGTCATCAAGATGGCGTCCCTTGAATTCCGATTGGCTGATAGGATTCTATCAGCCAATCGGAATTAAGATAGGAATATTCTGATTGGCTGATGGAATCAGCCAATCAGAATCAAGTTCAATCCGATTGGCTGATCCAATCAGCCAATCAGATTGAGCTCGCATTCTATTGGCTGTTCCGATCAGCCAATAGAATGCAGAGCTCAATCTGATTGGCTGATTGGATCAGCCAATAGGATTGAACTTGATTCTGATTGGCTGATTCCATCAGCCAATCAGAATTTTCCTACCCTTTATTCCGATGGCTGATAGAATCCTATCAGCCAATCGGAATTCAAGGGACGCCATCTTGGATGACGTCCCTTAAAGGAACCGTCCATTCGTCGGGAGACAACGGAAGAAGAGGATGGATCCGCGTCGCCTGCTTCAAGATGGACCCGCTCCGCACCGGATGCAAGAAGATCGAAGATGCCGCTTGGAGAAGATGTTTGCCGGTCCGGATGTCCTCTTCTTGCTGGATAGGAGGAAGACTTTGGAGCCTCTTCTGGACCTCTTCAGCCACCTGATGATGGATCGCCAACCCCCGCTTGGGTTGATGAAGATTTTGGAGCCAGGACGGATCGGTGATACCTGGATGGTGAAGACAAGGTAGGAAGATCTTCAGGGGCTTAGTGTTAGGTTTATTTAAGGGGGGTTTGGGTTAGATTAGGGGTATGTGGGTGGTGGGTTGTAATGTTGGGGGGGGGTATTGTATGTTTTTTTTTACAGGCAAAAGAGCTGAACTTCTTGGGGCATGCCCCGCAAGGGCCCTGTTCAGGGCTGGTAAGGTAAAAGAGCTTTTAAATTTATTAATTTAGAATAGGGTAGGGGCATTTTGTTATTTTGGGGGTCTTTGTTATTTTATTAGGGGGCTTAGAGTAGGTGTAATTAGTTTAAAATTGTTGTAATATTTTTCTTATGTTTGTAAATATTTTTTTATTTTTTGTAACTTAGTTCTTTTATATTTTTTGTACTTTAGTTAGTTTATGTAATTGTAGTTATTTGTAGCAATTGTATTTAATTTATTTATTGATAGTGTAGTGTTAGGTTAATTGTAGGTAATTGTAGGTAGTTTATTTAATTAATTTATTGATAGGGTAGTGTTAGGTTTAATTATAACTTAGGTTAGGATTTATTTTACAGGTAAAGTTGTTATTATTTTAACTAGGTAACTATTAAATAGTTCTTAACTATTTAATAGCTATTGTACCTGGTTAAAATAATTACAAAGTTGCCTGTAAAATAAATATTAATCCTAAAATAGCTATAATATAATTATAATTTATATTGTAGCTATATTAGGATTTATTTTACAGGTACGTATTTAGCTTTAAATAGGAATAAGTTATTTAATAAGAGTTAATTTATTTCGTTAGATGTAAATTATATTTAAGTTAGGGGGGGGTGTTAGTGTTAGTGTTAGACTTAGCTTTAGGGGTTAATCCCATTTATTAGAATAGCGGGTGAGGGTCCGGTCGTCAGATTAGATGTTAATAATTGAAGTTAGGTGTCGGCGATGTTAGGGAGGGCAGATTAGGGGTTAATACTATTTATGATAGGGTTAGTGAGGAGCGGATTAGGGGTTAATTACTTTATTATAGTAGCGCTCAGGTCCGCTCGGCAGATTAGGGGTTAATAAGTGTAGGCAGGTGTCGGCGACGTTGAGGGGGGCAGATTAGGGGTTAATAAATATAATATAGGGGTCGGCGGTGTTAGGGGCAGCAGATTAGGGGTACATAAGGATAACGTAGGTGGCGGCGCTTTGCGGTCGGCAGATTAGGGGTTAATTATTGTAAGTAGCTGGCGGCGACGTTGTGGGGGGCAGGTTAGGGGTTAATAAATGTAATACAGGGGTCGGCGGGGTTAGGGGCAGCAGATTAGGGGTACATAAGTATAACGTAGGTGGCGGTCGGCAGATTAGGGGTTAAAAAATTTTAATCGAGTGGCGGCGATGTGGGGGGACCTCGGTTTAGGGGTACATAGGTAGTTTATGGGTGTTAGTGTACTTTAGGGTACAGTAGTTAAGAGCTTTATGAACCGGCGTTAGCCCAGAAAGCTCTTAACTCCTGCTATTTTCCGGCGGCTGGAGTTTTGTCGTTAGAGCTCTAACGCTCCACTTCAGAAACGACCTCTAAATACCGGCGTTAGAAAGATCCATTGAAAAGATAGGATACGCAATTGACGTAAGGGGATCTGCGGTATGGGAAAAGTCCGCGGCTGAAAAGTGAGCGTTAGACCCTTTAATCACTGACTCCAAATACCAGCGGGCGGCCAAAACCCAGCGTTAGTAGCCTCTAACGCTGGTTTTCACGGCTACCGCCGAACTCTAAATCTAGGCCTTAAATTGCAGATCAGTGTTGATTACTTAGGGCCTTTACGAAAAATGGTGCTGTGAGAGGTTTCTCTTTTATATATATATATATTTGTGAATAAATAGAATATATTCAGCTATGTGAAGAACATTGGAATTTGAAATATTTATATTTTTCATGTCAGGTTAGCTCACGTCTTAGGTTTTTAGGTTTATTTCCCACTTTTTTTTTGCTTCATTTACTTTTATGGGGGAATAGATTATATATCACGTGTCAGGTTAGCAAAAACAGTTTATTTTGCAACTTGTAATACTAGCGTAACCCAACGCGTGTTTTTTTAATGCATTTTTTTACTCTTTTTTTTCTTTCACGAAATAGTTAACAAAGGCTCTGAGATTGTGTTTACCCGATGCACGTTAACTTTAATTGCACTCAAGCAATCGCGTTTACTTTCAACTTGTTGCTCATAACTGTTAGCACTACACTCGTAATATAGACCTAAATTGGTATGCTTCTGTTGAGAACCCCTTTTTAAAGCAAATTGAGCCAATGCCTATAGTAGATCAAGAACATTTTAATAAATGGTGGAGCAATATGCCCACAAACAGTTTTTATAACTTTTCATATTGGTTTCACAAGGGGCTGAAAAAGTCATAAAAGTAGGAATGAACATGCAGGAATGGACCAAATTGTTTGCCATGGTCCCTATGCCAATAAGTTATGAGATTCAACTCAAGCATATCTAAGCAAGCTTGGAGAATAGTTATACTCTTTTTTAAATGTCAATAATCTAGAAAAGAGATTAGTGAAATTACCATGAGACCCATAGATGGGCCATGTGAAAAAGCAAATGGTTTAACTCTGGTGTGTGCTTTGCCAGCCACAGACCCAAATTGTCTGGGGGTCACCAGCTCCCATACAGATGGTACTTGATGCCCTCCCTAGAAAGTGTTAGGAGTTTTTGAGGCTGTTTGATCCAAACCCCACAAACTTAGAGATGCTGCTCACTAGAGCTGACAAATTGTGCACTGATCACCCATACACCCATAAGGCAATTTCAGTGGCGAAACAGTCCATGGAGAACAATCACAGATATGAATTAGAGAGGGGTAATAGGAGATAATTTTGGGGACATAAGACATGTAGTAAATCAAATACAGGAAACTGGAGGGAAAGTAATTTAAATTATGAAATAAACACAGGCAGTAGAGAAGATAACAATTGGAAAACAAAGAGAGGTGGCAGAATTAACAGGACCATGAGTTATTGGGAACTCAAAGTACAAAACAGGAGAATGATGGGAGATTTAACATCACTAAAAAAGCAACTGTCTGAACTGGAGTAGATTAACTTGAATTATTAATATATTTTTACATGTTTGCAGAGGATTTTTTAATTTCAATATTAGTTTAGTGAAGATGTTGTGATTCATTTTATTTGGAGAATATATACAGGAAAAGAACTATAAATTAACTGTCTCAAGTTTGTCTTGCAGGAACAAAATAAACAAAGTGGCTTCCCATCCTTTCCTTCCAACTTTTCCCCCAATGACACATATTGTAGATTGTTTTTTCAGGTGTCATCAGGACTAATCTATCCAAAAAACTATGATGGTGGAGTTGGACAAATGAAATATGTATAAAAACTTTCACAATGGAGAAGTAAAATTTGGACATTAGGCCAAAACAAGATATGGTATACAGGGGTAAATTATCATATAGGGCAAGCAACATAGGTTTAAGTAAGGGTGCAAGTGGGATTATACAATGATATATGCACATCCCAAGTTAATAACAGTGAATGTGGTTTCTAGTGCAGATAAAGTGTAGTATGAAGATATGTCTGTTTTTTTTATTTCTTTTCATTCCCTTGAGGGTCCTTGAAAAAAACAAGTGGTTCAAAGAAAGGTGATCTGTAAAGCACAATCAAAACCAGATGCCAAATGATGATAGCAAAGAACTTCAGTGAACCATTATAACTTTTGTTTTACAGGGACAATTCACACTTTATTAATAAATATTTTACCACAAGCATACCCACACTTTAATTTTAAAATCATTGTATAAATGTTGCTAATGGGGTTTAGCTAAAGATTTTACTTTGTTTTTAGGTATAATTTTGAGTGTTTTCATTTTGAATGAATTGTATAAAAGTTAGACTAGGAATTAACAGTCCTAGGCATGTACAGAAGAGCTTGTTTCACCTAGGGAAATCATTTCCGAAGGGATGGTGGGTAGAATTTTTTCTGTAAGGTTTTCTCTTCCACTGTGTTCTTCTGTGCAAGTGGGTATAACTAGAAAACGGGGCAACGTAGAAGAAGAAAAAGTGGTTGAATGTGGTGTCATTAAACCAGATAACTTTTCACTAGAATAGTCACATAGTTACCATTAAAACCATATTGTGTAAAGCATTGAGACTACATTTTTTCTTATTATACAAACATATGCAACTATAGAGGCTTTTGTCAAGTCTTTTTTCCTAGAAGGACACCCCCATGAAGCCTTTGATTGGTGTATAATAGGATACAGTCTAGTGAATTAATTATACAATGGGGATCAACCAGTTACTAACACAATTTTTTTCCTCTCTATTTCTTCTCTTTTCCTCCTGCTGAAAGATGATAAAGCACACATTAAAGATTTTAGCTAAGTATTCTACCTTATTTTTCCTGGGATAAATTCTCTGTGATTCTTATATTTAGTTAATAGTGTTGCACAAATCAGGGTTATGTTGGCTAGAGTTGCCCTGTAGAAACTGGACTGTTTTGCTGTAAATATTTGTGTATATACTTGTAAATAATCTATTGGGGCCCTTTGCAGTTAAGTTGATTAAAACATGTTAAAGCATATTTATGCAATATTCATATTTAGTAATAAATATATATTCATATTTAATGTTGGGTTAGCTCACTTGGTTAAACACAATCAGGTTTGAGTAAGGGTGTTAAATTGTTTTCCATTTTTGCACTCAATTGAAGCTTATGGGTTAATATGTAAAACGTTGTCGTGATATTCAAAGTTCAAAATTTTTGCACTAGTCGGGTTAGCGCTCGTTCAAAACCTTATTACTTTTAACTTGTATTACGCTCACTACCTGATGCGCGCAAAAAGCCTCCGTTTAGTGGCGTTTAAGCATGAGTGGGAGCAGTAAATAGCGCTCCACTCGTTTTCTAGCATTAAGTGTTTATTAACTTACACCTAGATTTAGAGTTTTGCGTTAGAAGGGGTGCGTTAGCTACGCGTGTTTTTTTCCCCTGTACTTTTTAAACAATGCTGGTATTTAGTGTTCTCTGAAGGGCTGCGTTAGGCTCCAAAAAGGGAGCGTACAGGCATATTTACAGCCACTTCAACTCTCAATACCAGCGTTGCTTACGGACGTGGCCAGCTTCAAAAACGTGCTCATGCACAATATCCCCATAGGAAACAATGGGGCAGTTTCAGCTGGAAAAAAACCTAACACCTGCAAAAAAGCAGCGTTCAGCTCCTAACGCAGCACCATTGTTTCCTATGGGGAAACACTTCCTAAGCCTGCACCTAACACCCTAACATGTACCCCGAGTCTAAACACCCCTAACCTTACACTTATTAACCCCTAATCTGCCGCCCCCCTGCTATCGCCTGATCCCCTGCATATTATTATTTTTTATTTTTTTTTTATTAAATTTTTTATTGAGGTTGTGCGAAATATTACAACATATCAGAAAACAGATGAAAATAGTACAGTGTAGTTTGACAGCTTCCATATAGGGATACAAAATTCACATTACACACAAGACAATGTAGAAGACTGGAACCTCATTTTCTGTATAACATGGTCTAATAGGCAATCCACCTTTGAAATATTAACAGCACTGAAAGACCTGTTCCTAAGTGAAGCGACAGATTATGTGGTTCAGTCCTGCTGAATGGGGTGCAATAGTTAGAGTCAATACTGTGGTGTCAAATAAAGGTAGATATTAAGGGGTGTTTAAAATTGCGGCATAGGCAAGAGAAGCCGCGTAATACGTCCTCCTCTTCTAGGAGGGTTCACTGGATATGGGGGGGGGGGGGAGGTGGTGGTTATAGATTCTCGAAGAACCTAAGGGTATATGTTATGTGTCCATACATTTTTTTTTTTTCCCTCCTTTATTTTAAGGTTAAGGTAGTACAGATGTTAATTGTTACACTAGGTTCTAAGAATATATGGCCTATGTGGGTTACTGTAGTGGACATAAGTGTTAATTTTTATAAGAATTGAAGCTTATTAGAGGCCAGCTAGTCAGATATGGGAAATGTTATTATGTGCGACAAATGTGCTCGCCTCTGCAGCCTGACAGCCAGAGCTGAGTGAAAAATAGAGAGGTAGCAGTCTAGCTCCACTGGATTAAACATGAAAATATATATATATATGTATAACAATAAATTCGAACTTCATGAACCTCTTTGTGTGTACAAACAGAGCAACAGGGAGCTATAACACAAAACTGAGCCTCTATAGTAAAATATAATAAAACAAAAACGGTTGGTCCTGCGATAAATAGGCAATCCTATATTTATCAGTTGCGAAAGCTCACATGTATCACTATCCCAGCTAGGGTAGACCAGCTATGAAACTTATATTAGTAGTTAGATGTATTAGAACCGGGCTCAGGGTGCCAACAGAGTGCAGTAACATTCAGGATAGGTAAGCAAACAAGGTACTAGAGTGTCCATACCTAAAGGTGATATAACATAATTAACCCTCTAGTCTTGGGGGGTACATTACTAGTGGAGGGGGGATGGTGAATTGGACAGAATGCGCTAAATATAAAATAGAGCAAAAAGAGCTAATTATAACAGGATTATGGTTAGGACTTGACCACAGCAAATTTGGCATTAGATTTTTGAAAGCATGTGGGGGGAAGACTAAGTAGGTATCAGCGGATCATTTACGGAGTGGGTTAACTTAAAGTGCAT